>NC_064640.1:173453417-173760837 GCF_023864345.2 Schistocerca serialis cubense
CAGTGCATATAGGTACTGTAGCGAATATATAAGCAACTTACAATTCATAACTAACAGACAATTATTCTGTTTCATTATGCTAATATACAGGCTCTAAATTGGAGTTCTTGTAACTATTTACGTCATACAGTGCATGTGGCTGTTTTAACGCTTTTGTTTGCTATTTCTCATTTTGAACAGCACACAAGTGTACTGTTTTTTACGCCAGTCTGTCGGCACTAAATGCCTTCTTCCTTGTAACTATTTACGCCAAGCAATATATGCAGCTATTTCAACGCGTATGTACGTTACTTTCCATTCTGAACAGGCAGAAAACTGTATTGTTCTGGTTTGTGCTAGTAAGTCGGCATTAAATGTTTAATCCATTCCAACTATTTACATCACACAATACATGTAACAGTTTAGTGCTTATACAGGCAACTCATAATTCGAAACAGGTAGAATCTTTCATTGCGCTTCCATGTCGACACTAAGTGTGTAATTCTTTGTAATCATTTACGACATGTAATGCATATAGCTGTCTTAGCACATGTGTACGCTACTTTTTATTTGGAATAGGCTGCGAAATATACTCTTCAGGTTATTTGTTTTGTGCTTGACTGCACAAGCGAGCTTCTTTTTATTGCGACCCTTGTCAGTTTTCCGGCACTATATTTGCACATATCACCAGTTACAACTATGTCAATATGTAGCGTTATACTTGCATGTGTAACGTCATCTGCCGTCGAACACTTCTACCCTCGTCAATTGTCGCAATGAACATGCTGTATATTTTACTACGTGGTTTTCTTTACATTACGCTTATCTTCTGTAAACTTTTACTATTGTTATCGTATACTTGTTTTATTTCTCTTGGCTTATTGGTCTTTGTAGTTCATATGTAATTTCATATGAAGGCATTTTAGAGTACCAAGCCCTCTCTTGTAACACCATCTGGTGTTCAAAATTTGTATCCTGGTATGTTGGTTAACTATCTTGTTTTAGTCTGCTCATATTTGTTACCTTGATAACATGTGGCACTACGTCTACTGGTTCCTTACAGATCGAGGGTACGTGTCTTCGTATTACCGTATGTCTATGCTGGTTTTGTTACCAATTTTTATTTCATGTGTAGTTAAGTGATTTATTTCTACAGATATCTGATGATAGAAAACACCAAAACGCGTATTACTGTATTAATGAAGTCATTTTGCACTCAGTCCGTGACTTTCCGTCATCTACCTAATCAGCAATTTGCAGACTAAATATATATTTCAACATTGTCGCATGCCTCCTTCGTGACGTTATGTCACGAAGATTATTTTATAAACACTTCTCCCCGACCTTAAATCTACAGTCTCCAGACCCAATCCCAACGTAACTCCAGCCACATCGACCTACAGAAGCACAAAATGCAGCCAGAGGCCTACCTGCCCTTTCAGCTTTAACAGAAAACGTTTTCCCTTTTCCATGTAGTGGCTTCTCTTCTCCCAACTTTTCTCTCTCTCTTTTCGAGAACTTCATTCGGAGTCCTCCTCACGAACTCTTCCACCCCAGTCTTTTCCAAAACACTGTCTCTCTGAATTACTCCTTATCTTCTCCTCGCTTCCTACAGAGCAGTACACTGCTTAACTTTTTGTGAAAGAATTATCGTCAGTACGCAACTGAATTTCTCGTAGGTACGTACTCTCTTTGAATTTTTTAAATGATATTTTCGGCATGTATTGCATTATTTATTGTAAATTCCGTGTCTTATAGAGAAACCAAGACTCCAGTTACACGAGATTTGTTCCTGTATGTTTCATATCGATGGTCTACGTGACGAATGCTGAGACCAGCCATGTAAGACTGCTTCCGTTTTACTATTTTACTAATGTTAAAAACTGCTGTCATCAGCTCCTTAACCATTGGAAAATGACCTAAAATTCGAAACTGCAATTGTGGAGATCAGTTGTACAGTCTATAGCAATAATGTTGTTATCTGAGAAACCATCGTTAATATTTTTATGTTTTTATTTTAAAAGACAACAATATTTTGCTTCACATACTCATTGCATAAGGGTCGATCAAACGGATTATGTCTGAGGGCATCGCTGGAGCGTATATGTAACGTAGCGCGACTTCGATGCAAGTACATAAGCACCGACATCTAAGGGATTAGTGTGGCATTCGTGTCTTTCCGACATGCGAGCGTTAAATAGGGCAACATGTACTATGGCGAGGTTATTACCAAATGCGTCCAAATAGGACAAAGGTGTTGTTATTCTTTTCTTGGCTGCCGATGATACATATCGCTAAACATTCATGGGTGGCTGAAGGATGTGCATGGCGCAGCATGTCTATCGAAAACCACCGTTGTGGAATAGTGCGCCAAGTACCGTGCCGGTCGTGATTCGACCCAAGACGCAAATGCCGTAACGCAGAAGCTACGCCTACTCCCCCACATGCCCTATAGTCCCAGTGTCCACCCATGCGATTAACACGCCATCGGTCCCTTAAAAGAAGGCTTAGAAAGGTCGATGATTTCTGTCGGACGAGGATGTGCAGCAGGTACTTACGGACCTCTCTAAGCAGCAGGACACTATGTTTCACTTCATCTAAGCCTACTGAAATTTTATTTTTTAGTTTTCGAACAGTTTTATTGACTTTATTCTCTGCGGTTGGAAGTAACATCATTGTATTTAGTGCAACATTACTTATAGGTGTTACATTTGTTTTGAAGAATTTTTGCTGAACATCTCTGCAATACTTGAAAAATGCTCGTTTACATAGTTTACAATGTGTTGTGGATCATTTATTACCTTATCCCCCAACTTAACAGTATGTTATTCTGCATTTGTTTGCCTCTCCCCATTTCCTTTTTTTAATATCCTAGACTGCTTTGCTTTTATTCTCCGTATTATATATGATTTTGTCATTAAATTACTTCTTTGCAACAGTCAGCACCTTCGTATAGATCTTTTACTATCTATGATAGAACTTTAACAATTCCGGATCATTGCGACTCTTTTTCGTGGAATTGAGATATTTAAGTGTTAGGGAGGACTTCTTAATACCTTATGTTATCAATCTCACTACCCTATAACAGCAGGAGAGAGACCCATGCTGTATGGACATCAAATGTCGCACGACGTCGAATACAGTGACTTTAAGGGATGCAGTGGAAGGTTTCATTACTTCAGACAGCGCTACAGAATTGGAAGATGTGAGATAACGAAATGTCAAACAAAGCACCAACTTCACGATGCACAGAAAACTGCGGAATCGCCTTGAAAATTTGTAGATGAGGTAAACAAACTTGTCCTACTGTACAATAAGGAATTAATTTTCAACTTCGACCAGCCGGGATTTGAAGAAGAAATGCGTATGGAAGGAAACCTACAAATTAGAAGTACCGAAACAATGGTATCAAAATGAACTATCATCAATCCTTAACGCATTTATAAACAATTATGCCAACTGTTAATCTGGATGGTAAATTGGCTGCAAAGTTATTCATTATGCTGGGAGAAGTTTTGCTCTGCACGATTGTTTCTTTTGTGCGTGGTCTTGCACGGGCAGCAGGTAATATTTACGTCACAGCAAGCAAGAGAGGAAAAAAGGGCTTAAGATAACTACAACTATGGCGTAAGCATTGATTTTGGCTAGTAACTGGTCAAGCTAATTTGTTTTTGCTTCCTTCCTAGTCTGAGTGTAAAAATTATACTGCCTTAGAAACACACTATCCCTCCTGAAAAGAGTGTGACATTGCAAATGATACCACTGGCAAACAATGGACAAATTCAGCCTCTGTATATTTGTTTTCTTCCGTATCTATAAAACACGTTGTCACAATATCCGCAGCTACTCCTTAAAGGATAGCCAGTTTCACGATAAGCCCCACGAATACTATTTCGCAGTAGGTTGCATGCCATCACATTCCATCATTACTCATCACCGCGTTACACCAATATGATGTTATACACATTCCTTAAGAGTGGATACCCAGCTATACATCGTGTACGGTTTGTAGCTCCCTAGGAGTTCGCCTTCGGTCTTGATGGTGTGAATCTTTGTGATCATTGTGACGCGTCAGTTTTCATTTGGTGTTCATGTTGCAAGTTAATGGTGTTTTTTTTAACATTTCTTAGATGTCAAAGATGTTCATTTTGTGAAGTGTAATATATACATCGATAGAAGGCTGATCTCTGCACCTTTTGGACACTCATTTTCCGTCACCTAGCTGAGGCACATGATGAGTCGTTGGCAGCTAATATTTATGCTGTCTTAATTGTTAACACAACACTTCCAAATAAGCATTACTAAAGATTAAGATCACCTCCTCGCACTCAACGGATTCCTTGTAAGTTATCTTGTGTACTCCTGCAGTTACTTACCCACAGCACATTTCTTTACACCGCAGCATCAGCAGCAAACTGCCCTAGATTGCTGCTCACCCTGCCCGTCAGATTGTTCCTATCACACCTCTCTGGGGCACTTCTGACCATGCACCCTTATGTCTAATGAAAACTCACCATTGAGGAAAACGTAACGTGGTCTATTACGCAAGAAGTCATCGAGTCACTCACATACCTAGGAACCTATTACGTATGTTCGTACCTCCGTTAACAGTCTTCAATGGGGCACAGTGTTATAAGCTTTCGGGAAATCTAAGAATGTGGAGGGCAAGCTGAGTTTCTCACGACCGATGCTTCCTCAACCCGTACTGATTTGCACACAGAAGCTATTCCATCTCAAGGAAATTTATTACTTTCCAAGAGAAAATATGTCTCAGATTTCTGGAGCAAACCGATATTAAAGATGTTGGTCTCTTATTCTGCGGGTCCATTCTTTCACTCTTTTTGCAAATACAGGAGTCACTTGCCCTTTTTTCCAGGCGATTGGGACTCTGCGCTGTACGAGAGATGCACGATAAACGCTCTAGAATACTCTGTGTAAAGCTGAACCGGGATTCCATCAGGAGCTGCTGATTTATGACTTATTTGTCTTCAACTGTTTCAGTTGCTTTTCTACAACAAAGATGGCTATTACTGTGTCCTAAATAACGGAATCTGTCAAACGAGGGTATGTTTGTATGATCCTCCTGCGTAAATGATTTCTTGAATTCGAAACGCATGAAAGATGAATCTCGCACACATGTCTTGATAATATCTTCCGTTTTCGCCTATATTGCTTTTGCTTCTCATTAGGTTTTGTGCAGTATGATCAAGTACATATGACCCATTCAACCATGCCTGTGTGAATAATGGCGTTAATGCAGACCTTGCTAATTCCCGATTCCGATTAGTGTCACAGATAATCGCCGATTATGTTCCAGCCTCTGCCGCACATGCTCGGTATATTTACAGTACTGACCATTAAAACAGCAATAGCATGAAGACAGCGTGCAATAAACTTGAAATGGCATGAAGTGTGATATATGCTTGGATATGTAAATGATTTCAGTGAAACGACACAAAGGAGCCAGATCTAACGCCACCTACATTCTCTACTTCAAGAAATATCCATCCAATTTCAATGTTTGTGTTGTGAGAAGCTAAACTCTACCAGCAGATTTAGCAGGATCGTGACCTATCAAGATAAGGTAGATGTTCCGATGACTTTTTTGGTCAACCAAAATGTAAAAAGTACCCAAGAAAACTAGATTTTACGGAAGGCTAATTAAGTAAACATTAAAGAATGAACATTACATTTCTATCAGTTTTTGTTTGCAACACTCCCGTCTCTCGACTGCGAATTGGTTAGTAAACTTACAACAGTATACCGAAGATTCATTCAAAGCAATAAACAAATTTAAGCACCTTGCATGGAGCAACAGCCTGTCGGCTGTAATCTTATCGAAATAACATTTCCGTAGTGAGCAATTCCTTCAGTTTTGCTAGTACTCCAGGTACGTCAAAAGCTGTGAGTTTCATCAGTGGAGAGGAACGGGCGGTGCTGCGCCTCGAACAGGAAGTCGCCTCCTCTTTGAAGTACAAGGCTCGCTACAAGTCGCATATTAGCAACAGACGAGCACCCCCCCCCCCCCTCCATCCCTCCCATGTCAAACATCAGCAGAACGGAGAAGTACTCCGTCCCTTGGGTATATATGAAGATGTAGTTGTGTTCTCTGCTAACAAGGGAAATACTATGGCTATCATATCAAAGGATCCTTACCTATGGAAGATAATACCCAGAGAGTTCTGATGCGTGATACTGCTCTATCACTTTGCAGAAAAATATGAAGCTGTAATAATTTGACGAACCTGAAAATTTGGTGAAGAATCTGACAGCCCGAATTTGTACCCCCTCCTCTTCCGGATCCATTAATATCCAAAAGTAAGTAATTGCATTGTAGTCAAACGTTAAAGCCTTTAAACTCGTAACTTATGGGCTAGTCAAATACATATCTAATTTAATGTTTCCGACGGCTTGTAGCTGTAAACATCACATTAGAGATTATGCTGTAGTACGTACTATGGCGACTCCGTACTTTTTGCGTGGTGATAACTGTATGACGGAGCGACCTTGGGTCTTAAATTTATTTGCCCTTCGTCCGCCTTCCCTCTTTTGTTATGTTGGCTGCATGGTACTGAACTTCTTCTACAGTTCTTCGGTCATATTAATAGTCTGTACCCTATTATTAACTTTACAGTTGAGACTGAAAGAGAAATAAATCGGCTAATATTTATTTTTCCTGTACGTAAATCCAATGGATGGCTCGACGCATCTGTGTACACCCAGCCAGTGCTTACTGACTTATATTTCAGCGCAGAAAGCATTCATTATCCAATCCGGAAGACGGTGATTTCAAATACTTAGATACATAGAGTGATAACGCTGAGTACCCCCTGTATTTCTCCTCCGTAGTCGAAGTCTCTAGAGCTCACCTGTCGGAATCCAGATGAAGAAATTTCCACGCCAGTTTTTTCTCGGCAAGGGGAAGAATGGTGGAGGTGTGAAGTTCCTGATCACCAGACTTTGCACCTTTTCTAACCTCTTCGAGTTCATCATGAAGTGAGGCCATGTGACACTGTTCATGGTGTTCCAACGCCAAAAGAGGACGTGAAGCCCGACAGTACTCTTGTTGTTGTTGTTCGAGATGAGTAGGCCATGTGCCGACAACTGTCTTTCCTTCTGAGACAAGAGATGTGAATAAGATATTACTAAATAAAGGTTATGATGAAAAAAAATTAACCACGCGTAAGAAACGGGAAGTAGAATGATGAACCAAAACAACCCGATCCTTCTACAGGTTTTTTCCTTCCTCCATTGTGGGCTACAACTAGTGAAATAGGCACCGTTCTGGGCGTACAAGATATGCAGTCTAGTTTCTAGACGCCTACGAGGACAAATGATGTAATCAGTGTGATAAAATACAATCTTGGTGTCATTGCTGCTAGGCTTTATAAACTCCTGGGATTCCGTCATGAATTACGTTGCTGTGGTCAAGTTATGCGACAGCAACTTTAACAAGGATAGCGTCTGTACCCTTACTGTTGCATGGAAACGGGCACTTAGTGTTGACTGACTACAAAGGCATTTGCCGACTCATTGGCTTTCCAGCGAGATCAAGGGCTATAGCAATAGTCATTGGTCACAGACCTCGATATACAGTAGCATATGGTAGTATATTTAAATACATTGGCCTTCGCCTGACTTCATCACGGCTTAATTGGGCAGACCATTACATATAAGCTACAATGTGACGTCAGCCTGCTGTGTTGGTATGGGTCTGTAGCTCTTTGGGAAGGACGGCGGAAGGATATGCAACAACGAATGCTAAACGTTTTGAGCACCTCCTGTTGTGTCGACAAGTAGACGGCTGTCATCAGACAGAATATACCATATCTCACTAAGTACATGATTTCAGGCATATGGTCGAACGTGGTAGCCATGCGTCTGATGCGCTTTACCACGGTTCGCGCGGCTCTCCCCATGGGGGGCTCGAGTCCTCCCTCGGGCATGAGTGTGTGTGTTGTCCTTAGCGTAAGTTAGTTTAAATTAGATTAAGTAGTGTGTAAGCCTAGCGATCGATTACCTCAGCAGTTTGGTCCCATAGGTGCTTACTACAAATTTTTTGGGCATATGTATGTACGACTTTTTCAACAGCACTGTGCCCTGTAAGAATATGGGACACTGTTTTAAACGTACAGTATGATGAAAAAAATCGTATGTACTTGGGAAGTGGGCTTCCATACGTTGAAGTGCCAGCTGATTTATCTGTAGCTGCATCACCTGCTGGCCTGGAGGTAACGGTGGTTATACCTGTACGGATGAATTTGTATGTTCCCACATGCTGGCCCAGCTGATAGAAAAAGTCGTCCGCAATCGTTTTCTGCTATTTACCATAATATTCTTACATTTTTGGAGGCACGTACAGACACCATCGAGGAGTGTAAAAATAGTATCCATTGTTTCAGTTGATAAGACATTAGCTTATTCTTGAAATATGGGAAATGTGTTACTTCTCTGGTGTCAGAAAGGAGTTTATTTCACAGCCGAGTGGTTGTAATTCAGTGGAAGATTATATAAACACGTAAGGTAAGAATGGCGACTGAAAATGATTTAGAATGTTTGGATATGATGTGAAGTTCTTTTTTGTGCAAGAATTTTATATCTGAGGAAATATTTTTGAGGTTGTGATTATGGAGTCGATACAGTAAAAAAATCGAAAAGTAATTCTGACAGTGCGTTCTCTGTAGTAAGGGCAACATGATTATACCGTGGTGCGCCGGTAATGTATCTTACATAAGAATTTAAGACAATGTCAAGACGTAGAGAGAGTTGTTCCAGAAGAGAAAAAAGGAACCTAAACCTCCCACCAATGTGGACGTAAGACCGTAGCATAGTTTCATCTAAGAGAGTGTTCTTAACCTGAAGCTTAGTGTGTCCGAAAGTTGCTAAAGTTCTTAAGTCATTACAAAATAACTTCAGCTGCCCCTAAAAGTCCATGAAATCTGATATTTCAGCTGTGGCAGACAAAATAACTTTGGTGCTTACTACAAGATTTGAATTGCAAAACACTGTCAGGAAGCAACCTAGTTACAACTGTAATACCAAGCAAATACGTACACAGACGACATTTAAACCACAAAACAGTATAATGGAAGATTGAGCTGTAGAACCAACCCGCTTGTTTCAGGTATTCTTCTTCTCATCATTAAAAAATCATATTATTTTAAATGATAATTAATTGAAACCCTCAGCTGCCGACAGGTGTTGATATAGCTCGATGGGGACAGCTGAAAATGTGTGACCCGACTACAACTCAAACCCGGGATCTCCTGCTTACATGGCAGATGCTCTATCCACCTGAGCCACCAAGGACACAGATGAATAGCTCAACTGCAGAGACTTATCCCTTGCACGCTTCCAGTGAAACCCACATTCCCAACTGTCCACAATCTACATACGTAATGTTCCTAATAGATATTTGTCCATCTACTCATTACCCAAGTTCGGGCAACCTCTGCGGATACACACAAACGAAGTCAATGGCTGAGTAGCCATTTAACTATATACGAAGATAGTAATTGTTCTCGAAAGAGCAGATACCATTGATGACCGTGGAGCTTCTCTAGAATAAATAATTGGAACCCTCAGCTCCGACTGAGGGCCTTATAGTCCTATTAAATGTGGCTGCATTTGTACTCTCTGTCTGATTTGGGTTCCTTCTTGCCCTTATACAATGTAGAGTTCGCCTCCTGCTGTAGTTAACTGTGGTCGACAACCACCTCTTCTTTGTGCAGCACTGCCTGTGGTTTGGAACGTTGTCCATCCACATAATACAATGCTGTGAACAATACCAAAGACTTGGGCTACACATATCTCACATTTTCCTGCTTCCAGTTTCCCAGTGATTATTTCACATGTGCAGTAATCCAGATATTGCGTCCAGGAAATGTTGTAACAAACAATACCTCCACAGTGCACCGTAATTACTCGCTGATTGACACACTATCTTTTTCCGTTCCTTTAACTGTCTCGTGTTGCAGAGCAGCCCCAGCTACGGACACGCTGCCGTCACACTATGTGACGTCCAAGGTCTGCGCACGACTGGAAGACCTCTGCTAACGTTTTCCCACACTTGCATTCACTTGAAGTGAGTAATTAATATGTTATGTTACTTTACCAATGTCAACTTTAAGTTTTCGGAACAGTATATATTACTGAGTGAGTTTTCAGAGCAAGATGCTTCCAAGTACCCCTACCCTTATTGCCAACCTCTAAATACAGGTATAGTGTCATACACAATTAAGAACTGACAAGGGAACAATCCCAAGTGAGAAATCAACTATCTTGATGAAACTTGGTGAGTGTGTAAAGGGGGAAAATAATGCAATACCTATTCTTTGGTTCGTGCCCAAATTCGCTTTTAAGGGGCAAAACACACCGTGGAAGGTAATTTCGCATATTAGGTTTGGAGGGAATATCTTAGAAACGATGATATGTAAAAAATGTTCCTCGTACAAAGGTTGATATGGAATTAACGTTCTTGAAATCTGTACAATCAAATTTTCAAAATACCCCACCACCATTAAACAATTTTGAAAAACGAAAATTTTGGTAACAACGTAAATTAAAGAAGCTTTGAAGCTACGTACATTAATGTGCATTAGATCTGGTTTCTCAAATAACATTTTTGGAAAATAGGCGGTACGCAATGTGCTGTCAGAGTGATTTCAGTATATTGAATTAAAATATCTAAAAATTCACTATTGGTCTAGTTAATTATTTTAATTATATTTTTTATTTTTTAAAATAGTTATTTTATGTTTTACATTCGCGTCTTCTTTGTTGTTTACCGTTTCACATTAATGCATGCTGTTGATTGAAAATAATAAGTAATTCTTTATTATGATACAGAATCATTACAATAAAGATATTCTATAAATATACGCTTAAAACATTACGTTTTCATACACCATGCAGATAACACTAACGATATTTCTTCACATAATATACAGGACAGAGAACGCAATATAAAACAAAATTCTGCAGGATTTTAGCTTGTTGCGGATGATCCTCTAAGTGGCCTGATTTGTATCAGGCTTATTTCAGTACATTAGTAAGCTGTGGCGAAAAGAATGATTACGTACTAGCGACTGCAGAATAATTATATTGTTTCTCAATTGGAAATTGACATCAAAATCATTGAACAGAACTGAAACTGAAAATTTACTCATAAGGTTCTCTATGGAGACAAACAATCTGATAACATCGTCATGCCAGGCGTTGGGACGGTGAATCGAGCAAGGTTCTCAAAATAACCATAGTCATAAATGCACCGTTATGGAAATACAGCCATTGGTTCAAATGGCTCTGAGCACTATGGGACTCAACTTCTAAGGTCATCAGTCCCCTAGAACTTAGAACTACTTAAACCTAACTAACCTAAGGACATCACACACATCCATGCCCAAGGCAGGATTCGAACCTGCAACCGTAGCGTCGAGCACTTCCAGACGGTAGCGTCTAGAACCGCTCGGCCACCCCGGCCGTCAAATACAGCCATTAAATTAGAATCTACTAGCGATGAGTTCGTGGAAGTGTGTGCATTTAAAGCAACTACCCCAGCTAAAATCTGTTATGCAAAAGAAAGAAGTTGGTAACTGCATTATCTGCAGTAAATGGTTTGAGGTGAACAGTGAAAGGTCGGTAAACTTTAGACTCTTAATCATAACTGTTCATGTAAGACATGTTAGAGTACCTGTGATATTTGTTGTGATAGCTTCACTAGTAAATGTACTATACCAACAGTACCGTAATGCCATTAATTTCTTATGATAAAGAGTTATATGACAGAAACACCCAAAAGTCTTTAGTAGAAAAACTTCTGCGACCTCTTTGCTGATTTGATACTGTTTTCTGTGAGTAGGCTCTCAATGGAGCATTTCTGACCTATGGTTATCTGAAAAAATTTGCTTGATTTGACGTCTTCTACCCCGCTCTATCCTCTTTTACCAGATTGTTTTTCTCAGTTCTGTATATTGCCATAAGCGGCAGCAATACAGCGAAATGTAATATGTTGCCATCTAATAATAGGTGTGGTCCACTCACGTACAGGGTGTTTTCGTGAGACCGTGGAAAAGTGTAACAGGACATAGAGAATGCTCCACACCAATTTGAGATAGTGAACCTGTGATCAGAGAAGGTAGTTTAAGGAGATATGGAAGTAAACTTGTCTACCGCTTTGTCTAGCTACACTGTTTTCCAGCTTATTTACAACTAACATGTGTACAAGTTTGCACGTACTGTGCTGTTTATTTACATGTAAATTCTTTATATCCTGGAAGGAAACAAGGACGACGAGCCAGATTCCAGGAAGTCATAATGCAAGTTTTATTTACTTTACTAGTCCATAAGGTGGCTCTAATATATAGTATTTACATCGTCCCATGACAGAACGTGACAGAATCAACGACAGACCCATTCATTACTCAGTGCTATTCAGAGATGCGCAGTATACTACGATGGAGCAGTACGGGTACAGTATTTCCTAGGCGCTGGGTTGGAAGAGGAGGTCCTATTACATGGCCTACGAGGTAACCTGACCTGATTCCCCTTGATTATTTTCTATGGGGATGTCTAAAGTCATTTGTGTATGAGACCCCAGTGGATACGGAGATGGAATGTTTTGCCATAATTGCAGCTGTATGTGGTGTGATTCGAAATACGCCAGAGATAGTTGTCAGGGTACGTCATGACCTTGTTCGACGATGTCATGCTTGCATTGAGATTGATGGCCGTCACTTTCAGCACATTTTGTAAGATACAATGTCAGTGATGGTATTTGCAGTTAACTAAAATAAATAAAAAAGTATACATTATCATCTCCTTAAGATAGCTTCGGAGAAGCAACATGTTCCCTACCCCAAATTGTTCAGTGAAGCATCCTCTGTCAAATTTTTTCACGCTATTGCGGATCCATCCCGTATGTGTATAGTGTTACACCACAGCCTTTCCAAACCGGCGTCAGTAACTTGCAGCTAGGTGAGCGAGAAGGATGCCGTCGTATTCCACTGGCAAAAGCTGGGAAGGTGGTTAACTGAAAGTCTCCATTCAGCCAATGGCGTGAGCCTGTTACAACTCGCCTAGCTCTAGTGCGGCTGCCGGGGCTGGAACACTGTCGAAGCAGCTTGATACGAGGGCTATTTTGCTGCTGGGGTGATATGGACTACACCAAGACCAGGTTTGGTGCAGCATTCTTTCCGTGATCTACATGATCAAAACTTAGGTCTTGTCGCAAAAGGGCTGTACTGAAAGGCTAAAAAATCCAGCCTACCCTGAGATGTACTCAACGACAGGTGTCTACCAGATGAAAGTCATCCAGCATCGACTACGGGCTGCACCTAGTCCTGCTACAGCTGGGATTTGAACATGTGCCTTCCAGCTGGGATCTTATTATCGAACTTCATCTGACTCCAAGATGCCACCCAGGGTCCCTGTTTCACGCACCGTGCCTGAGGACGCCTCATTTCTGCCCCAGAGTCACCGGCTTTTGGCGTTCAGAGCTTCCGTGCCATTAGCATTTGGCGACCAACAGGCGCTGCTTCATCAATAAAGGTAACTGATTGAAGCGACTCCGACCGCTGACATTCGTGCCCAGTCAACACGCTACCGGTATTGTGCTTACGTCGGGTCAGCTGCGTGAAGGCAATACACGCCATCGAGACAACGCCTTTGGTTTCTATATGAGTTCTGTTACATATGGTTGTTGTTATTTTCACTGATTGTATGAGTCCTCGACGGCCAAAGTGCTGGCTCATTGTACCTGGTGCTCACTGTTCCTGCCTGTAGCAACATCGTGGCCTGAAACGAGTTTGTGCACTCGGACCATCCATCCAAAGCTACAGTTGGTTGTTAGACCGAGAGTTGAATCAGTTTCTATCTCTACCTTCAAGGTAACGTGACGACATGTAGCGGGCAGTTGACTGCGAAACGTGCCAAGCCTTGAGTGAGTGATCACACATTCCTGCCAGACCCCATCAAGATGGGTCCTATCTTATAGAGAAAAATGTGGAAAATACCTCGGTATGAATGTTTACCTTGGAATATTGTCCAACCCCCCCCCACCCCCCCCACCCCGCATGAACAATGGACCTTGCCGTTGGTGGGGAGGCTTGCGTGCCTCAGCGATACAGATAGCCGTACCGTAGGTACAACCACAACGGAGGGGTATCTGTTGAGAGGCCTGACAAACGTGTGGTTCCTGAAGAGGGGCAGCAGCCTTTTCAGTAGTTGTAGGGGCAATAGTTTGGATGATTGACTGATTTGGCCTGTGCTGGTACTGCGAACGGCTGAAAGCAAGGGGAAACTACAGCCGTAATTTTTCCCGAGGGAATGCAGCTTTACTGTATGATTAAATGATGATGGCGTCCTCTTGGGTAAAATATTCCGGAGGTAAAATAGTCCCCCATTCGAATCTCCGGGCGGGGACTACTCAAGAAGATGTCGTTATCAGGAGAAAGAAAACTGGCGTTCTACGGATCGGAGCGTGGAATGTCAGATCCCTTAATCGGGCAGGTAGGTTAGAAAATTTAAAAAGGGAAATGGATAGGTTAAAGTTAGATATAGTGGGAATTAGTGAAGTTCGGTAACAGGAGGAATAAGACTTCTGGTCGGGTGACTACAGGGTTATAAACACAAAATCAAATAGGGGTAATGCAGGAGTAGGTATAATAATGAATAGGAAAATAGGACGCGGGTAAGCTACTACAAACAGCACAGCGAACGCATTGTTGTGGCCAAGATAGATACGAACCCCACGCCTACTACAGTAGTACAAGTTTATATGCCAACTAGCTCTGCAGATGACGAAGAAATTGAAAAAATGTATAATGAAATGAAAGAAATTATTCAGATAGTGAAGGGAGACGAAAATTTAATAGTCATGGGTGACTGGAATTCGAGTGTAGGAAAAGGGAGAGAAGGATAAGTAGTAGGTGAATATGGATTGGGGCTAAGAAATGAAGTGGCAGCCGCCTGGTAGAATTTTGGACAGAGCACAACATAATCATAGCTAACACTTGGTTTAAGAATCATGAAAGAAGGTTGTACACATGGAAGAACCCTGGAGATACTAAAAGGTTTCAGATTGATTACATAATGGTAAGACGGAGATTTCGGAACCAAGTATTAAATTGTAAGACATTTCCACGGGCAGATGTGGACTCTGACCACATTCTATTGGTTATAAACTGTAGATTAAAACTGAAGAAACTGCAAAAAGCTGGGAATTTAAGGAGATGGGACCTGGATAAACAGAAAGAACCAGAGGTTGTACAGAGTTTCAGGGAGAGCATAAGGAAACAACTGTCACAACTGGGGGAAAGAAATACAGTAGAAGAAGAATGGGTAGCTCTGCGGGATGAAGTAGTGAAGGCAGCAGAGGATCAAGTAGGTAAAAAGACGAGGGCTAGTAGAAATCCTTGGGTAACAGATGAAATATTGAATTTAATTGATGAAAGGAGAAAATATAAAAATGCAGTAAATGAAGCAGGCAAAAAGGGATACAAACGTCTCAAAAATGAGATCGACAGGAAGTGCAAAATGGCTAAGCAGAGATGGCTAGAGGACAAATGTAAGGATGTAGAGGCTTATCTCACTAGGGGTAAGATAGATACTGCCTATAGGAAAATCAAAGGGACCTTTGGAGATAAGAGAACCACTTGTATGAACATCAAGAGCTCAGATGGAAACCCATTTCTAAGCAAAGGGAAAGCAGAAAGGTGGAAGGAGTATATAGAGGGTCTATACAAGGGCGATGTACTTGAGAACAATATTATGGAAATGGGAGAGGATGTAGATGATGATGAAATGGGAGATATGATACTGCATGAAGAGTTTGACAGAGCACTGAAAGACCTGAGTCGGAACAAGGCCCCCGGAGTAGACAACATTCCATTGGAACTACTGACGGCCTTGGGAAGCCAGTCCTGTCAAAACTCTACCATCTGGCGAGCAAGATGTATGAAACAGGCGAAATACCCTAAGACTTCAAGAAGAATGTAATAATTCCAATCCCAAAGAAAGCAGGTGTTGACAGATGTGAAAATTACCGAACTATCAATTTAATAAGCCACAGCTGCAAAATACTAACATGAATTCTTTACAGACGAATGGAAAAACTAGTAGAAGCCGACCTCGGGGAAGATCAGTTTGGAATCCGTAGAAACACTGGAACTCGTGAGGCAATACTGACCTTGCGACTTATCTTAGAAGAAAGATTAAGGAAAGGCAAACCTACGTTTCTAGCATTTGTAGACTTAGAGAAAGCTTTTGACAATGTTGACTGGAATAATCTCTTTCAAATTCTAAAGGTGGCAGGGGTAAAATACAGGGAGCGAAGGGCTATTTACAATTTCTACAGAAACCAGATGGTAGTTATAACAGTCGAGGGACGTGAAAGGGAAGCAGTGGTTGGGAAGGGAGTAAGACAGGGTTGTAGCCTCTCCCCGATGTTATTCAATCTGTATATTGAGCAAGCAGTAAAGGAAACAAAAGAAAAATCCGGAGTAGGTATTAAAATTCATTGAGAAGAAATAAAAATTTTGAGGTTCGCCGATGACATTGTAATCCTGTCAGAGACACAAAGGACTTGGAAGAGCAGTTTAATGGAATGGACAGTGTCTTGAAAGGAGGATATAAGATGAGCATCAACAAAAGCAAAACGAGGATAATGGAATGCAGTCGAATTAAGTCTGGTGATGCTGAGGGAATTAGATTAGGAAATGAGATACTCAAAGTAGTAAAGGAGTTTTGCTATTTGGGGAGCAAAATAACTGATGATGATCGAAGTAGAGAGGATATCAAATGTAGACTGGCAACGGCAAGGAAAGCGTTTCTGAAGAAGAGAAATTTGTTAACATCGAGTATAGATTTAAGTGTCAGGATGTCATTTCTGAAAGTATTTGTATGGAGTGTAGCCATGTATGGAAGTGAAACATGGACGATAAATAGTTTGGACAAGAAGAGAATAGAAGCTTTCGAAATGTCGTGCTACAGAAGAATGCTGAAGATTAGATGGGTAGATCACATAACTAATGAAGAAGTATTGAACAGGATTGGGGAGAAGAGAAGTTTGTGGCACAACTTCACCAGAAGAAGGGATCGGTTGGTAGGACATGTTCTGAGGCATCAAGGGATCACCAATTAATTATTGGAGGGCAGCGTGGAGGGTAAAAATCGTAGAGGGAGACCAAGAGATGAATACACTAAGCAGATTCAGAAGGATGTAGTTTGCAGTAGGTACTGGTAGATGAAGAAGCTTGCACAGGATAGAGTAGCATGGAGAGCTGCATCAAACCAGTCTCAGGGCTGAAGACCACGACAACAACATTGTCCAACACCTGTACACAATAAAGTGCTTTGTTTCAAAATATTTGAGTTCTTACAGTAGACCAGTGAGTACCAATAGCTTGAGAACCAGTACGATATTTAGCTCGAAATTAATGTGAATAAGAATGTTAACAATATACGTCATAAATTAACTTTCAGAGAAAATTAAACATTGTCGCTCAAAGTTGTCAATGTCAAATATCGTTGAGAGTGAATCTCAGCCGAAAGACTGTAACCATTCGTGCAGACGAGAGTAACTAGCAAGACGCGATGTGCTCCGGATTGTGTATTATTGTCCAGAGCACGATTTCTGCTAAAGCTGACTGTTTTTAGGGGGGAGGGCGGGGGGTGGGGGGTGAGAGGAGCTAAAAGAATGTGCAACGAGTAGGGACGTCCAGAATGTGGTAATTCTAGAAAAGGACGAAGCAATATGACGAAAGTTTCCTTTTGAGCGGTGCAGTTGACGCAGCAGATGCTTTTCAAGTGGACGTCGGAATTTCTGTTTCTGACCACTGACAACTGTGGGGAAGATGTAAAACATCAAAGCGCATTGCAATCGTTTTAGTAACTCGTTGCAAGTTGGCGCTAAGGACGAGCCGAATGAAACAGTGTGGAGACGTGAGGGCGGCTTTTAGCGTGCGCTGGTGGCTATTTGCGCGGCTAGGAGAGCGGCATTTCGCAGCAACAGAGACGACGGCCCGAGGCTGGGTCCTCACCTCCCGCCGTGTCACCGACACGCGCCGCGCTCACGAAATAACTCCACCACGAGAGCCGCAATTTCGTCGCGTACAGCCGCTTTCCCGGCCTCCGATCGAGCTGCAGCCCCACTAACACTTCCAAATATTTATTCTGGTGGATCGTGTCAACAATCCAGCTGTTCCTCTACAATAGCTGATACTGTTTCGCTTCTGCATTTGCAGCTAATACCGTACTCGGCGCTATTATGCGAACCGGGGTATACTTAAATTCAGTACTGCTCTACTCGCCATCGACATCAGTGTAATGAGTCAAGATTTTTCTACATCTACATCTCTATGATTACTCGGCGATTAATACTTACGTTTTTCGCTGAGGGTTGACTGGACAGCCTTCGGACTACCTATCTACCTTCCACTCTCGAGTTGCAGTGAACACCGGAAACTTACTTCGAGCTCTGATTTCTCATATTTTATTACGATAGTAATTTCTTGCTACGTATGTGGAAGTCAACAAAGCACAGTCGCGCTCGGTGGAGTTGTTGATTACCTGCTAGTTCCATCGTGAGAAGAAATATTCCTTCTTTTCAGTTATTGCCATCCCAACTCGCATATTATATCCGTGACTCTCTCTCCTCTTTCGCAATAATACAAAAGAAGCAGTCCTTCTTTGAACTTTTTCAGCGTCCTCCGTCGATCCTACCTGGAAAAGATTCCATTCTACGCAGCAGTTCTCTATAAGAGGACGGTTAAGCGTACTGATGCAGTCTGTTTAGTAGAATCCTTGCTTTTTCTAAGTGTTGAGTGCTGTGCCAGTTAAATGCAGTCACTGGTTCTCCTTCCCCACAATCTTTCCTATTCGATGGTTTCCATATAAGTTGTTCATAATGGACACCCCTAGGTATTTAGTTCAATCGATAACCTTTAAATTTGTGTATTATCATGTAACAAACACGTAACCGAATCTTTTTAGCACTCATGTGAAAAATCTCGCACTTTGTACTGTTCTCGGTCAGTTACATCCTGTCTGAATCATTTAGCAATTCATTTTCATCTTATACCATCGTCTACAAAGCATCTAAGAGGGTGGCTCAGGTTGTCTCCAAAATCGTTTATATAAATTAATAACAGCAGAATGCCTTTAACGCTTCCCTCGCAACCCCAGGTACACCTTCAGTTTCACTAGATGGCTTATCTGTGACCTTTCAAACAGAAAATCACGAATCTCTCCGCAATGCTCAAACGACATTCTATAAGCCTTAAGTTTAATTAGACGCAACTTGCGACGAACGGTGTCAGGATCCACGTGCAAATACAGAACTATTTAATCAGTTTCCAAAAATTGTCGCTGAGTTTTATAAATAGCCATCAAAAAGTTTCCGCTCGAAGGCCACACAGTCCGAAATTTGTATGCCCATCAGGCAAAATAGTCATGAGCATTGAGGCAATCATACCACCGAGGCGCCAGGTTGAATATACCCGTTGGGTAAAACACTGTGTCCTGCTGCGGGAAGAAGTCCTTAACCACCTGCTGCAAATCCTTGTTGGACAGGAATCTTCGAGCGTTCAATGCCATTTTTAAGGGATCTATGGCGTGATAATCGCATTTGGAGAGATCAGGACTATAGGGTTGGTGCTCGAGGGTCTTCCACTTGTCCGAAATGGATGATCGACCGAAGTCTTGTGTGACCAGCACGGAACTTGGCGCACCATTCCACAACGGTACTTTTCGACAGACATACTGCCTCATATACATTATTCATTCTCCGATAGATGCCTGCCGGTTTGACCCCTTCCGCAGCCAACAAAAGAATAACAGCACGTTGATCATGTTCGGAAGCATTTGATTACAACGTCACCATAGTTTACGTTTCCGCATTTGTCACACGCACGTTGGAAGGACACGAATAGCACACGCATCTCTTGCCTTCAAGTCACTGCTTATATACCCGCATCGGTGTAGAATCACGCTGCGTATGCGCTGCAGAAACGCCCTCAAACGGAAACTTTTTGATGGATCCTTATAGACTACATTTAGTACCTGCAGTAAAATATTGTTGTCGTGATACTTCTCATTCGTAAAGAAAATACACTGACGGAAAAAAATCCAGCACCAAGAAGGACTGGTGCGACATAAACGCAAGTTAGAAGACGTATTTCTACATCTGAGAGACGATGTCTATTAAAATTTCGAGCCAGTCGCAAAAGATTCTCGCTAGCAGCGCCCCTAGGAGGATACAAATCAGGTCTCCTATAAATACACGCTATAACGGACGTGAGCGTTAGCTGCCTTTGAGAGAGGACATGGTGAGTTAATGTTATTCAAGACTGAATTTAAGACGACAAGGACGCCATTAGCCTATCAACAGCTCAGTGAGTTTGGACGAGGTCGTGTAACAGGGCTACGAGACGCTGGGTGTTCCTACTGCGATATTGTTGGTAGCGGCGGTCACCAGAATGTACAGACGCAAGAAGACGGGTCTCCGGACGGCCACATCGTATTA
This sequence comes from Schistocerca serialis cubense, assembly GCF_023864345.2. Lineage (NCBI taxonomy): Eukaryota > Metazoa > Arthropoda > Insecta > Orthoptera > Acrididae > Schistocerca > Schistocerca serialis. The sequence goes on from NC_064640.1 coordinate 173,473,918, forward strand.
CCAAGAAATAAAACCATCGTGTTCGGCGTATGGATCGTACTGCATCTGCAGCAGCAATTTGAGCAGTAGGTGCCATCAGAGTGACACAACGAACTGTTACAAATCGGTTACTTTAAGGACGATTCCGAGCCGGAAGCCCTGTAGGGTGCATTCCACTGACCGCAAACCACCGACATTGGAGATTTCAGTGGTGTCAAGAGAGAGCTCATTGGACGGCATGGTGGAGGTCTGTTGTGTTTTATCACGAAAGTTCGTTCTGCGTCGAAGCAGTGATGGTCATGTGTTGGATAGAGGAAGGTCATTTGAGGACCTACAACCAACCTGTGTGTGTGCTAGTCACATTGGAGCTGCGCCTAGACTTATGGTCCGCTGTGTGATTTTGTATGACAGCAGCAGCGCTCTCGTGGTTATTGCACGCACCCTGATACGAAATTTGTACGTCAGTCTGGTGATTCGACCTGTTGTGCTGCCATTCATGAACAGCATTCCAGGAAGTGCTTTGGGACAGGATAACGCTCACCCACATGTCGCTGTTGTAACCAAACATTCTTTGCAGAGTGGCCACATGTTGGCTTGGCTGTCTCGATCACCAGATCCGTCTCCGATCGAGCACACACGGACATCATCGGAGGACAACTCAAATGCCATCCACTACCAACACCAACTGTCCCTGTATTGACCGACCAAGTGATACAGGCATGGAATTCCATCCCGTAAACCGACATTCGGCACTTGCAAAACACAATACATGCACGTTTGCATCCTTGGATTCAACATTCTGTCAGTTACACCGATTTAAGGTATCACCATTTCACGTTTCTAATGGCTTTTCTCGCACTTACAATAACCTATGATCTTGCAGTGTTAATAACTTACAAATTTTACCTAGATAATTCTAATCGCGAAATTACATTACTCTACTTTAATTATTTTTTGGTGCTGCTATTTTTTCAGTCAGTATATATTTATTTATGTATGGCTTAATTAACCTGACTAGCAGGAGCAAGCCATACCAAAGATATTATCAAACCTTCCCAATAATAATAATAATGATAATATTGGTAATAATAAGAACAACTGACACTGAAAATAATAAAAGTGAAGGGTATTTAAACTGATATAGATCAGCTTAGCACATATGAAGCCATTTTTAATATTAACAGAAGCGGTATGGATAAAGAAAGTGGAGAATATTAAAATGATCGTGACAGTGGCTTTCAGGAAAGGACAGAATGTAAACAGAGATATCTGACATCTGACGACAATGGGTAGGGACATATGAAATAGCAGAGTTTTTCTTTGCTATTTAATTTATCAGATGGTCATCGTCACCTGTTTACCGCTAAAGAACCTCATCTGTGATGACTGCCAGTTTATGTTTCTCGTTACAGAAAGAACATGATGACACAGAAATGTACCTTTAACATTTGTTATACTGACTTAACATCATCATCACCATCATCGTCATCATCATTAGCTTTTTGATATATACTGCCTGAGAAAGGTCTCCTTTTTTCCTTTCCATCCATTACGGTTTTCATCTGCAAGCATCAATGTCATTCTTTCCTATTTCTGATGTCATCTAGCCATTTTTCATTAGGCCGTCATCTCTATCGTTACTTATGTCGTGGAATGCGCCAGAGAAAATCCTTCATCTCACTACAATTCATTCTCCTTGATACATTGGGGGACTGATGACCTTCGCTGTTTAGTCCCCCTTATACATCCCAACAACCACCACCACCTTGATACATGTCCGCCCATCTCCATTACATTTTCATGACGTCTTCTTGCTTTGGTCACTGGCGCAGTTATTTGCTTTCCTGTCTCTCCTAGAAATTCACAAAAATTATCACCCCACTGCTCGCTCGGATTGCTTCAGCTTTAAATTGTTTTTCGATTTAAAACGTATGTCTCACACCCAAGGGGTAAAATAAGAAATACGCATTGATGATAAACTTTCCTTTTCAGACACACAGGACATTTCATTTGCAAAACCGCATTTATTTCCCCGAAAGTGTGAAAAGCCATTTTTATGCATCTGTTTATTCTTTTTCCTGTCCACCCAGTCATTTTCGTCAACTGGTCTAAAAATAAAAACTCATTAACTGACACTGTGATTTAGAATCTTAATCTCTACTATTTTCTTTTCGATAGAATCTTTATACATTACAGTCGCCAAACTGAAAGTGATTTTCAGACCCGTTTTCAAACTCGCTGTATTAATTTCTTTCAACCGTTGATGATGTCCATTTGCACTAAAGGAAACAGTCCAATATCGTCGTCAAAACAAAGGATCTACATCTACATCTAAATACATACTTTGGAAGCCAGCGTACGGTACGTAGTGGAGGGTACCCTTTACCGCTACTAGTAATTTTCTTTCTTGTGCCACTCGAAAACAGAGCGAGGGAAAAGCGACTGTCTATATGCCTCCTTATGAGAACTAATGTAACTTGTCTTCGTGATACTTACACGAAATGTATATCTGCCGCAGTAGAAACGTTCCGCAGTTATCCTCACATGCCGAATCTCTAAATTGACTCAGTGATGTTCCTCGAAAAGAACGTCACTTTCCCTCCATGGATTCCCATTGTAATTCCTGAAGCATCTACGTAATACTTGCTTCTCGTTCGGACCTACCGGTAACAAATCTAGTAACACGCCTCTGGATTGCCTCAATGCCTTCCTTTGCTCCCAGTTTGCGCGGATGCCAAACACTCGAGCAGTACTCAAGAACAGGTCGCGCTACCGTTCTATTGCAGTCTCCTCTACACAAAAACCACACTTTTCTAAAATTGTCCCAATAAACGGAAGCCGATCATTCGCCTTCCCTACTAAAATCCTTACCTGCTAGTTCCATTTCATATTGCTCTGCAACGTTATGCGCACAGCAGCACGGTATATTCGAACATCATGTGTCTGTATTACCTACTAGCCTATATTGACTTACGTCTTTTTACATTTAGAGCTACCTGTATTTACCATTCATCACACCAACTAAAATTTTTGCCATAGACATTTTGTATACTTCTACAATCACTCAAAGACGACATCTTGCCGTACACCACAACATTATCAGCAAACAACTTCAGATTTCTGCCTATTCTGTCCGTCATGTCATTTACGTACACAGAAAATAACAGCGGTCCTATAACACTTCCATGGGGCACTCCTGAAGATACACTCGCCTCTGATGAACACTCGCCGTCGAGGACAACGTACTTGTTTCCCTCACGTAACAAGCCTGCGAACCACTCATGTAACTGGGAACCTATTCCCTATGCTCATACCTTCGTTAACAGCCTTCAGTGGGGCACCATGTCAAACGCTTTTCGGAAATCTAGGAATCTGAAATCTGCTTGTTGCCCTTTATTCCCAGCTCACATGTTTATTTATGGATGTGGCATCGTTAATTTAAGGAGTTGCCGGATGCCCTTCCTGTCTCTCCCAAGACGGAATATGTACATCCCAATTCTTTGTGTGTAGTGTTACTGTTTGTGAATGTGATCGAAAATTTTCTAAATGTTTGCGAATCGTGGAACTGAGGCGGGACTTGGGAACTAGTCCGGTATTTAGCAAGCAGTATCTGGAAAATCACTTGAAACCACATCTAGGCTGGCCGCCATACCGGCCCTCAGGGTTAATCCACCAGGCAGATTCGATCCGGGGCTGGCGCGGATCCTAGTCCCGGCAAAGGCGCTGTTACATGCATGGCTGTCCAGGTGCGTGTTGAGGAAACTGACCATTCTTAAAGGAAAAACTATATATTTGTTTTACCCTTTAGTATAACAGAATGTCACAGCGTACATGTGTTATTGACGGCACAGTTTGCGAGAACTGATGAGATGTCATGGATGTCAAATGAGGGGAATGTCGATTCTAATACGCAATCCTGGCGGCCACCTAATACTACTTGTTTCCGTTGCGACTTTAGAGTCCCAGACATGCCACTGCGCTTGCGGTACATCAGGTTCGAGTGAAACCAATATATTACACCTGGAGAAAAACGGTGCCAGTTTTTGCAAGGAGAAAGTTGATTTTAACAGTAAAAAGGCACTGCCACAATATATAAGGTACATGGGTAGTCCAAATGCAAAAGCCGCTAAATGCATGATAAGCGAAACTGAGAAAATGACGAAAAAATCGTACCATCCAAACTACCCATGTTTAAGACTTCATTTCTTTTTTGAAAATAAGTAAAATATAATTAATTACTTGTTATTAATGGTTGATATCTGTGATTAAGTTTTATATGTTAAAAACTAAAGTGAAATATTTTAGCGGTTTTTGCACCCGAGTTCTGCAGTTAGCAAGTTTTGCAAACATCTCGATCCAGTTACGAAACAATTATTCGGTTTCAAAACCTGATATTCGGTGATATGTTAGGAATGACAGAGGGATGGAATTTAATTATTGCGAATATAAATAGAATACGTTTTATTTCAAAGAGAAGTCTGAAAATTCTACAATAACCGCATATAAAAATACGAATGTGATATTACTTTTCCAGGCAAAACTGACTTATTTAACGACAAAAAGAGAGCAGGTACATTAGTTTTTCTAAATACAGCATCGTCGTTTTGACATCACAAGATATTGTAGAAAATAAAACAATTTCCTAATTGCATCTTAGTGAAACATCTATAAAATTTTATAAATGATAAAATTTTGCGGGAAGTTGCATCCCAGTTAAAACAGAGACAAAATATTCTAGAAAATGAAATTGGCTTAAAATTGCTTTTAAGTGACATCGACATAAACACTGTCAACAACTCAAAATCGCTTCCGGCCTCTTCCTCGTTCTGAAGACTGCCATTGGCAAGAGCGGCTCTAATAGTGCATTCCTGCTCGTCTAACACTTCGGTGTAGAATTTGAGTTAGTCGTTGGTAACCCAGTCTTCACCAAAGTGCAACTGCAAAAGCTATTCGACACTTCCGAGTTTGCCTTCTGAAAGTTCTGTACCTCTTGTGATCGGTGTTGAACCGTTTATTTTGCTGAATTTTTTCCCCTTTTTAGGATGCTCTTCCCCTCTCCCGCTTCAAAATTGTAGAAGGGGTCTCCACGAACTAGACAAATCTTCTTGTTTTTGCTTTTCGTGAAAACGATTTTTTTGGCTTTTTGAATCTGGACATGCCAGTTACCAGTCACTTTCAGTAAGCCTTTCGCATGCGTCATAACAATTAGTGTCAACCCAGTTTTCATTGCATTGATTACATTGATTTAAATAATGCTTTTCATAGTTTCCTTTTTTGGAAACATTTTCTTTCAACTGATCAGGACGCCGCTTCCTTTTCTGGGGGATTGTCACCCTCGGTTTCGTTCTGGTCATTTTCAACTCTACAATGGGTTCGATTTCTTGCAGGGTTCCTACTATTTCAATTACTCTCACATGATCCGCGTTTAAACCATCCACAAAACCACTCATTTTCTTCAAAACAGTAACGCAAATATTTCAGCATAAATCCTGCTGCTCTGTTGAACTGTGCATAGCGGCGTATATGTCGACAGCGCATCGGCAAGCGAGAGCTTCATTGTTGGGTACGCGTTCGCTACGGCGCACTCAACCTAACTCTGAATAAGAAAAATATACCTTCTAATCCTAACAAACTGAAATTTAGCCTAACAAACTGAAATTTAGTCTTGATTGGTAAGTTTGATGTCAGTTGGCGCGCTTTGCATCCGGACATGGCACGACGACAGCCATGCCTGTTGAACTTGGCGGGTTTTGCAAACGTTGGATATTTAGCAGGCTTTGCACCCGATGACAACGTGCAGTAAGCTGCTTCTGCAACCGAACACGATTTTCTACAGCCATTTTAAACGGTTTATGGCTAGCTTTTCACAATGAAACCTATTTCATCGTGTAGGTGCTGTACGGAAGTGTGTTCAACTCAGAATCGACAAAAAATGCATTTAGCAGCTTTTGCATCTGGGCTACACACACCGTAATCACATTCGTCGGTTTGCGATACTTTGTTCCCAAAACAGATTCGAAACATTGCAACGGCCCTCCTCACTTTTCAAGGACATAGGGAAGATTCACAAATTATTACGGTAGGCCAACTGGAGAAATCAGTATGCGGAATATAAAGAATCCATCCTTGTAAAATGCATAATTAAAACGACTCATCCTTGAAGTACCGGTCTCTAATGGGCCAGTTAATCTTTGTAAATTATCACAACAGCTCCTGCTCCCCCCCAACACCACATTTGTTCAAATGGTTCAAATGGCTCTGAGCACTATGGGACTTAACTTCTGAGGTAATTAGTCCCCTAGGACTTAGAACTACTTAAACCTAACTAACCTAAGGACATCGCACGCATCCATGCCCGAGGCAGGATTCGAACCTGCGACCGTAGCGGTCGCGTGGTTCCAGACTGTAGCGCCTAGAACCGCTCGGACACCCCGGGCGGCTCTACATTTGTCCTATAACATGCGACGTCGATGGCACATTTATTTAAATTCACAGTAATGTTTCAAATAAGGGCAGGAAAGCTGCTTCGAAATTCTTGGTGAGGTAAAAAGGGCAGATTCCCGACTGCCTGTCCTCAAGGGTACAGTACAAAATGCAGCCCCGCTGCTTTCGGCACGATGTGGCCACGTCTTGCCAACTGTGTGAAGTGCCTGGCCTTGGTTTGGGTATGGTGTGATTCTGGGGTGGTTCCTTCAGGTAACCGCTGCTTGGGTTGGTATCAGCAGCCAAGTACTGGGTGACGTGCTCAGCGGAAAAATTTGAATGGCGAAGCTATCTGGACGCCAGCGACTCGTTAAAACGTCAGTTATGCGTAGTTCTCAATCCGTCTCCATCAACGCCGGCGCACCAGCATGTGAAGTTTTCCATGAGATTAGCCGTCTCGTCTTTATCTTTTTGCATACTCCAGTGTTCCCACTGTGGTTAGGGCCTTGATAAAGTACTCCTTGGTGTTATTAGAAGCATTAGAGCTATATGCTGTTTCTAAGTTTCCTGAAAAATATGTGTGTGTGTGTGTGTGTGTGTGAGAGAGAGAGAGAGAGAGAGAGAGAGAGAGAGAGAGCGCTACATTATTTAGTTTCATCTAATTTCAATACACCGATTGCCCTCAAATCGGCGCTAACTTGAAAAAAAAAAAAAAAGGAAACAGAGATATGGTAGGCCAATACCAGCTTTGTTCTAACTGCCGAGGCATTAATCAACTCACTTTACTTGCTTTCCTCTCATAAATATAACTTTTAATTGTGCAGAGTAACGGTAGCTGGGTTGAAATACATGGTTGGACAAAAATATTAAAACTCCGCTATAAATACATGCTTGAACATAAATGCAGATAATTGCCAAAACTGAGGGTTCCACTGTTGTATTTGGCCACGAACGGCACCTGTGCAATGTCCTCACTGGGTTGTAATTGTCAGTCGTGGTCAGAAGAGTGTTCTGTGTAGTTGTGAGTGCATTATGTCGGGTCTAAGTGAATTCGAACGTGGACAAATTCTGGTGCTCACATGGCGGGTGTTTCCTTAACCAAGGTACGTGAAGTGTTTGGTATTTAAGGAGGCACCGTATCGAAAATATATACTGTATATACGAAAAGCGGAAAAACAACATCCGCAAAGTCATAACGAGTACGCAAGTGTATGTTGAGTGATCGTGCCAGACAGTCAATGAAGATGTTTGCGATGAAAAATAGGAAGACGACGACAAAAAAAGTCACTGCTGAACTGTATGTCACGCTCCCAAACCCCGTCGGTATCAAAACAACGTGAAGTGAACCCCAATACGCTGGGATTTGCAGGTCAAGCTTGAATTTCGAAAACAAACATCAGTGGAGCAAATGCCTGAACAGGAAAACGGGGTGCAGAAGCCATAAAACCGGGACTATGGAGGAATGGAAGAAAATCGTTTGGTTGGATGAGTCTTGTTGCCGCTGTTTCTCGCTTCTTGCTGACATGGCCCGGTGCAAGTCTATCTTGCAGACTGCTTGCTGCCAAGTGAAAATCGCAGGGTTTTGGGTCGACATATCTTGGTATTCCATGAACCGCTTGGTTACTCTGCCAGTTCGCATTACTTCCAAGGAGTGTGTGACAATTTTGGCTGATAAGGTCCATCCCATGGTACAATATTTGTTCAGTGGTGATTTTGTGTTTCAACACGACATTGCACCTGTTCACACATGTCACATTGTCCAGGATTGATTCTGTGAGCACGAGGACGAACTGTTGCATCTTGCCTGGCCACTACAATCACCAGATCTCAATATTACTCGTATTAAGCGTTCGTCGTTTACTTTGGAGAGAAGAGTGCATGTCGCTATCCACCTCCAGCATCGTTACCTGAACTTGCCAGTGTTTTGCAGGAAGAATGGTGTAACATTCCCATGATAACAATACAGGACCCTTATTTATCCATTCCAAGACAACTGGAAGATGTTTTGAAATGTAAATGTGAAATCTTATGGGACTTAACTGCTAAGGTCACCAGTCCCTAAGCTTACACACTACTTAGCCTAAAGTATCCTAAGGACAAACACACACACCCATGCCCGAGGGAGGACTCGATCCTCCGCCAGGAGCAGCCGCACAGTCCATGACTGCAGTGCACTAGACCGCTCGGCTAATCCCGCGCGGCAGATGTTTTGAAAGCCAACGGTTTTCTCACACCGTCTTAGTCATAGTAATGTGCTATGCTTTCGGTGTTTCTATACGTTTGTCTATCCCTGTACCTTATCCCATGGAAGATATGGCAAACAAGAGATCCACTATCAGCAAAGCTACTGCAGACGAACCTCTCCTGCAAGTAGGCAAAAGAGTCCTTCTTACTTGTGCCACGGATAAACTATATAATCATCCTCGTTTCGTGTGAGTTTATTTTATTAGCGTGGCTCCATCTCCCCGAAGGAAAATCCTACCCCTGCACCCAGTTTCCACCCGCCAGTCGCCTCTTCACTCCGTCCTGATGCTTTGTTATGCTGTTTGCGGAAGTCTGAATCGTGTTCGTCTGATAGGTTATTTATCGTTAAGTGATCGGTAAGTTGAACGCGCGTTAATGAAGGGCTTCATACACACCCAGGCAGACCTGTCCGTTACGCATGAACAGTCCGCAAGTTGGCGTTCAGCTCCATACACCTACAATCGGAGGTATACCGGGAAATAGGCAAGGCGCCTGTCGCCACGTCTCCCGGAGGTAAAGATGCGCTAAGAATTGTTGCTTTAATTTTGTTATTAGCGAATAGGAAAAAATTAGTAATACCGAATTTATGGTGTTGTGAGTTTACCGTTGCTGCATCAAAATGGTTCAAATGGCTCTGAGCACTATGGGACTCAACTGCTGTGGTCATAAGTCCCCTAGAACTTAGAACTACTTAAACCTAACTAACCTAAGGACAGCACACAACACCCAGCCATCACGAGGTAGAGAAAATCCCTGACCCCGCCGGGAATCGAACCCGGGAACCCGGGTGTGGGAAGCGAGAACGCTACCGCACGACCACGAGATGCGGGCGTTGCTGCATCTTGACATATACGATAGCAAATACGTACTGAGTGAAGCGCGACAACGCGTGATTAGGCATTTCTGTGTTTAAGGTCGTTTGTGTTTAAGGGCGCACCATCCCAGCAGTAGCTAACCCACGTGTGCCCAGAACCTTTTTTGTCACCTGATTGTATGACTTTCACAATTATCGTTTATTAATGACCACAGATAACAACTGCAACAGTAATTTGCACTTGTCAGTTCTCAAAGGAGTTTTTTAAAGTGAGCCATTAATGAGCCCATGGGTACATAAACTTATACCCTACTATGGAACAGTAATGATCAAAATAAATCATATTTTGTGCTAATAAACGTTGATTAATCTATCGACGCAGGAGAGTGTTTGATGCTTTGGAGGAGCACTTTGGGGACCGCACTCTGGCTCTGGGGTACCCAAGGCCACTGGCATGGGCCTCAGTTGTCCGCCATAGTCTCCGGATCAGAACACGTACGACTCCTCTTCGTGGGGCTGTATTAAAGACAAGGTGTACAGGAATAACACCAAAACCATTGCTGAGCTCAAAACGGCCATTCAGGAGGTCATCGACAGCGTCGATGTCCCGATACTTCAGCGGGTCATGCAGAATTTTGCTATTCGTCTGCGTCACACCATCGGCAATGATGGCAGGGATATCGAACATGTCATAACCTAAAGTAGTGACGTTTATATGCTGAATAAAGTGTGTGCACGCCGTAGTTTGCAACTAATTTACGTTTTCTTCATATATTTCAATAATATTAACCCTGCAGGTTACATTTGGGGCACCATTTGACAGTTTCATTTTTACAAAGCGCTCATATTCTTGTGACCTGACCAGTGAAAATAATATGTTGAATACGTTGCGCTAAATGTTTTCTAACAGAAACATATACAGTTATCCTCACTTACCGGCGTGACCCAGGCTTAGTTTCAAGACTCCCGTATTTATGGAGACCTGTCGAATGCTCGGTGCTACCCGACTAGCACATTTGTTGTGCGGTCAGCCTGTGTTCAGGCGAACTCGTCAGGGGGCATCAGGGAAATTTTCGACCCCTTGGGCATATATGGGTTAATGTTGAACCTTCAGACGTGGTCGATCGTGAACACTCGGTCAGAAGAAGTATTCGAAACAAAACGTGGTAGTGTACCGAACTTTACGGTCACGTGTTGGAAAAATATTGCGAAGTAATTCGCTAGTTGGGAATGTCATACGAGATTGAAGCATTCATGAGAGTTGAAATTTTAATGGAATCTTGTAGCGTGATTTATATGCGATAGGCAGGGATAGGCCCTTGCATGTTTCTCCATCACACTTCAGTATATGCCTCGCAGGCCAGGAACGCCTCGGAAGTCTTTTGTAGGTAGTGATGCTATTGTCTACAGTACCCGCCACGTCTTCCAGGGCGCCAGCTTTCCACTACCAGGGGTGTAAGTTGCAGCACAAGCGCTGCGATCACGGGGTCTCTTTACGAAAGGGAAGCAGTGGATGAGTAGGAAGTGAGACAGGGTTGTAGCCTATCCCCGTTGTTATTCAATCTGTGTATCGAGTAAGCAATAAAGGAAACAAAAGAAAAATTTGGAGTAGGAATTCAAATACCGGTAGAAGAAACAAAAACGTTGAAGTTTGCTGATGACATTTCAATTCTGCCAGAGTCAACAAAGGACTTGGAAGAGCAGTTGAACAGAATGGAGAGTGCCTTGAAAGGAGGACATAAGATGAACATCAACAAAAGCAGAACGAGGCTAATGGAATATAGTAGAATTAAATCAGGTGATTCTGAGGAAATTAGATTAGGAAATGAGACACTTAAAGTAGTAAATGAGTTTTGCTATTTGCGCAAGAAAATAACTGGCGACAGTCGAAGTAAAGAGGATATAAAATATAGACTGACGATTGCAAGGAAAGAGTTTTTGGGGAAGAGAAACTTGCTAACACTGAGTATAGATTTAAGTGTCAGAAAGCCTCTTCCGAAAGTATTTATATGGAGTGTAGCCACGTATGGAAGTGAAACATGGACGATAAATAGTTTAGACAAGAATAGAATAGAAACTTTTGAAATGTGGTGCTACAAAAGAAGGCTGAAGGTTAGATGGGTAGATCACGTAATTAATTAGGAGGTACTGAATAGATCGGGGGAGAAGATGAATTCGTGACACAACTTGATGAGATGAAGGCGTTGGTTTGTGGTACACGTTATGAGGCATCAAGGGATCACTAGTTTAGTATTAGAGGGAAACGCGAAGGCTAAAAATCGCAGTGGGAGACCTAGAGATGAATATACAAAGCAGATTCAGAAGGATGGAGGTTACAGTCGTTACTGGGAGATGAAGTGGCTTGCACAGGATAGAGTAGCATGAAGAGCTGCATCAGACCAGTCTTTGGACTGAAGACCACAACAACAACAACAACGTTAGAGCAACGTGATTGAGTACATGTTTGCAGAATACACCAACATGGTCCTTGAGTACGGCGAAGCCGACCATAATGGAGGAGCTGCTCGTCCCCTTTATCAAAATCGTTATCCACAACGTTTGATTCCATCGCATACCCTTCTCGCTATAATTACACAACAGATTAGAAAGAAGGGTATCTTCACTGTTAGCAGGAGTGAGTGCGATGCTCCAAGGAGACGCCACTGTAAACAACAGTGTTTGTGAAACGTGATTAAGTTTCCTTTTTGCTTCTTTGGATATTAATAAGTGGAATTGTTAAACAAGTGATGTATTACTTATAAAAGTGGCCGCGTTACCAACGTGTTTTCAAATGGTTGTGGCACGGAAGTGATTCGTTTTCGGACATGGGTACCTATTCAAACTATTATATTCTCACTCCTTTCTCCAAGGCCTAGAAGTTTGTAACAGGAATTTCCGAATACCCTGTTTACATACTTTCGGGGCGTTACCGAGTCTGTAACAACAGTACAAGGAAACATCACAAGAGGATAACTGCAATCTCTGAATGGTGATTAAACATTAAGATAAATTACAGAAATTAATGAGAAGCTACACAATTCGCTGTTAGCCCATAAGCGCAAGTTGCCATGTCCAAACGATTACAGAAATAGAGCGCATTTTTGTCGCTGGGATACAACAGTGAGGCTGCTCTTTGCCCAGTTTTCGTGTGACGCAACACATATTCACTGGTGTCCAAAATTAAAGCAACAAACCACTACTTCCAAGTCCTGTGTCTAATTCACGGTATAATCATGCAAACTGTCAACAACTGTCCGTACGATCGTGTCCTGCACGGAAGATGGCATTCTGGTCAATGGAAAACCACGCCAACGATGGTGTCAGGGGACCTATCAAACCAGATTGTGTTTGCGCGGGTAGTTCCACACCCACAGTCGCTGTGTACACTGTCACAGACGATGCAGTATGGCACGAGAAGACACCTACAAGGCTCCCTGCGGTGCAAGGTAGTGGAAAGACTGGAAATAGGACAGTCGCAAACTGATGTGGCCCAATAGCTTAATGTGATTCATTGTTTCGTTTTCCGGATGTGGCGACAGTTTACAGAGATCGAAACAGTGTCTCGAAGACCAGGGCGGGGTCGACCACGGGTGGCATCAGAAAGAGTGGACCGTTATTTGCCTGTAAGGGCACGACGGTACCACCTTATTACTGCACGTCAACTGGCATTTGACCTTGCATCAGCCACTGGACGTGTTGTTGAGAGGCAAACGGTGTACAGAAGGCTTCGGCAGAGTGTCCTCTATTGTTGGAGACCTGCTGTACGAGTACCTCTGACGCGTCTTCACAGAAGGGAACGTCTAGAGTGGAGCCGACATCATGGCACCTGGACGGTCTTTTCACAGATGAGTCCAGATTTGGTCTGGAGAGTGATTCTCGATGCATTCGCATCTCGACGGAACGTGGGATACGATTTCGAGACCAAACCATTGTGGAAAGAGACTGATACCGAGGATGATCCCTAATGATGTGGACAGGGATTATGTTGATCACTCGAATACCTCTTCATGAAATTGTACTATTAAATAGGCAAAGTTTAACTGCTGTCAGGTATCCTGAAGAGATCTTGGGACCTTCATGTGCGGTTGTTGTGAGGTGCTGTGGTCCCAGACTTCCTTTTGCTGGACGAGAATGCTCGACCTCATACAGCAAGGATGGTTGATGATTTCCTCAAAACGGAAGATACTGCACGCATGGCGTGGCCTGCTCGCTCTCTCGATTTCAATTCCACAGAGCGCGTCAGAGATCCACTAGTAACAAGGATTGCATCACGTCAGCATCCACCAAGCACTCTTCAACACTTGCGAGCAGCGCTGCATAATGGCCGTTATTCCCTCAACATGATGCCACAGGTGGTCACACCCCATTCTGAACGCATTAACCAGTTGTTAGAATGTGTGTGTAAATCCATTCAGTTCGAAAAAAGTTTAAGAACTGTTTTGTCTACCGTTATGCATATTGCAGTTGTTTGCATTCAGTATTCGTTATACTGTTTCTACATTACTATCGCCTGATTATACTGTTTTGTGGCAGAGTAAACGCAACCTTATAAAATTTCGGTTTGTTGCTTTATTTTGAACGCCAGTGTATATATTCATTGTGGAAGTGAAATAAACCGTCATTTTGTTTGCACTGGATGAAATTTGTACGTTTCTCGTCTGAAGTGTGGAATATGGCGGGAAACTTATTCTAAATATCAGTCCCTCGTCTAATGGAACAAGTTTTTACTTTACATCAATTATTTTTCATCTTGTACTCTCCATACTCTCACAAAACACAGCATCCTTAATGCCTATTTCGTTCCTACAGTAGGTCGTTTCTCCTTGTCATTGCTACTTTACTGGAGCAAGATCGTCTTCTCATCTTCTGTACTAACAGTAAGTGACGACTAGCTTTACACTCCTGCAGTCTTCACAACAGAGAACAAGTGGACGAGTATGAAGCGACCACAGTGCCCCGGTTCTCAACACTCGTCATACTCGCGGAACTACACACAAACGAATGATGTGCGTTAGCACTGATGTCACAGATGGGCCCTGTTTTTTCGAGTATGCAGCCCGAGCATTAGAATCGTACTCACTCCGTTTCTGATTTCTATCTAGATCGGCGCTTCATGCTTCGAAAGCCACGACGTTCCGGCCTCTGATCGAGCGACAGCAGCTCCGCTACGTGTCTCCGTTACGGAACCCGCCTGCCGCCGCCGCTGCCCGCCAAGCTGTCGTCTCGCCATCGGAGTGAGTTACGTCCGCCGGTGCACTTCCGTCAGCCGCTACCGAGGACACCGCTTCGCAGGATTCGCATGTGCCTGGCTACGACTGTGGTCCCCAACCTTCCTGATACCGCTACTCCTGAGTGCAGTTATACATTAGGTAGTATCCCCCCTCCCCATGCCCTCTGTTGCCCTCTCCCGTCCCCCGCACTATCACCAACTTTAGGTTACAATATCTCCGGATGTAATTAACATTTGACAATGCAACAAATGGCACTGATTACGTATTTATTTATATGTTCAGATGTGCTAACAAAACTAACGTGGTTCCATTTTTAAAAAAAACGTAGGTTTGTGTTAAAAAACATACTTCCGTGCATTTTTGTATGGTTTGTATTAAACAATTACACTAACCCCTCTCCTCACGTTCGGTCTGTGGAATCGGTTCGTCAGTATTTGATGTGGTTTACGAAATATATCCAGCTGTAACGTTGGGTGACTCACCCTGTATAACCCTGTATAACCGGTAACGCTGTTCTCTTTGCGATACTTTTGCACCTGTATTTCTGAAGACGAAAAAATTCGTAAACACGTCATGCACACTTTGTGATCAATAAAACCATTCGTCTTCACCTGCTATATGGTTTTTTATGCGAACTAGCCACCTTAAATTCAGATTTACGATTGTCGATTTCGTGCACCGTGGTTCAATTTCCTTCCAGTTTTTCACAGATCGAGCATATGCAGCGTCTCTCCTCACCCTTTCGTTGGTCTCAGGAGACCTCTTGTGTCAAAGACTAGCTGTCACTTTGATATTTACTAATGAACTCGTACAGACATTAAATTACTTTTCGCGTGACACTGTTGCTGCAGAAACTATACTGACATAACGGGAAACATTAATAGGCGAGCCGGACCCAACATACGTGACGAAATGTTGAGGCATAACTGTTAGGGCTGCCAGAAAGAGTGTGAGGTCTCAAGGAAGATGACATATGTGCGGTAAACAGCGGGAACTGTGACTGTCCACCTTGAGTAGTGGCTTGACACATCACTTGTGGTGCATTTCTGAGCCATAGGACTTGCATTCGGAAGGATAGTGTTTAAAATACTGGTGTGGCCGTCCCGATTTAGTTTTTCTGTTATTTCCTAAATCGCCTAAGGCGATCGTCACCTTGAAAGCACATGACCGATTTCCTTCCTCATTCTGCCATAATTAGAGCTGGCACCTCACTAATGACCTTCACGTCAATGGGACGTTAAATCACAATCATTCTTGGTCCAAATGGTTCAAATGGCTCTGAGCACTATGGGACTTAACATCTGTGGTCAACAGTCCCCTAGAACTTAGAACTACTTAAACTTAACTAACCTAAGGCCATCACACACATCCATGCCCGAGGCAGGATTCGAACCTGCGACCGTAGCGGGCACGCGGTTCCACACTGAAGCGCCTAGAACCGGACGGCCACACCAGAAGCACAATCTTTCTTCGCTTCTTCTTCTGTTATACCTTTTGTATTCTGCCCACTCGTCTAATATAGGGGGCCTACGAAGCTGTTTTCTCCGATGGCTATACAACAATTCAAGCAAAACGTATTAATGGAATTTATTACAATAAGTTAAGTTGATCGTACTTAACTATGCGTATTCACAAAGGTGTGTGGCAAGTAAATGGCGACATACCAATAATCAGTGTCCTTTGGTATACACAATTTCAATATAAGCTAAACAACATAGTTCGTAAGTGACTGCTATAGCGTTTGTATGACGGCTCTTCTTCCACTCCGGCCGTGCCTAGGCGGCGCGGCGCTTATATTCTCTTCGTTCAGATGTCGCTCCTGTCTCAGTATGTCCTAGTCAGCTTACTATTGGCTGACGACGTCTCAGCGCCCTCTCTGCTCTTCCGTTCTTGAGTGTCGTGCCGGCGCTTGTCGTTAATATATGTTATTTTGGGCATTACTATGTCAATAACAAGCTTGCTGTTTTGCCTTATAACACCGTAATACCCAGCAGATGCTGATAGTGACGTGCTTAAGACAGTTTTTCGCTGCTGTCGTCATTTTCCCGCGTGAAATAATAAGTAGTTCCTATTTTTGTTTGCAGTCCTGTGGTAATTGTCGGAAAAATGAAGTACTCGTTTAGTTTCTCAAAAGTATCCGTAGAACCAGCTGCTGCCTTTACTTTTCCTATCCTTAGTCCAGTCAGAGACAGCTGGTGTCTGTATGTTGTCAGTTAATGTATGAGCGACTCTGACGTTAGCATTACTCTCAGACTGACTGACTCTGTTCCATATCTATTTGTAGGCAATATTATTTTCTGGGGTGGACGTCGTTTGTATGTACGATAATTAGCGTCGCAAATTCGTGAGCCGTGGCAGCTCACCCATTGGTCGACATACAGGTTTTCTTCTCAGTTTTTCGGTATATTGGGGAGGATATTTGTCATATAGATGAAGAAGTTAGCAAATCGATGTTATTTGTTGCTTGAGTTCAGAAAAGGTGTTGACGTCATCTCGTAAACTATCTCTTGCACGTCAGCCAGAAGTTCACAAAGATTGACGTGTTTAAAGTCTTTTTAGCTAAATAGTAGCAGTTTGTTACTTCGTCATGCTAACGAGTCCATCGAGAAAATTCTTTCATTTGCTGACGTACTGCGTGTGGACGTCAGAATGGAAACAATAGCTCTCATTAGGTTTATATGTATATAGCTGTGACTATTTGCTGTGTGATGGATACATGTCAGATGCAGTAGGATCATATTTAAAGAAGAAAGAATATGGCAGAAATTAATAGCAGAACGGCTGTGGGCAAAAATTTTATATTACTGTCAGCGGCAATCAAAACATACTCGTATGCAGAGTCCAGATATAAATGTGCAGTCTCCAAACAGGCCGTAGGGCTACCTCAGGAGGTTAGTAGAAGAAAAAACTCAAGCACTTCCTATAAATGAATTTGATGTCAATAAACATTTATTAGTTTGTTTTTGCTTTGTTGTTGTTGGATTCGAAGTGAATGTATGCCTGTATTTCACTATTGAATGCACGTTTTACAAACACATGTCCGTTTAAAATTTTCCGGAATTAGACGAAATTCTGGCTTTTTGCTATGTCTTAGAAGTATTATAGGTATGTTTAGGTATGGGCATGTATGGAGGAACTCATCGACACGGCTGTCAGAGATGTGACATGTGCGTGCGCCGTATGGAGCATAGTGCACCCGTGAGTGTCTTCCGTCAAGACAGCTTTCTTGAATACGATAGCGAGCTCTGCCTTGCGCCTGTCCATTGACAAAGCATAACACGTTCAGAAGAATACACTGGGAAGAAATGCTCGGAAGTGGCGCAGTTGGCACAAGTTGGGTAGCCAGAGCAAGTGGGAAGGGACGTATTACTAAGAACGTCAGCTGTATTTGCAGCTATCACTGGGAAATGAATGTGACAATGACGCTGAAAACGCTGACGGTAATTAACCTCAATACCTTGACCGGACGCTAACAATCTGATGCTGCAGTATTTCCATACCTGAACAATTAATTACAGTTACTCGTTACTCGAGTTCATTTTCAGTGCAGTATGTAGCCATTCCTACAGAGGAGAATGGAAAGGATGCATAATTGTTCTTAGCGGCGTGTAGCGTACTGGAATTTTTCAGGCGGACATCGCCTTTTGGGGTTTCCAGAGGACGGGAACGTCCTGTATATCGTCATCTTTCGGACTCTGCGAAAGGGCGACTCTTTGGCATGGGGGAAATGGTAGAATCACAAAGACAGATCGTACCAACAGAACTAGTGGGAACAAGATGGACTCAGGTCAGCAGAGTTCCGAGAAAACTACGGGTGGATCCTTCCAGAAGGACTGCACCACGTGAAGATCTGATGGTTGTTCGACCGGCTCTGACGAACAGACAGATGACAACAGCCGGAATTTGGGCAGAGGCTCCACGCAGAGTGCCATCTCGAACAGCAGCGACCACCTTACTGGAAGCTCTCCAGCTGTCATGCGTCGTTTACCGCACAGACCAAACCAAACACATCCGAGACTCTCATGCTGTAGAGTCAGAGTCAACGGAGACATTCAGTGGGATTCTCTATTTCTCAGAGACGATTTTCATTTTGGTTTGTGGCGGTGAGATGGACGCCAAGCTGTCCCTAGAAGACCTGGTGAAAGTTTACAGCTGGCCGTGGTGGCCCAGCGGTTCTAGGCGTTTCAGTCTGGAACCACGCGACCGCTACGGTCGCAGGTTCGAATCCTGCCTCGGGCATGGATGTGTGTGATGTCCTTAGGTTAGTCAGGTTTAAGTAGTTCTAAGTTCTAGGGGACTGATGACCTCAGATGTTAAGTCCCATAGTGCTCAGAACCATTTATTCTGAAAGTTTACAGGAAACATCTGTTCTAGACTCTCTTATCTCTCCAACTCCTGCGTCCTAATGTGTGGAGCTATTGGATGTGATAAAAGGGATGATTTGGTAAATGTTGGACGGAGGCTGAATGCTCGCCAGTACGGCAAGACTGGTGAACCCTGTTGTCATACCCTTCATGATCGAGTGTAACAGGTGATATATTTAAACACGATAACGCAGGCCACGCAATGCAGTATACACTTCAAACGCCTTGAGGAGCGCATGGCCACCTCTCTGGCGTGCGCAGTCCTCTGATTTGTCACCCACAGAGCATGAGTGGAATGCGATGAGAAGAGTCGCACTTTCATTCCAGCTTCCTGTCGGCAAGAAGTTCTTAAAGATGACATTTGCCGTTTGTTTGCTTTCACGACTCAAAGAATACAAGAATATATTGGTGGCCGTGCGGGTCATACCACATAGGGGTGTTGATGATGGACGTCAGTTCCGAATGGAGTGAAAGTTAAATCATTGAGTACCCCTTTATGATGAACATCTCCACAAAGTTTGATGACCCATATCGGTCTTGTGCTTCAAAGTGTAACACTTTCCATTTCATTGGTGCAGAACAAATATAATCTGTATCGAATCGTATCAAATGCAGGATAAAGATGATAATAATAATAATAATACAGATCACTATTAATGTTTGTGATCCTAGTAATAAATAGCAGCAATGAACAAATGGTAACTCATTAATTATTATACTGAAGTAGGATTATGTTAGTAGTTGATTAGGTAAAAAGGTGCTACACTATTGGCCATTAAAACTGCTACACGACGAAGATGACGTGCTACAGACGCGAAATTTGACCGAAAGGAAGAAGATGCTGTGATATGCAAATGATTAGCTTTTCAGAACATTGACACAAAGTTGGCGCCGGTGGCGACACCTACAACGTGCTGACATGAGGAAAGTTCCCAACCACTTTCTCAAACACAAACAGCTCTTGACCGCCGTTGCCTGGTGAAACGTTGTTGTGATGCCTCGTGTAAGGAGGAGAAATGCGTACCATCACGTTTCCGACTTTGATAAAGGTCGGATTGTAGCCTATCGCGATTGCGGTTTATCGTACCGTGACATTGGTGCTCGCGTTGGTCGAGATCCAATGATTGTTAGCAGAATATGGAATCGGTTGGTAATACGGAACGCCGTGCTGGATCCCAACGGCCTCGTATCACTAGCAGTCGAGATGACACGCATCTTATCCGCATGGCTGGAACGGATCGTGCAGCCACATCTCGATCCATGACACAACAGATGGGGACGTTTGCAAGACAACAACCATTTGCACGAACAGTAGAACGACGTTTGCAGCAGCATGGACTATCAGCTCGGAGACCATGGATGCGGTTACACTTGACGCTGCATCACAGACAGGAGCGCCTGCGATCGTGTACTCAACGACAAACCTGGATGCACGAATGGCAAATCGTCATTTTTTCGGATGAATCCAGGTTCTGTTTACAGCATCATGATGGTCGCATACGCGTCTGGCGACATCGCGGTGAACGCACATTGGAAGC
Organism: Schistocerca serialis cubense; assembly: GCF_023864345.2. Taxonomy (NCBI): domain Eukaryota; kingdom Metazoa; phylum Arthropoda; class Insecta; order Orthoptera; family Acrididae; genus Schistocerca; species Schistocerca serialis. Next base: position 173,494,511 of record NC_064640.1, read on the forward strand.
ATGTATTCGTCATCGCCATACTGGCGTATCACCCGGCGTGATGGTATTGGGTGCCACTAATTACATGTCTCGGTCAACTCTTGTTCGCATTGATGGCACTTTGAACGGTGGACGTTACAAAATGGTTCAAATGGCTCTGAGCACTATGGGACTTAACATCGATGGTCATCAGTCCCCTAGAACTTAGAACTACTTAAACCTAACTAACCTAAGGACAGCGCACAACACCCAGCCATCACGAGGCAGAGAAAATCCCTGACCCCGCCGGGAATCGAACCCGGGAACCCGGGCGTGGGAAGCGAGAACGCTACCGCACGACCACGAGATGCGGGCTGGACGTTACATTTCCGATGTGTTACGACCCGTGGCTCTACCCTTCATTCGATCCCTGCAACACCCTACATGCACGACCGCATGTTGCAGGTCCTGTACTGGCCTTTCTGGATACAGAAAATGTTCGACTGCTGCCCTGGCCAGCACATTCTCCAGATCTCTCACCAATTGAAAACGTTTGGTCAATGGTGGCCGAGCAACTGGCTCGTCACAATACGCCAGTCACTACTCTTGATGAACTGTGGTATCGTGTTGAAGCTGCATGGGCAGCTGTACCTGTACACGCCATCCAAGCTCTATTTGAATCAATTCCCAGGCGTATCAAGGCCGTTATTACGGCCAGAGGTGATTGTTCTGGGTACTGATTTCTCAGGATCTATGCACCCAAATTGCGTGAAAATGTAATCATATGTCAGTTCTAGTATAATATATTGGTCCAATGAATACCCGTTTTAGTGGCCGCGCGGTTCTGGCACTGCAGTCTGGAACCGCGAGACCGCTACGGTCGCAGGTTCGAATCCTGCCTCGGGCATGGCTGTGTGTGATGTCCTTAGGTTAGTTCGGTTTAACTAGGGGACTAGGGGACTAATGACCTCAGCAGTTGAGTCCCATAGTGCTCAGAGCCATGAATACCCGTTTATCATCTGCATTTCTTCTTGGTGTAGCAATTTTAATGGCCAGTAGTGTAGTAAGCAATACGGGGAAGAAACTCGGTGCGACGCTTATTTACCTCTGCAGTAAAGCAGGACAGTCTTATTTTTCTTACTTGCCATTTTTTTCCTGCTGAGAATGATTCAATGGTTTTTCTAATTTGTCTGACTAGGATCAATCTGTTAGTCGCGCTCATTGCTGAAGTTTGAAGAACTGACAAGGCACGTTTTTCTTCTTAGCTCCACAAAGGAATAATGAGAGTTTTGTAATACCGCAAAATATAGGACTAGTGCTAAACATTGTGATGTGGGGGCAAGGGCGCCTTCAGCATACGCGTAAGACCGGCGAGCGAGTGCCGCCAACAGCCGACTGAGATGTCCAGCTGCGGCGGTCGAAGCTAATGTGATCGCTGTCGCTGAACGCGGTGGGTGCCTCCGACAGGTGTCGCACCTCTACAATTACGCAACCGACACGGGCGACGGGTTGCAGCAACGCCACGCTAGCCAACAGCCACAGCCTCCAAACGGCAGTACAGGCCTCTTAACGTCACGTTAGTGAGATCACGGCTCCGTTGCTAATACAAATCATCCACTTTCCTCAAGAAAGGTGATCTTCGTATTGAATAATTGATGATGTGGGTTTTATGTCTATATGCCACACCCTTTCAAATTCTGAAGGTGGCAGGGGTAAAATACAGGGAACGAAATGCTATTTACAGTTTGTACAGAAACCAGATGGCAGTTATAAGAGTCGAGGGGCATGAAAGGGAAGCTGTGGTTGGGAAGGGAGTGAGACAGGGCTGTAGCCTATCCCCGATATTATTCAATCTATATATATTGAGCAAGCAGTGAAGTAAACAAAAGAAAAATTCGGAGTAGGTATTAAAATCCGTGGAGAAGAAATAAAAAGTTTGAGGTTCGCCGATGACATTGTAATTCTGTCAGAGACAGCATAGGACTTGGAAGAGCAGTTGAACGGAATGGACAGTGTCATGAAAGAAGGATATAAGATCAACATCAACAAAAGCAAAACGAGGATAATGGAATGTAGTCTAATTAAGTCGGGTGATACTGAGGGCATTAGATTAGGAAATGAGACACTTAAAGTAGTGAAGGAGTTTTGCTATTTAGGGAGCAAAATAGCTGATGATGGTCGAAGTAGAGAGGATATAAAATGTAGACTGGCAATGGCAAGGAAAGCGTTTCTGAAGAAGAGAAATTTGTTAACATCGAGTATAGATTTAAGTGTCAGGAAGTTGTTTCTGAAAGTATTTGCATGGAGCGTAGCCATGTATGGAAGTGAAACATGGTCGATAACTAGTTTGGACATGAAGAGAATAGAAGCTTTCGAAATGTGGTGCTACAGAAGAATGCTGAAGATTAGATGGGTAGATCATATAACTAATGAGGAGGTATTGAATAGGATTGGGAATAAGAGAAGATTGTGGCACAACTTAACTAGAAGACGGGATCGGTTGGTAGGACATGTTCTGAGGCATCAAGGGCTCACCAATTTAGTATTGGAGGGCAGCGTGGAGGGTAAAAATCGTAGAGGGATACCAAGAGATGAATACACTGAACAGATTCAGAAGGATGTAGGTTGCAGTAGGTACTGGTAGATGAAGAAGCTTGCACAGGATAGAGTAGCATGGAGAGCTGCATCAAACCAGTCTCAGGACTGAAGACCACAACAACAAACATGCCACTTACGTTCCATACGCTATCTCGAATTACTTCCTGTTATTAAATACTTTTTGCCAATGCTTACGTATGCATTGTTACTTTCATGTATGTACAGGGTGACAATTATTTAACTACGTGAAATAAAGTCGTCAAAAATTCTAAACCGTTTGCGTTAGGAAGTTAAAACTGCACGGTTGGCCACGGGCCGTGATGTGTATTAGCATCCGCATGTTAAGCGACGAAGCCCACTTTCATTTGGATAGGTTCGTCAATAAACAAAATTGGCACATTTGGGGGACTAAGTACCCACATTTCCCGATCGGGAAGTCTCTTCACCCTCAACGGGTGACTGTGTGGTGTGCAATGTCCAGTCACGGAATAATCGGTGTGATATTCCCTGTTGGCATTGTGACTACCGAACAGTAAGTGAAGGTTTTGGATGATGATTTCACTCCAAATTATCCAAAGTGACTCTGGTTTCGACAAGATGTGGTTCATGCAAGACGGAGCTCTACCCCATCGAAGCAGGAGGGTGTTTGATGTCCTGGAGGAGCACTTCGGCGACCGCATTATGGCTCTGGGGTACACAGAAGCCACTGGTATGGACCTCGATTGGCCGCCATATTCCCCGGATCTGAACATATGTAACTGCTTTTTGTGGGGCTATATTAAAGACAAGGTGTACAGTAATAACCCTAAAACCATTGCAGAGCCATTCAGAATGTCATCGACAGCATCAATGTTCCGACACTTCAGCGGATCATACAGAATTTTGCTATGCGTTTGCGCCGCATCATCGCCAATGATGGTAGGCATATCGAGGATGTCATAACCTAAATCGAATATCTGTAGTGATGTTTACATGTTGAATAAAGTGTGTGCACGCCGTAGTTTGTAATTAATTTACGTTTTTTTTCATATAGTTCAATATTTGTCACCCTGTGTATGACAGAACTGACTTCATTACTGACGCAATCGAATAATCAGAGGCATTTGCGATATTAATCCTCACAAAGTACGCTACAATGCATTTCTTTACATTATGAGCCATTTGCCAGTCGTTACAACCCACTTAGCTTAGCCCAAATCAATTTCTAAATTAATCAGACTCTTAATTTGCAACATAAATTTATTTTGCGACTAAATAAGAAATGCCGCTGTATGTTCGCCATACAAAATTTGTAAATTTGTGGTTAGGTCTTATGGGAGCAAACTGCTTAAGTCATCGGTCCCTAAGCTGAGCCACTAATTACTCTAACTTAAACTAACTTAAGCTATGGACAACACACACACCCAGGCCCGAGGGAGGACTCGAACCTCCGACGGGGGGAAGGGGGGCGGGGGAGTTCACCATACAGCAGATCCTTCTAAAGTGTAGGTGATATTTATTGTTGTGTCTAGACAAGACAGCCTAGACACAATGAGAGGAAGCCGAAAGGCACGCGCTAAGCCAAAGCAGGATGGTGTGAGGTCTGAAACAGGATTCGTAATGAATGCTATAAAGAAAAGTACGTAGCTTCTGGAATACTTAACTTTAATCCATCCTTTTGGTACATCTGGAGATTGTGGCGATACAAGTGAGACTCTTTAGATACATGCAATGTTACTAATGGTGCCTTGCTAGGTCGTAGCCATTGACTTAGCTGAAGGCTATTCTAACTATCTGCTCTGCAAAGGAGCGAGGCTTCGTCAGTGTAGTCGCTAGCTACGTCGTCCGTACAACTGGGGCGAGTGCTATCCCGTATCTCGAGACCTGCCTTGTGGTGGCGCTCGGTCTGCGATCCCTGACAGTGGCGACACGCGGGTCCGACATGTACTAATGGACCGCGGCCGATTTAAAGCTACCACCTAGCAAGTGTGGTGTCTGGCGGTGACACCACATTTATCATCAGACATTGCGAAGATTCTATCATATGGGTTACTAGTAAAGACGAAGTAATTACAAAGATTTGTTGTACCTTAAATATTTTAAAAGTAACTTCGCAGTTATATAAGTCGAATAGAGACATATTTTGCCGTTCGACGCGTTATAATTTGTAGTAGGCCTATAAGATCTGGTTTTCTAGCACCCATACAAAAGTGGCTTTAAAATAATTCTTTAAAATTACAGTTACCCTGCGGTACTGTAATTAGTAAAGCTCAATTATTAAGATCTTCAGTACGAACCGACTTTCTATCATTCTAGGATTCTTGCAAGTAGCGGTTTTCACCTTTCCAGCAAGTGGATTCAATCTAAAGAAAGTGAAGAGGAAGGAAAACCATTTCTTCAGTCCATAATCAAAGCCTTACTTCAGTATTTCATAGCCAGACAATATGCTTATCGTCTAAATCCGGATAGTACTTATTACACGGCAAGTATGAAAACTGACGTTAATTTACCATGCAATGGTAACGGGAATAGTTTTACTCTTCACTCAATGCTGAAAAATACATAATGGTAAATTAGGCCGCATCAAAGCAGTCATAAGAGTAATGACTCTGAAAAACGTATGTACCGAAAATTATCGAATACAGCCCAAGAATTGATTATCATTTAGCGTCAGTTGGGTAACAAATAATTTGAAGAGTCACAGTTGGCTTTATTTACATTACACTTGCCCCGTGTACAGGGAAAACCATATTTTCACAGCTTTTACAAACGATAAAAACAAACCACTGTGTACGAGCACCTGTCAGATCTCCTCTGAAGCAATAAAGCAGTGACGTTTCAGAGATTTCGCATGAGGCAATCAAAGGAATTTTTTCTGTACGCACATTCACACAGTTGTGTGTACGATCCATTTTCTGACAGGAAAGCCTCTGAAACGTTATTTTTGATTCATCTTTTATTACTTCCTCTCATATCATATCCTAACAGCGGTGACCTGAAACAGCTAATCTGCTGTTCTCCAGCCGTGTAAACGTATTTTTTAAACGCTACATAATTGTCGTGTTGGAGAATATCGTGATATCTAACAGCTGTTGCTGATATGTACCTAAGGTTCAGCTTCTATTTTATTTATATAATGTTTTATATGCTGAGCACACAATGAATATATAAAGGTCTTATGTTTTCATCGGTAGATGACAGACGCTTGTTATCTACTGTTCTCTTATGTCTCTATACTAAATGTCTTACGTGCTACGTTAAACAGTATGACAAATCACTCGCCTATGTGTTACGGAGATTCTTATGCAGTAACGTTGGCACAATCATTTTAATCCTGTCTTTCTACAATGATATTTTAAATTTTGAGTCTTGCTTAGTCGGAATTGGTGGACTAGCGGTAAAGGACTTGCGTGGAAATTAAAAGGTCACGAGATCGAATCACACTCGGATCAAGGATTTTTCAGTCTGCCTTTAACGTAGCGCTCAACTTTCAATCATGTGCAATTTCGTCAAAGGCGATACGTGGCTCGGGTTCTAAGCTTAACTCTAGGTACCGTTCCCCCGGTTTGATACCTTAGGGACCCTCAAGTTTCCGAAGCGGTGTCCAATTGAAAGACTAGCACACAGGATTGAGACACACGAAGTAATTACTACCTTCGCTTCGTTTTATTTTGTTATGTAAAATTCTGAAGATGACTCTATATCACATTCGGCAGCGATAGTAACACCAGTGACTGTTCTCCTGTAAACAAACGAACGAAAAAGTATTTTCTAGCTTACTAAAACTCTATAAAATGTAAAAAAAACTGTTAAAATGTTTGAACGCTATTATATTATTATGGGTAGATTAGCGCTAGGTGTGTGGGATTTATTGTTTATATCAATTGTGTGGTTAATTGTGTGTATGGTAGTGACGTGCAGGTGGTGAAAGTGTGAAATAATTTCTGAAACATCATTATAGGTGTTGACGATAAAAGGTAGCTTCAGTTGGAAGAAAAGTAGTAAAGGTGGTTAAAACAAACCACAAGTGGCGAAAAGTAGGGAACGCTGTGACGAACTACAGACAGCGGAGAAAAGTTACAGAAAACGATGCAAATCTACTGGCAGCAGTGAAAACGCGATACAGTTCATTTGCATCAAGTGTAATCCAATGCGTAAGCAGTAGCACTGGGTGGCTGCTAATGTAAGTAGAATATCTGCTAAGTATGAATGACTGTGTGTGGGGAAGGGGGCGAAGGGGATGGGAATTGGAGTCTTATCTGTGGAGTAGGGTGATATATTGGTACTAAAGCAATGTTTTGGGCGGCCTTATAAAAAGAAATCGCCGGTACTAAGTACGTGTGAGGAACAGAAGGACAGACCGGGTACTGGAGCGTACATACGAGTAGTGACCACAGCACGAGACCCACAGTGCTGATCGTCCACATTCCAGGGAACACAGTTACTCCAAACGGAGCCCAGTTTAGCGCAGTCGTCATACGACGTGACGTTGGTGGCTGTTTGCCTAATCAAAAGCTATGGGAGTTTTGTCCCGTCTCTCCACCTTAATCCTGCTCACCAAGATGCCATTCCCTTGGCCTAACACCAACAGTGTTCGCAAAGTTTCCGTGCTCTCAGAATCAGCTCTCGCTGGCCTCTCCCCTCAGTTCAAATACGGCCAGACGAGAAATACGGTGGCTGTTGTCGACTCCTATGTAAGTATCTTTCACATATTTTTTGTTCCGTTTCCTCTTTTGCGTACTTCCTAGATATTTCGAGTTTCTGTTGACAGATATGTTTTAACTGATTTTTTTGTTTTGGTAACTCCTTAGGTTCCCTATTCTATGAAGTGGTATCCCGTAGGGTGGAAAACAAACATTGTTCGTCTACGGTATATGTAAACAATGTCTAGTCATCACTTACCAATTACATTTTTACATATTGATTTATGACTTATTAAAACATATTGTCTCCATCGTTGCAGTCCATGCGAGAAGATGGAATTATGTTGTTCCAAATTCGTTCGTAAAAACTAAAATATCATTGCGTAATCTTCGGCTACGTTGGTTACGGAAGCGTCAACCATACGAGCACCAACAATTTGCCTAAGCTGGAATTGACTTACCTCCGATATCGCACTTACAACTAAAAACTTCACAGAACTCTGTTCTGACCAGGAATGATACTAGCAATGTATTGAGGACATTGCACAGGCATCGTACGTGGTCAAATCAACAGCGGTGCATGCAGGCTTGGCTATCATACGCATTTATGTTCAAGCATGCACTTCTCGCGATGTTCCCATGTTTTTGTCGGAGCCCTCTGCATTAACATTGGAACAGTGGTGCAAGGGACCCAGTCAAAAACACAGCTCTTATAACTTCGTGTCCTTCGCAGCAGAATGTTCCATCACCAAAGGGCACGCAGTCTGTGAAAATTCACGCTCCAGATATTTTAATAAAGCACGGGAGTGGTATCTAATGGAACAACACACGGAAGTCCGCCGCAGGCCTACTCAAAGACAAGCGAAACGGCTCGAAACGGAGGGCATGGTGCAGGTGGCAACTGAGGAGAATGCTAGGGCGCTATCCTTTAGTTTGTCTGGGGCGCTTTTGTAGACAGAACTCCTGAGAAAACATTGTCTTAATATTGGTAACTGTCCATGAAGTTTAGCAAAAAAAGATCTCCTTCTTATGGTTCGGCTAAGTGCGGACTTTCCAGTACAGCTTTCCACATAGCGCGTTAGCTTCTGAAGCTAGGAGGCAACCTAGACTCGGATCGAGCCCGGGCGGCTGTTTTCCCTCAAGTAAATCCCTGTCAGGGGCCCGTAGTAGACTAGCAAGTAGAACACTAAAACCCGACACTGGAGATCCCAGGATCAATTCCTCTCCCAGGATCAATCTCATATAGGGATAGGGACTTTTCGTCGTTGATCTGGTATGCCGTTCAGACCGACTGTGCATTTAGACAGTTTTCCACGATCGTTTACGCAAATTCCGGTCTGGTCCCCTACGTTCGCCTCAGGAAAAATGATACATAAACAGTGAAAATACGATGACACATTAAAGTTTACATGACTCGCAGACAGATAGCATACACCTAACTATGATGTACGTTTTCAAACAGTTTCTCGGCGACTCTTCTCACGAATATCACACGAGAAAAATGAAAACCTAAACTTATCAACGCTAGCTCTAATTTCTCTTATCTTCTTACTATTGCCATTTCTCCCTAGGTGGGCGTCAAAAGATATTTGGATTTTGGTTGAAAAGTTAATTATTGTAATTTCACGAAAAGATCACGCTGCAACTAAAAATGCCTTTTTCGAATGATTACCACCCCAACTCGCTTATCGTATCCGTATTTCTCCTCCTTTCTTGATAATGCGAAACGAGCTGCCTTTCTTTGAGTTTTTCAAACTCCTTCGTGAACTCCATGTGGTAGAGGTCCCATACCGCACAAAAATACTTCAGATGTGGGTGGAGTGTAAGGCAGTAGATTTTTAACATTTACTAAGTGTTACGGCAGTAAAATGTAGACTTCGCTTCACGTTCCCAACAATATTTTCTGTGTGATGATTTCCACCTAAGATGATCTTATTTATAATCCGTATGTATTTACTTGGCGCGACAGCCTTTATGTCTGTATGAATAAATGTGTGACCGAAATTTAACGGATGTTTCTTAGCACTTATGTGCTCGACCTCACACACATTTTATCCAAGGTCAGTTTCCACTCCTCCCATCACGCAAATATCTCGTCTAAATCATTTTCTAATTATTTTGATCTTCTGATGACTACTCGACAGTAGATGGCGGCACCAGTTGTCTCCTAAATTGTTAACAGAAAGGGAATATGGCCACGAAGTTAAAATGAAATAAAGTAAATTTGATGAATCATAAAAAGAAACAGTTGATTCTATGCGACGGGACAAACGTCAGAAACGTGAGAGGAAGAGAGATCTTTCAGCTAAATTGATATATATATCATATTATCTTTTCTTATATGAACATGACGACGACGGTGGGGATTAAAAATAGGTATGGGATGCTGATGGCGTCAACACCTCTGTCCACTGCTATCCCAAGAAGAACAGAGGATTAATGATTACTTCCCATTACGATCTTTAAGCAGCGCTGAGGATCTTTCTTTTCCCATTGCATAAATTTCTGGTGTCTTTCATCTAATCGACATGGCGTGAATACCTTCATATGTAGATTAATATTCCCTGCATGCCTGCTTAACACTTCAGGGCATCTGATCTCTGAGGCAATGATGGGAAGTGTAAGTTTTGGGAGGGCAGAGATAATAATCCGTTAAAATGTGATGGGATAATATTTCAGTGGTGCTTATTGATGCTGTTTCTTTGGATCGCTCAAATGGCTCTGAGCACTTTGGGACTTAACATCTGAGGTCATCAGTCCCCTAGAACTTAGAACTACTTAAACCTAACTAACCTAAGGACATCACACACACCCATGCCCGAGGCAGGATTTGAACCTGCGACTGTAGCGGTCGTTTCTTTGGAGATGTTGTGAAGTAAGGGATATCTGCTACAGCAGGATCAATCAGTGGCAGACATCAGTCTATAGATACTAATGATTATCGAACAGTTACATTATTGCAGCTGGCAGTGCTAGACTGTTGTACTAATTTTCGTTGGCACCACTAAGTAGTACTAATGGGTATCATACGGTTAACGTTAAGATTACAATAGATCTGCGGAGTGATATTGTTGATGAGTCTGGTCGAAGAGTATGCTGATCATGGCGTAGCCAATTTCAATGTTGTAAATCTGGTGGCAAGACCTTCCAACTGTATATACGAGTGCTATTTGGAATGAAAGGTCATATGGGGTGCGAAATGGAAACCACAGTGAAAATACGATGAAGCTTTGCACAGATGTGTTGGGCAGTGTCTCTAGTATGCCCATCGATAGCGTCACGTGGCTCTTTTTAGTTCTGAGCGCACAGTGAGCACGTAAAGATGCTTAGAACAATAGTGACTTCTGCCAATTACGAGGGCCGCGTGTGAGTTTTCGCCTGCTGTCGTGCAGCCCACATAACATAACTGTCATACGTTTCTCGGCCGCACTCTGAAGGGGCAATGAAGATGCTCCCGCTGCGTTTTCGATGGGGAGTGTTTTATCCCCCACAACAGAGTCTGTAATTGACTCTTTCTGAGTTTCATCTCTGCTCATATGAACCTCTATCTATGAAGACAACGTTCTGGCACAGACAACGAACTGTAGACCAGCGTAGAGAATTCGAAGGAAGCACAGGTGGCTTGCTTCTATGGTACTGGAATGTTGGTACAACGCTACGACACATGTCTAGATTGGAGCGGCGACTATATGAGAAGCAGCTGGAAGGTGTAGCTAAATGTTGCAAATAAAAGATTTTTGGTTTTCACAAGTGTTTCCATTTCCCGACCGATCGGACCTTACTTTCCGAATAGGCCTCTTATGTTTACTTGTTGGTACAGTTTTAATGTGCTGCCACCGGCATGCATCCTGTCCAGGACCTTCCATGGCCACACAGTCTTGGATACATTATGCCCGCCATCCTCCAGGTCGACTTCAGTGTAAGCGTGGACCGAGTTTTTCTGCTTTTGGCCTGAAGACCATACAGACAAGGACCCATGTTTAGGCCACCATCGTCCCTAATGAGAGTCCAGTATCTTATGCATTCAGTCAACTTGTTCGGTATGTTATAATATGTTATTTAAACCTTTTTGGAGAGGTACTCCTGTGTTACTGCTGGCACTATGGTGTGGGGAGCCATCGACTATAAACGAGTTAACTCTGCTGGCATAACTGTACGTCACGGACTTCGTGTGTCCTCGTTTGTTTCGTCTCATGCGACAGTATCGTGGTGGTATTCTTCAACAGAACAACGCCCGTCCTCACACGCCATACTCTGTGTAAATTATTTGCATAATGCTGAGATACACTCGTGGCCAGCAAGATCCTAAGATCCGTCACCGATAGAACATGTGGGGGACCAGCTCGGATGTCAACTTTGTGCCTGTGCTATCTGGGATATCAAGGACCAGTTACAACAGTTGTGGCCCAGCTTGCCTCAGGAGAGAACCCGACGGCTTTATAACACCCTTCCGAAACCGATCTGTGCAAGTATCTGATCACGAGGGGGGCAACGTCATACTGACAAGTTCGTGGGCTCATACTGCCAAGTTCTTTGTAAATCTGACTCGATTTTGTTATCACTGAAATAACATCATGTAAACACCATTCGAAAACGAGTGTAGGGTATTTTATTTGAGCAAGGATTTCAGTTTCGACTCGATATTTGTGGTAAATAGCTGCTTCATCGAACATCTACATTAGCAGAGTGGTGTAAACCACACCACTGATTATCTGTATATATATCGTAGTAGTATTTTTCGTCGTACGTGTGACTTGTCGAGAAATGGGATATTTTTTAATTTCTTCCAAACGAACTTAAACGTTGTACATTTTCAATGTGATCTGCAGAATCAACTGAAGACTAGACGAGAAATTTTCAATCATGTGATTAAATTGGGGAGTCCACAGCATCAGCAGAGAGTATATACTCCTTTCTCTTATTAGGAATTTAAAAGGGTTGGGGAGTGGCCAGAGACACGAAGATCCCATCTAGTACGCGGCATCTCAGCTTAACATGGAATGCACGCAGCGGTGCTTTCTTACCGTAAGTCACGTGCTGTCAAAGGAAGAGCCTTTTTCAGGAGGTGAAAAGATGCCTGCATTACACGCTTTGCAAAAGCTCTTATGTTTAATGGCGACGTCGGTGGCGTATGTTCTGAAATGTCACACGACACGAGGCATCTGTTAACCTTTAATGTGAGAAACGAAGCATAGAATTTTAGTGCCACACTCCACAAGAACGTAATAACTTCGACCAGCTATGAAAGCATGGTTAGTCAAGGAAATAAATAAGATTTCTTTATAATTCTAAGTTGACGATTCTTATTCCGTCTCCCCAGTTTCTAGACGTCGTGCTCCAGCACTTCCATGAAGCGAGAAAACTAAAAGTGGTCATCTTCCTACATGATTCGCATTTTGACAGATTTTCGAACATGTTACAACACGTCGATCAATAGTAGTGACAAGGGAAGCCACAATTCTCGCTTTTCATATCTACAATAATGCACCCGGCAAATGAATTTTTACAGGTCAGCTATTGTTCCGATTATTAAACTATATTAAAAGATAGATTTGCGTTTTTATGCATTTGGGGTTAATTGCCTCTCTGTGGATCACTATGAAGTGTGAAGCACTGTAATGTGAGAGTGCATACGAATGCAGCAGCCATCAAAGAAATTGCCATTAGTGGGCTGTCTACCTAGTCATTAAAACAATTTACAAATAGCAGAGATCTTTTCACAGTACTCTGAGACACGGAATACCACCTCTGCATCTGCTGATAACGCTGCATCCGTTTCCATTCAAGCACGTCACCTTGTCGCAACAATACGTCTGTGCTTAGAAAACAGCATACGTATTGGCTCTGAGCACAATGGGACTTAACATCTGAGGTCATCAGTCTCCTAGAACTTAGGGCTACTTAAACCTAAGTAACCTAAGGATATCACGCACATCCATGCCCGAAACAGGATTCGAACCTGCGACCGTAGCAGTCGCGCTGTTCCGGACTGAAGCGCCTAGAACCGCTCGGCCACCGAGCATACTTATTAGATTGGTTTGTTGTTTACTGCTGTAATAATTAAAAGGGTCTTTTAACATAAGTATCGATAATGGATTGAAGAGACTAACGAATCTAATAAAGAGTATCTTGAGCAGGAACGCTAGATAAAAGGGCTGTTTTTCATCAAAGAACTTCCCTTCGTGATTATAACAATGTAGGACGGGATATAATATCAGATAAATTACTATATTTTAGGTAACATGTATTCACATGACGTTATCCGTTGGCAACTGAGTTTGTGCCAGGTATGTGGATTTGTAGAAGATCTGGATCTGTTTCAATTAAATTGGCCCACTAATGGTATTAACATCGATTCCATGCCCCACGGTTAACTTTCATTAGCACATGAGCTATTGATGGTTCATTGAGTAACCTAATACACACTGGGGTAATTAATTTCTTCTCCTTTTCCGTATACTCGCTACGGCGTTGGAGCAGGTTCAGCTACTGACAGGGGAGAATTTGGATCTGTGCGACTTATTCATAAAAGACAGTGGGTCAATGATCACAAATGTTGGTCTGTTATTGGTTCTTAAAACATAGAATTGTCACCAAACTTTACAAAATAAAAAAAAAAGCACACACACACACACACACACACACACACACACACACAAGAACGGTTTCGGCAAATGGAACGCAAATAAAATGAATAACGACATAGTCTTGACTAATAGTTAGTAACAAATATTCACGAGCATGTTGGGTGCTACTACGCATGTGATAAGCATAGAGTACGCGGTGGATAGGGAGAGTGGCTCGTCACAAAGGCAACGGAAACAATTCACTCAAACTATCAAAAAATAGCATGCTAGGATTCAATGGTGGATCTACAAGGAATCTATGGTTGTTCAGCTCTTATAATTAAGTCCACTGGAGTGAAAACATGGGGCGCACGGGCTTGTTACGTGTCAGACACCGATATGATCAAAAATTCATTATGCATGTCGGTACTCGTTCGGAAGCATAGTACTGCTGTCTGAATATAAGATATAGGGTACATGATCAGTTCTGCCTATTTATACCATGTTCACCTTCGACTGGATCCATGAACTGGGATAAAATATCCCAACCGGACTGGCGCGACGTAATTAATGTGATCTCTGAAGGCGATAATATTTTCATTTATAGAACATGAGGCGGGTTACGACTGACCAGAGTCCTACGTGGCGTGACTGCCAACAAAGTACGAAGACTAAAGCAAGGAAGAACACATTAAAATCCCAAAAATGCCGAGAGAAAGGACCTTGCACTTTCGTCAACAAACATATAATTCATTCAGGAATAAGCCAAAGCAGAAAACACTAAGTTCACTGATCTGTAAACATACTCTTATGGGCAAAGGCTCTCTCTACGAAATGCATTCAAAACGTGAAAATTGATTAAATGCCACTGAAAATGAGATCGCAAAACTATTATTCGACTTTCACTCTAAGCGAAAACCGACCAAAAGCTGCTACGTGATGAAATATCAACTCAGTGCCTAACACCAAAGCATCTCAGTTAGGTCAAGAAAGATACGTGCTATACTTCACGGGACGCCAAGCAGAGTGCATGCCTCTCGAAAATTTCTAAATTTCTGAGTGCCTGTCCTCACCACGTCGAGAGGGAGGGGGGAGGGAACTGATTCGTTACTCATTGCCAAATGCTGGACAGCGGGTTTGGAAAATAACAGAACATCGCCCCACAACTGCCACATTTGTGTAATGTGGGCATAGCTCAGTTATACAGGTATCGACTCCCTGAATCCGTGTGAAACTTTCGAAACACACTGTGAGGCGTAGCGCCGTATAGCGATCCTGCCTTGGAGGCGGTTAAGTGGAAGATGTGTCTCAGAGCTGGATAGTGACAGATGGTGATGCGAGACTGGATGTGCACGTAGTTTATGTAGCAGCCGGTAGAGGACAATATTGGATAGGGGACTGATTTAGTTTCGATTGCGCCCAGTAGAGTGCACTAAAGTAGTAGAATGTTTTTCATAAACTATTCCAGTATTTTCATAAAGTGTTATTATGTCATTTTTGTGTATGTAAAATGTTATAAATGTATTTTAGCAGTATGAATGATGCGTGAGTGTGGTTTAAGGTTAATATGAAGATAATTGTTTAACGAGTTATGTAGTGGGATTTAGTGTGGGAACATTTCGAAGAAATATGGATATGGACAAAGGGAATTCTTGTAGAATAGATTTGTAAAGTAAGTTTATGGTAAAGAGAAAGTTAATTCAGTTATAAATAACAATAGTAAATAACTTTATGCATATGCAAAACTTCAGCATATTAGATAATTACGTCGGTAAAAAGTGCAGTTTTTCTATTGGCTGTAGAGTAAACTGACCAATGGTAAAGCAATATTCTTCGTGCGCGTTTCTCTGCTAGTAGAGAAGACTTAGAGTATTCTAGAGAAGAGTCGGAGCCTAGCCATGAAACAATTCGGACGGTGTGTAGTAGTAGTTCCGATGGAAATGATAAGTTGCCGGATCTAGCAGTGTTCCATACATCAAAAGGGTAGTAAAGTGACGGCATAATTATTCCGATGGGTGTGTAGAAATTTCGGAATTTTTAAGTGAATTTTGTGATGAGAAAAGACTTACGTTCCTCGTGGCATATTGAGTAGGTCGGTGGCCAAAAAACTGTGACTGCATTTGTTACCGACAGACTTAATATTTGGCGAACATTATCAATCAAAAACAATCAGTATTTTTGTAGCTATTACGTTTTCTGGAAATGCAACACCATAAACTTGATAACGTGAGTGAAAGGGATTGTGAGTGACCGTGTTAAGACTAGCATGGGCTTGACAGTGATACTTGTTTACCTAAGTTTCAGAATATATGAATTGAGGAAAAAATTTCCAACCTTTCATTTCGTGTGAAAACTGACTTTAATTGCAGCGTGGTTCACGTCGAAGTACAGTAGGTTTCGCTCGGCGTTCCTACTGATGATCTGCTGAGACAATATTCTCAGGTAGGTGCTGGTTCGTCTTAAAGGGACGGAAAGAAACGCGCCGTCGCAACTGGTACACCCACGAAGTCATTCAGTAAGGTGTACAGGATGGAGAGTGGAGCATAAAGGTATCGTAAATGATAAATAAACAAATTTTCCAGATCACAATTTCTCCAGAGGCTCCCCAAAACTGAAAAGAAGTGAGATTCAATGCGTCTCACGTATTAATACTGTATCATCCGTGGAGATGCCACGCGACAAATACTATGCATCCAGTGGACACTGGCATCACCTTGTCATAAATACCAGGCTCGCTGTGAATCACTTTCGCTCCGTCACTCATGAGACATAACTTTTAGAATTCGGGAAAAAATGTTACGACAGATACCTCTTGACTTTCTTTCGTGCACCAACAAAACAGTTAATATGATTCTGTACATAGGACTTCATTGCTAAAGGCACGCTAGCGGTCAGGTGTTCGTTCTCTAACATAGAATACAACTGAAAACACACACTGATACTTCTGTTCGATAATCCTTTCCTTATTCATTCAAAGGCTGTTTTTTTTAACTATATACGAAAGGCACATTTTCAGTTAGTTAAATATTTGACGAGAAGTCGAAAAGAGTACCGTCTGGCATTATTCCCCTCAAAGAAAATGTTACTGGAAGGTAACTGCTGAAGAAAACACGACGACACGTCGATTTTATCTTTAAGTAAACAGTATGTCCTAATCGAATAAAACTTTTAAAGACATTTCCTCCGCCTATTGAAAAGAAGTCATTGCCATTACTTACCTCCTCGACAGATAGCCCATTTATATTCGTCTCTGTAATTACAGCCGGTAGGAAAACAATGTAACTGTAGTAGCAGAAAATTGCACGCAAGAATTTCAGACACTCAAATTTAAAATTCCTTAGAACTCTCTCACCAGTTCCAGTGGAATATGCCATCAATAGCATATTTCATAGGTTCTCGAATCACGCTCTGCTAAGCCTAGTCTTCACGTTAATACCCTTGTCGCTCACAGCATTATAATGTTGTTCACTTGAATAGTATAAATAATTACCGAACCTAAACAAAGAACTCACTTCCCGAAGTGTGTTTTCTGGACTGACTTGTTGCTTGTAGCTTACGGAACATGCTCGTAAGCCTTCTTGCTTCCTCGAAACACATTACATTCCGGCTAGTAAATACTTTAGTCGATTAAATACTCAAGCATCCTAGGAAGTAGAGCAGTATTTTCAGCTGTTCATCACTACTGTCAAGAATTCGATGTTAAAATTAGGAACTTATTTTCTGATTGGTATATATCACAAGAAACATCCAACTACCGTAGCCTGAGAGTATTTCTGCTGTAAGATACATCTGTATTAATTACTCCACTACATATGCTTCAGTTTCAGGCAAGTAACAGTTATTCAATAAGTCGTCACGTGGTGAACCCACCGCTTAGATCTACAGGTTAATGTCGACAATCCGTAATTATTAGCCCGCATTTCACCGTCTCGTCAAAAACTTTGGTTTTATTCCATACGTGTAGTAAGCTAGACAAACTGCGTTCGTTCAAAACACTGCTTCATGCTGGTAGCTTGTGCCTTCTCTGAAAACATGTATCACTGCGTACAACCGTAACGTTATTAAGTACTGTAATGGATCATCAATTCCTATAGAACTATGGAAGCAACGCCATTTGCAGAGAATTTCTACTGTTTCGCTTCATTGGTGAGCGTCGCATGTAAAGTAAATTTCCAGCATCAATTCCGTTCCTACACGACTTCATTGTGGAGTTTACATTTGGTCGCCAGGTTTCTCTTTCTTCCCCTCTTTCTTTCTCTTTTCCTTGGCGCTCGACTGGCGACGGGTCAACGAACACCTATTTCCAAATATCACAACACTACATTTCTTGTCTTCATTTGGCTCTATGGAGATTATTTTTAAATTTGTATGATTACATGTCACTTTTATTCAAGTCACGAACCATTCCTTATGGCCCAGGCAGGTCTCCAGTATTCATATATTTCAAATATTCTTCCTGCCGACCGTGTCCTTCGCTTGTCGTTCTAATTAGACCCATACACATGGCACCAGTTCTGAAACAGGCCACATCTCATCCGGTGTACACAAAGTTCACTACAGCACCCTCAATAGAGACAGAAAAACCCTAGTGTCTCCGAAATCACGGTCTGGTTGCAGAAGGAAATAATATCGTGGACCGATTGGGCCAAAAAAAACCCTGTGATTTTTGTTTCTAAATGCTCGTAGCTTGCTTTCATTCCACTCACAAAAATGGACAATCACTGAAGAATTTTTAAAGTTAAGTGTTCATTAAAATTATCTATGTCTTTTAAATTCCTGTGAAGGGTTGTAGTGATGGATAGGTATCAAAAGCACAAACTAGGTCCCAGAAGCAACAGTACGTGAATGCGATATTTCTTAGCTTTGCTTTATAAAAGTGAAAACCGTGAATACATTTTAAAACTGTCTGTTGTAAGTTTCCACTACCACAGTGTCCTATACTTATTGATACACATTAGCGGTCACAAGTTTAATTAAGGCATTCGCAATCTAATTAATTGGTGGAAGGGGTGTCGTGTAGAGCTGAAATACAAGTAAACATATCAATATTAGGAGCAGTGACCGTGAGCCTACTACAAATCCCTTGCTTCTCTTCGATTTATATGCACCTTGATTCCTACTCATTTCAATTCAGATAGACAATAGATGAGCGGGGTTCATATTTAATAATTCAGAACGAACGAACTACATAAATATAGTCAGCGTTTATTAGTTAGGCATTTAAACCCTATACGGTACCGTTGGTGCTCACACTCATCCACGTTTGTTTCACCATGGTTAGTGTCATTATGAGTTGTTCCACATTAAATAACAAAAACGTAACTGAACCATCGTATATGAAAATTACTGTTGCGTATCACTCAGATGCAACTGATAATTTACCGACTTGAGTCGCTTTAAATCCGAACGCTACTGCCTTAGTAAGCCCTTATTACAATCTTTTTCACTGTATTACTAGTTAATATTCTTCTTCTTATCAATTCTCTCCAGTTTACTTATCGTTTATATTAGATTCACTTTGGATATTCATTAATATTCGATGCATTGTGTCCTCCGGAAGATATGGAACACGGGCATGCATATAGGAGCACCGTGTTGCCTAGCACTCAGGTGCAACTGACTAGGAGATTACGGCAGACACTGGCAAGCGATTCGGCTAATACTCGTATTCGGCAAGTTGCTTGTGTACGGTCTTAAAATCGAAATCTCTACGGTACTTTGCCATCCCCCTCGCCCGCCCCTACCCATCCCCCCGCCACATCATTCATGAGAAAACAATACCTATAATTCATAACGCGCAATCTGCTCAGAACTGAAGAAATGGAGAAATCGATATTTAATTAAGTACTGAGCCTTTTTCATCAACATTTACATGTGTAAACCCATATTTTCCTGGATTCCGACGAAAGAAACTCTTTCGACTGCCGCTTAAGCACCTATAAGGCAAGAGCTGTACAACAAAACCACCGCTGGTGTAAAGACCAAGGTGTCTGGCTAAGGAACGCAGAACCTGAGCTCGATTCCCAGTTGCATTCTGCAGTTTTTTTTCATTTGTAGTTTTGGCGCATAGAATATGGTGTATAAGCGGAGCAGAGACGGATGGGGCAAACATTCTAGCGACGATACGGGCAGAAAATGGGGAAATATACTGAGACAGAGGTCAGATTACTATTACCCGAAGCCTGTGGACGATTATCTCGAAAACGGCGGATCTGATCGAGTGTCCACATGCTGGTGTCATGAGCACATACGGAAAGTGGTAGAAGCGCAGTGAAAATACCGCTAGGCGCTAAATGGTTGGACGTCCACGACTCTACACAGAACGTGGAATTCGGAGGACTGCCTGTCCTGTAACGTAGGATAGGCGGCGATCTGTGGCATCTCTGACGAGAAAGCGCAATTCTGGTGCAGACACATGGGTTTCAGACCACATCATTCAGCATACACTGTTGAACGTTGGGCTCTGCAGCAGACTACCCCTGCGTGTTCTCATGTCTATCTAACATTGTCAATTACGATTTCACTGGGCATGGGATCAGCGGGATTGGACCGCAGATTAATGGAAACTTGTCACCTGGGCAGATGAATCACGTTTCTTGTTACAACAGGTCGATCGTCAGCTCCAAAAATGCTGTCACTGAGGTGAACGGTGGCTCGAAACGTGAACCGCGCCAAGTAAGCAGGCTGGAGGGACCAGTATTATGCTATGACAGACATTGTGTTGCGCTTGCGTGGGGCCTGTGGTAGTAATCTAACATACGCTGACAGCTGCGGACTACCTGCACCCCTCCATCCTTAATGTTTTCTCCGATGACGATGTCGTCCTTCAACAGTATAACTGTCCGTGTCTCAAAGCCAGAATCGTACTATAGTGCTTTGAGGGGAATGGTAATGAACTCACGTTGATGTCTCGGCCAGCAAATTTTCCTGATGTGAATCCGATGGAACCCATTTGTGTCACTATAAGGCGTCAGCACCTTGTTGTTTACGGGAATTACGTGACTTGTGCTTAGACGTCCGCTGCCACATACGTCTACAAACCTACCAACATACTGTTTAACAGATGATACGCAGAAACGATGATATACTGCGTTCCAAAGAAGGATCAACAAGTTATTAAGCAGGTGGTCATAATGTTTTGGCTCGTCAATGTATTTTTGTCTCCAACTTAAACACTATATTTCGAGGCTTCAGTGTCTCACGTGCCCTCTCTCCCTGGAACCTCCTCTTGTATTGAGCTCTTCCAGTAGCTGTTCTCTACAATACTATTGGACTAGCACTCCTAGAACAAAGCACATCGCAAAGAAACGGCTTATCCAAATCTACATCCAAGCTTCAAAGCACCATACACTCCGCTGCAGAGTGAAAGATTCACTCTATAAATACAGAGTTATGGAACAGCATCTCTCGTATCTTCACACATGAACGCTTTTGGAAAAACCCATGCATCTGCTAGAAACTAACAGCGTAAGTTTCTTTTAGAACTACTGGAAGAACTGATGTCACACGCCTTTCGATGTCGATAAATATACAATACCGTGTTGCCGTGTAGGATTTGATTGAGTTGATGGGACAAAAACAAGACATGATATAACATTATTTGTTTATAGTTCATTTATATATATATATATATACTCCTAGAAATTGAAATAAGAACACCGTGAATTCATTGTCCCAGGAAGATGAAACTTTATTGACACATTCCTGGGGTCAGATACATCACATGATCACACTGACAGAACCACAGGCACATAGACACAGGCAACAGAGCATGCACAATGTCGGCACTAGTACAGTGTATATCCACCTTTCGCAGCAATGCAGGCTGCTATTCTCCCATGGAGACGATCGTAGAGATGCTGGATGTAGTCCTGTGGAATGGCTTGCCATGCCATTTCCAGCTGGCGCCTCAGTTGGACCAGCGTTCGTGCTGGACGTGCAGACCGCGTGAGACGACGCTTCATCCAGTCCCAAACATGCTCAATGGGGGACAGATCCGGAGATCTTGCTGGCCAGGGTAGTTGACCTACACCTTCTAGAGCACGTTGGGTGGCACAGGATACATGCGGACGTGCATTGTCCTATTGGAACAGCAAGTTCCCTTGCCGGTCTAGGAATGGTAGAACGATGGGTTCGATGACGGTTTGGATGTACCGTGCACTATTCAGTGTCCCCTCGACGATTACCAGTGGTGTACGGCCAGTGTAGGAAATCGCTCCCCACACCATGATGCCGGGTGTTGGCCCTGTGTGCCTCGGTCGTATGCAGTCCTGATTGTGGCGCTCACCTGCACGGCGCCAAACACGCATACGACCATCATTGGCACCAAGGCAGAAGCGACTCTCATCGCTGAAGACGACACGTCTCCATTCGTCCCTCCATTCACGCCTGTCGCGACTCCACTGGAGGCGGGCTGCACGATGTTGGGGCGTGAGCGGAAGACGGCCTAAAGGTGTGCGGGACCGTAGCCCAGCTTCATGGAGACGGTTGCGAATGGTCCTCGCCGATACCCCAGGAGCAACAGTGTCCCTAATTTGCTGGGAAGTGGCGGTGCGGTCCCCTACGGCACTGCGTAGGATCCTACGGTCTTGGCGTGCATCCGTGCGTCGCTGCGGTCCGGTCCCAGATCGACGGGCACGTGCACCTTCCGCCGACCACTGGCGACAACATCGATGTACTGTGGAGACCTCACGCCCCACGTGTTGAGCAATTCGGCGGTACGTCCACCCGGCCTCCCGCATGCCCACTATACGCCCTCGCTCAAAGTCCCTCAACTGCACATACGGTTCACGTCCACGCTGTCGCGGCATGCTACCAGTGTTAAAGACTGCGATGGAGCTCCGTACGCCACGGCAAACTGGCTGACACTGTCGGCGGCGGTGCACAAATGCTGCGCAGCTAGCGCCATTCGACGGCCAACACCGCGGTTCCTGGTGTGTCCGCTGTGCCGCGCGTGTGATCATTGCTTGTACAGCCCTCTCGCAGTGTCCGGAGCAAGTATGGTTGGTCTGACACACCGGTGTCAATGTGTTCTTTTTTCCATTTCCAGGAGTGTATATATATATATATATATATATATATATATATATATATATATATATATATATATATATTCGCTTAAAAATTTTCGCATATCGGTACTATATTTTCTATAGATATGAAGTGTGTCATACTGAGTCTGAAGTTCTTTGCAATGTATGTGAGTAATGTATGTAAAATACTATGTAAATTCTTTATTACGTTAAATAACTTTCTGATGAAAGTTTGTATTTAAAAATATTTGTGCCTATTGATTGTTCAAGTTGATGTAAATTTGACAGTTTATGAAATGGTCACGCTTTGGAGTAATGTAAGAAATAGGTGTTATTCAAAAGCCAGTGTGTTTCCGTTTGAAACGAAAGTGGCTCTGGGGAGCGGAAAAGGTGGCAAGGGTAAATTGGCGCGCTACCTAGAGCAAACGCGGGAAGTTACGTCACACAGTCTGTAGGTAGTAGTGATTGAGGGAACACCTTTATGGAGCAGGAAAAGCTTTGCCTGCAAATCTGCACAAAAGTGCCTCGGATGAAGACTGCAAACGGCTTACGGCATAGCTGTAGGTTGATGGGCTACTGTATGAAAAATAGAACGTCGAAAAGAAGAGAAATTGACCCCATACAGCAAGATACTAGCGGGCCGTACTGCGGGTAGTGTAGCCGTCATAACTGTTCGCCACACCCAAGCTTACAGCAACCACATAAGGTTTTTTTTTTTTTAATTTTACTTTTGTGTAGCGTGAACCATTAATTAAAACTGTGTTTCAATTAAGTGCAAAGTTAATATAAAGAGGCACCATTTAAACTGTTTTTGTGTAAACAAGAAAAAAAGTTTTCTGAACTATTGCAAAGTTGTTGTTGTGGTCTTCAGTCCTGAGACTGGTTTGATGCAGCTCTCCATGCTACTCTATCCTGTGCAAGCTTCTTCATCTCCCAGTACTTACTGCAACCTACGTCCTTCTGAATCTGCTTAGTGTATTCATCTCTTGGTCTGCCTCTATGATTTTTACCCTCCACACTGCCCTCCAATGCTAAATTTATGATTCCTTGATGCCTCAGAACATGTCCTACCAACCGGTCCCTTCTTCTTGTCAAGTTGTGCCACAAACTCCTCTTCATCCCAATTCTATTCAATACCTCCTCATTAGTTATGTGATCTACCCATCTAATCGTCAACATTCTTCTGTAGCACAACATTTCGAAAGCTTGTATTCTCTTCTTGTCTAAACTATTTATCGTCCATGTTTCATTTCCATACATGGCTACACTCCATACAAATACTTTCATAAACGGCTTCCTGACACTTAAATCTATACTCGATGTTAACAAATTTCTCTTCTTCAGAAACGCTTTCCTTGCCATTGCCAGTCTACATTTTATATCCTCTCCACTTCGACCATCATCAGTTATTTTGCTCCCCAAATAGCCACACTCCTTTACTACTTTAAGTGTATCATTTCCTAATCTAATTCCCTCAGCATCACCTGAGTTAATTCGACTACATTTGATTATCCTCGTCTTGCTTTTGTTGATATTCATCTTATATCCTCCTTTCAAGACACTGTCCATTCCGTTCAACTGCTCTTCCAAGTCCTTTGCTGTCTCTGACAGAATTACAATGCCATCGGCGAACTTTAAAGTTTTTATTTCTTCTCCATGGATTTTAATACCTACTCCGAATTTTTCTTTTCTTTCCTTATCTGCTTGCTCAATATACAGATTGAATAACATCGGGGATAGGCTACAACCCTGTCTCACTCCCTTCCCAACCGCTGCTTCCCTTTCATGTCCCTCGGCTCTTGTAACTGCCATCTGCTTTCTGTACAAATTGTAAATAGCCTTTCGCTCCCTGTATTTTACCCCTGCAACCTTTAGAATTTGAAAGAGAGTATTCCAGTCAACACTGTCAAAAGCTTTCTCTAAGTCTACAAATGCTAGAAACGTAGGTTTGCCTTTCCTTAATCTTTCTTCTAAGATAAGTCGTAAGGTCAGTATTGCCTCACGTGTTCCAATATTTCCCCAAGGCTGACTTCTACTAGTTTTTCCATTCGTCTGTAAGGAATTGGCGTTAGTATTTTGCAGCTGTGGCTTATTAAACTGATTGTTCGGTAATTTTCACATCTGTCAACACCTGCTTTCTTTGGGATTGGAATTATTATATTCTTCTTGAAGTATGAGGGTATTTCGCCTGTCTCATACATCTTGCTCACCTGATGGTAGAGTTTTGTCAGGACTGGCTCTCCCAAGGCCGTCAGTAGTTCTAATGGAATGTTGTCTTCTCCCGGGGTCTTGTTTCGACTCAGGTCTTTCAGTGCTCTGTCAAACTCTTCACGCAGTATTGTATCTCTCATTTCGTCTTCATCTACATTCTCTTCCATTTCCAGAATGTTGTCCTCAAGTACGTAGCCCTTGTATAGACCCCCTATACACTCCTTCCGCCTTTCTGCTTTCCCTTCTTTGCTTAGATCTGGGTTTCTGAGCTCTTGATATTCATACAAGTGGCTCTCTTTTCTCCAAAGGTCTCTTTAATTTTCCTGTAGGCAGTATCTATCTTACCCCTAGTGAGATAAGCCTTCACATCCTTACATTTGTCCTCTAGCCATCCCTGCTTAGCCATTTTGCACTTCCTGTCGATCTCATTTTTGAGACGCTTGTATTCCTTTTTGCCTGCTTCATTTACTGCATTTTTATATTTTCTCCTTTCATCAATTAAATTCAATATTTCTTCTGTTACCCAAGGATTTCTACTAGCCCTCGTCTTTTTATCTACTTGATCCTCTGCTGCCTTCACTACTTCATCCCTCAGAGCTACCCGTTCTTCTTCTACTGTATTTCTTTCCCCCAGTTGTGACAGTTGTTTCCTTATGCTCTCCCTGAAACTCTGTACAACCTCTGGTTCTTTCAGTTTATCCAGGCCCCATCTCCTTAAATTCCCACCTTTTTGCAGTTTCTTCAGTTTTAATCTACAGTTCATAACCAATAGATTGTGGTCAGAGTCCACATCTGCCCCTGGAAATGTCTTACAACTTAATACCGGGTTCCGAAATCTCTGTCTTACCATTATGTAATCTATCTGAAACCTTTTAGTATCTCCAGGGTTCTTCCATGTGACAACCTTCTTTTATGATTCTTGAACCAAGTGTTAGCTATGATTAAGTTATGCTCTGTGCAAAATTCTACCAGACGGCTTCCTCTTTCATTTCTTTCCCCCAATCCATATTCACCTACTATGTTTTCTTCTCTTTCTTTTCCTACTCTCGCATTCCAGTTACCCATGACTATTAAAATTCAGTATTACAGTAAAGTTTTACAGTAAAAGTAGTCTTAAGTAAAATTCAATAAGAGTGAAGCCAAGTTACTCGAATCTGTTAGTTAGTTCAAAGAGTAATAGCTTTTGAAAGTAAATCCTAGTAAGAAAGAAGTTTTCTTGAAGTGAAATGTCCAGTATGAAAAGTTTGTGCTTTTGTACTTAAGTATTAGATTATTTAAGTTTGTTGATTATGAAAAATGCTTTTCTAGAAGTCCCCCCCCCCCCCCCCCTGGCCAACCAAATTTTTTTAGATTCCTTGAAGTTATCTACTGGGCTTTTCCTCTTTTAAAAACGTAATGTATAGGGGTGTAGTACAACATTCCTTAAGTCGAGTAATACTTATTTGAAGAACCAAATTAAACAGTAGCAAGAAAGTAGGCAAAATTCACACTTCTGCTTTTCCAATGCTTCACTGTTTCATTGCCTGGATAGGCTGGCGACCATTAGTACATGTTTTAAACGACTAAATGAACTTGGAACTGAGTTGTCCTAGCTTCAGTATAATATTATTCATACTGCAATTCTATCTAACTGCTGCGTAAGATCTTAGGAAAAGAAGTGAATAGTCTAATCCATTAGACTGAACACACGGTCAAATCCCGTAAAAAGGGTAACTCTATTGATTAGCTTTTCCTATATACAGGACTACTCCCATGGTTTACTTCATTTGGAAACTAGACTAAATTTTAGTAAGAGGGTTATACGTGGCAACATAGAGACAGGGTTTCTGTTATTTAGGTTATTTATTATTTATCGTATGATGATACAGAGCTTGGATCAAATACGTAATTTTAAGAGTATACAGTGTAAGAAATGACAAGAAAAATACAGATTCAAATGTCCGAAGTATTATGTTAGATTATGTACACATTACAAGTCCAATCTGTTGATCCAGTTGAGTCCTCCAGGCGATGCATGGTGGATGTCATTTATTGATCCCCCGAAGGCTCGTTTCGGGCATTCACCAACAATGTGATTTATTGTTTGCAGAATAGCTCGACAGTCACTATCTGGAGATGTTGTCCAGTCCCATTTGTGCTTTAGATATCCGCAGTTCCCTAGTCCTGTTCAGATGCGGTTGGTGGTTCTCCACTGGCGTCTGGGGAGTGTGAAACCTGGAACTCGTATGGAAGGCTTTTCAACCAGATGACCGTTGAACAATGACGATTCTTCCCACTGACTTCTCCATATTTCGTTGATGTTAAAGTCGGAGGCTTCAAGATGTTGTGCAGTTCGCCAAGGTGGTTTTCTTGACGTCAGACGCTGATGTTCTGCTATTGTACGGGTAGCTGGGGGTTCTTCTGAATGTTTCTCCAGATATTCAGGTGAGCATCTGATCTTCGTAGAGCTGGAGGTTGGATGTTACTTAAAACGGGTAGCGATGCAGTTTAAGTGTTACGTATGCAGCCTGTGATGTTATATGGGTAAAAGCATACTAAATTACAATATTAGTAGTAGAGTTATAATGAGAGACCACATACGATGAGTGTGGTGAATGTGCAATAGCTTACAGGCACCTGTTGTCATACAGTGGATGCCCGTCTCTAGTCCTCTAAAACAAAGGTCACACGTGACAGATCATGTTCATGACGAAAATGCTACTACCACTGGCTTGGTCATACAGTTTTGAGGCGAATCTTCTTGGAAAATGGCGTAGCAGCTAGATATCATTCCCTTGATGAGCACTTGATTTCCCTATGATATTGGAACCATCAGCTCTCGTCACTCAGGATGATAGTTATAAGAGAGATAGAATTTTCTACGGGTTGAATCTCCAGCAGTTTGCGTCCGAATTTTCTTCAGCTCGTGAATACCTTCTGTGACACCACTTATCAACTTGCTGCAAAATGTTAATACATAATACGATAGGCACATACATATATTTTTTCCCTTTTTTTTATAAAACAGTAGATGAGAGACGTACATGAACAGCACAGATGAAGACGTTATTTATAAATTACGTTATGCTATAGAGGAGCAACGTCAGATGACAAAAACAATAGAAGTCAAGTGGATCTAAAAACGTTTTGCTCCCAATCACGAAATGGGAGAAATGTGTGGGTCGTAATTATAAAAGCTGTAAAATCAAATACTTTAAAACTGTTCGCATGTTTCACCTTAGAAAGAGTTATCAGATACGTTTCAGAATTACGCTGGGCGTTTTTCAAATAAAATGGCAATAGTAAATAATAAAACACCTAAACACAATTAGATTTAAAAAGAAGTTGTGCGCTCAGTTTCCTAATTATAAAAACGTTCAATCTGGCAAAGTGATAACGTGCTTTAGCTTAAAAGAGTTGCATTCTGACGTGTTTCAGAATTACATTTGGATGTTTTTCGAATAAAATCTGAATGTAATTATTTGAAATAAATAAAAGTATAAAACAGATGCAATGAACGAGATGACCAAGTCGAGCGTTAAGGTACGACCTCTAACAAGTAAACGGTTGAGGGCTCTAGTATAGCTTGGAGGCATCACTGACTGCTTAAAAATGTATGTTACAGACAAATCTGTGGAGAACTTTTGAAAGGCGTTGTCAGTAACTGGACGGCTGATACCCGTGAAATTGGTGCTCCTTATTGTGCATCGCTTGTAAGGGCCAATTCCATGGCTTTTGTTAGGTAGATTGGGCACTAGCAGGATAGCAGTACTAATTTGTTAGATCTTTCATCGCCACGAATGAATATAGACAAGCGTCTGGCATTATCAGAAGCCTACCTCTTCCGACGCCATTATTCCAGCTGTGTTATGCCATCCTGCTCAGTATGAATGAAATTTTCACTCTGCAGCAGAGTGTGCGCTGATATGAAACTTCCTGGCAGATTAAAACTGTGTACCGGACCGAGACTCGAACTCGGGATCTTTGCATTTCGCGGGCAAGTGCTCTACCAACTTACTTTTTTTTTTATTTACGCCTCCGAACGTTTTATTCAAAAAAAGAAAAGGGTAAAGGAAGGGGTATAATACTTTTATTATATTTTATTTGTTTTTTTTATTTTTATGTTCTTATTTGTAATTCTTTTTCTATCTGTTTTTTATTTATTTATTTATTACCTTCATTTGGGTGTTCACAGCAGCGTGACGGCGGGATGTCCTGGTCGTCTTCTCGTTCAGCGAGGGTGAAACACCCTATAATTACCGTTCATGTCTCTCATCAGTCCATCATATGCTATATCTCAGTCTCTTCTCACACCTGGTACACCCTAATGGTCTGGGAGACGCGGAAACAACGACCCCAAGTAATTCGCAAAGAGCGAACCATACGACGCTTTACGCTGGTATGATTGATCAATAAATAACCAACTGAGCTACCCGTCGGGGCCTTAGTCGTGCTTGGGTAGCGCAGCTGGTACAGCGCTTGACCGCGAAAGCAAATGTCCCGAGTTCGAGTTTCGGTCCGGCTCAGAGCTTTAATCTGTCAGGAAGTTCCAGACCTTTTTTGTTCAGCGATAAATAGACTCTTAAAACTGCGACTACAACCTTAGGAAATTGAGAAGGGACTTAGCTTGTTGCGAAATATTGCATGGAATAACGGCTGTCATAACATAATCGTTGATGAAATTTGCGATTTGATGAAATCTAAAAAGAATCAATTGGCACAAAACAATGTATTACACAAAAAACAATTTTTTTCGTTTCATTTCAGTGGCCACGTATCGTGTCCACTAAACAACATTTTTATTAAAATATTATGTACAAACGCCATATTAACCTCAATCCTCACTTCCACGCCTCTTTATCCACGACGTTTACACTACACGTAACGTACACCAAAACAGTGGCATTTACAAAATTCACTGCCCTGAGTGTAAGAAGAGCTAGACTGGGTAAACCGGAAGAAATTTCAAAATGCAATTAAGTAACACATGGCATAAAAAAGAAGAAAATCCATATTCGCAGCACGCTTTATGCGAGGTCTGTTCAGAAAATTCGGGAACTTTCTCCACAACATTTTTCTACGCTTATCTTTCACTTTCAGTGCATCGTCTTCTTCGAAATACTCTCCTCCGCAATTGATTCAACGCTGCCAGCGCCGTTTCCACATCCGGAAGCAGTCTTGGAAAGCTTCTTGCTGTATCCTGAGAAGCGCCGTCTGCAAATTGTCTTTTATCTCGTCTATCGTTGCAGTTCCTCGTCCTTTCAAGGGGGTTTTCAATTTTGGAAATAAGAGAAATCCGCAGGAGCCAGGTCTGGATAGTCTGTTCTCATCTGCCCGATCCAGAAACACTTCACAGATTACGTGGCGAAGGTCTTTCTAGTCTTGACTCATGAGCCGTGGGACGAACTTGACGGCAACACGATGCATTCCGAGTTCCTGTGTCAGGATTTCATGACATGAAACAACTGAAACGTTGCATTATTCTGCAATCTCTCGGGCAATCAGTTTTCGATTGGCATGAACAATTTCATTGACGTTCATGACATGAGCGTCGTCGGTAGACGTCGAAGGGCGTCCTGAACGAGGGAATTTTTAACCATCGTCCGCCAATTTTTAAGCCGCGTGAACCATTCGTAATACCGATCACGGCTGAAGCATTCGTCACCGTAGCCTGCAGCATTTGGTATGTCTCTGAGAAGTGTTTTTTGAGGTTCAGAAGCGTTGCTACTCAACTCTGCCATCTCGAAATTCGCAAACTGCACGGCCACAACGTTCTTCTCAATACAGCACTGAACAACAACTAACGGATATACACATTAAACACAGGCAAGTGCAGAGGTGCCAACCGCATTTCGCTCCAACACACCACTGGCGCGAAGTTACGAATGTTCCGGAATTTTTAGAACAGACCTCGTATAATATAGTCGCAAGATACGTAGTATCATAAACAACTTTCTAATGCTTCATATGATGAGAAGGGTAGCTGGAATAATGACGTCGGAAGATGTGCGTTTGTGATAAACGCCAAGTACATGTCTGTGTTTATTCATGGCGATAGAAAGATCTAAGAAATTAATACTGTTATCCAACTTGTGCTCTTCCGTAAAAGTGAGAGATAGAAATTTACACTCACTTAAAAAAAAGGCAAGGCAAAGACGCTTACGAGCAATGCACATTAAGGAGTAGAAATTTATTCGATATTTGCCACTCAGTTATTAACAACATCCTTTAAAGAGTTTCCGCAAGTTCGCAGCTGTAGCTACTTGCCTGTTAACATACTGCTGTAATGAGCCGACCACAATAATATTGCACTTACGAGTGAGGGCGCTTCTGTCAGCTTATTGCGAATTTTTATTGTGATGTTTCACGAAGACTCGCTGAAACAGTTGATGGTATGCTCACAATTGGAAACCATTCACTGTGCGATGCGTTTTATTTAGTCACGACTGTACTTGTTTACTGTAGCGTCGCCGGGTGTTTCTGGTAACGGACACGCAAGGCCAAGAGCAGTAAATCGTTGCCGGCCGCGGTGGTCTAGCGGTTCTAGGCGCTCAGTCCGAAACCGCGCGACTGCTACGGTCGCAGGTTCGAATCCTGCCTCGGGCATGGATGTGTGTGATGTCCTTAGGTTAGTTAGGTTTAAGTAGTTCTAAGTTCTAGGGGACTGATGACCATAGTGCTCAGAGCCATTTGAACCATTTTTGAGTAAATCGTTGACAGCTAGTAAACAGTCTACGATGTGTCCAGTCAATGCTGGAAGTTCCCGGTGGTTTGAAATTTACTCGTTAGCGGTCGTACCTTTACGCTCGACTTGATCACGTTGATAATTGCAACTATTTTAAGCTCTTTTTAATTCCGAATAACTGCTTTCAGCATTAATTTTAAAAACATGCGCTTGTAATTCTGAAACATGCCTTTTAAGGTATAGAATGTTGATGCACCCATTTTTCTCACGACGTCATTGCGCACGAAACTTTTTTAAAGCCACTCGACTTCTACTATTTTATTCATTTGGTGTCGCTTCTCTACAGCGTAACATAATTTGTATATTACTAGTGGACTTGTACTGGACATGTATACGCATTGTTCCTTATCAGCAATTTAAAAAAATAAAAATATTTACGTGCACATCTTATTATGTATAAACATTTGGCAGTTTCAGATATACTTGATTACTGCCTAATGTAAAGGCCGAAACCGGTGGTGTGACCTTAATAAAACTCTAAAGGAACTACTGGTGGGGCTCTTCACCGATTGAACAACAGTTATGGAATCAGGATCATCCGAACATGGCGAAAATAGAAAAAAAATGGTTCAAATGGCTCTGAGCACTATGAGGCTTGACATCTGAGGTCATCAGTCCCCTAGAACTTAGAACTATTTAAACCTAACTAGCCTAAGGACATCATACACATCCATGCCCGAGGCAGGATTCGAACCTGCGACCGTAGCAGTTGCGCGGATCCGGACTGAAGCGCCTAGAACCGCTCGGCCACAGCGGTCGGCGATAAAGTTGAAATTTTCACATAAAATGTGAAAGATTTCGGCGGATATACGATAGTGTAATCTGTGTTGTTATTTCTTGCAGAAACGTAAACCAGTGTAATACAAAATTCTGTAAATGCTCCTGTATACTATAAATGCAACATATGTAAACTAGTGTATGAAATGTTATATGTAATACAATATATGATGAAAAGTATCTGGAAAACACCATGTAACGTGGGATTGACCATTAGATGTCATAACAGGTGAACCCACTATCTAAAAACCGAAGTTGGGGGTATTGTGTTGTCAGTACAGAAGTACTAACAGCGGAGGGGTTCAGTCACGAGAGTTCTGTGTATTCGAACGTGGACTAGTCATTGGATGTCAGCTGAGTAACAAATCCATTAGGGATATTTCAGTCATTATAAGACGGCCCACGTCGACTGTTGCTGATGTGATTGTGAAGTGGAAACTCGGAGGAACCAGCACAGCTAAGCCAAAGCCGGCGCACCCCATGTACTGGCGGACGGGAAACTGCGAGCAGTGCGGAGGGTGGTTGTAAAAATCGCATAAAATTAGCGGAGGGATCACTCTTGAGTTCTAGATTGCTACCAGCAGTGCAGCTGACAGAAAGACTGTGCGTAGGAAGTTGAAAGAAAGGGTTGCAATGGTCGAGAAGCTCCTTATAAGTCACACATTCCTGCAATCAAAGCTAAGCGAAGCTTGAGGGGGAGCCGGCCGGTGTGGCCGAGCGGTTCTAGGCGCTTCAGTCTGGAACCGCGCGACCGCTACGGTCGCAGTTTCAAAGCCTGCCTCGAGCATGGATGTGTGTGATGTCCTTAGGTTAGTTAGGTTTAAGTAATTCTAAGTCTAAGGGACTGATGACCTCAGATGTGAAGTCCCATAGTGCTCAGAGCCATTTGAGCTTGAGGTGGTGTAAAGAGGGATGCCACTAGACAGTGGAAGCAGTGGTTAATCACGCGATACCCTATGGCAATTCGATGTAATGGCTCAGGTTTGGCCAATATCATTATGTGCAGTGCCAACGGTGCAGTACGGAAGAGGTCGGTCCTGCAGTCCTGTTACTTACCATATGGGGGTGTTTTTGAGATTATGGCGTAGTCCCCTTATTTCGCTTAAGATGTGCTGCCCTGGCCAGCACATTCTCCAGATCTCTCACCAATTGAAAACGTCTGGTCAATAGTGGCCGAGCAACTGACTCGTCACAATACACCAGTCACTACTGTTGATGAACTGTGGTATCGTGTTGAAGCTGCATGGGCAGCTGTACCTGTACACGCCATCCAAGCTCTGTTTGACTCATTGGCCAGGCGTATCAACGACGTTATTACGGCCACAGGTGGTTGTTCTGGGTACCGATTTCTCAGGACCTATGCACCCAAATTGCGTGAAAATGTAATCACATGTCAGTTCTAGTATAATATATTTGTCCAATGAATATCCGTTTATCATCTGCATTTCTTCTTGGTGTAGCAATTTTAATGGCAGTAGTGCAGAAATAACCAAAATGCAAAAACACGATGAGAAAGCTGTTAAATGGTCAGCTGGTCGGAAAGAATCAAATATACACTCCTGGAAATGGAAAAAAGAACACATTGACACCGGTGTGTCAGACCCACCATACTTGCTCCGGACACTGCGAGAGGGCTGTACAAGCAATGATCACACGCACGGCACAGCGGACACACCAGGAACCGCGGTGTTGGCCGTCGAATGGCGCTAGCTGCGCAGCATTTGTGCACCGCCGCCGTCAGTGTCAGCCAGTTTGCCGTGGCATACGGAGCTCCATCGCAGTCTTTAACACTGGTAGCATGCCGCGACAGCGTGGACGTGAACCGTATGTGCAGTTGAGGGACTTTGAGCGAGGGCGTATAGTGGGCATGCGGGAGGCCGGGTGGACGTACCGCCGAATTGCTCAACACGTGGGGCGTGAGGTCTCCACAGTACATCGATGTTGTCGCCAGTGGTCGGCGGAAGGTGCACGTGCCCGTCGATCTGGGACCGGACCGCAGCGACGCACGGATGCACGCCAAGACCGTAGGATCCTACGCAGTGCCGTAGGGGACCGCACCGCCACTTCCCAGCAAATTAGGGACACTGTTGCTCCTGGGGTATCGGCGAGGACCATTCGCAACCGTCTCCATGAAGCTGGGCTACGGTCCCGCACACCGTTAGGCCGTCTTCCGCTCATGCCGCAACATCGTGCAGCCCGCCTCCAGTGGTGTCGCGACAGGCGTGAATGGAGGGACGAATGGAGACGTGTCGTCTGCAGCGATGAGAGTCGCTTCTGCCTTGGTGCCAATGATGGTCGTATGCGTGTTTGGCACCGTGCAGGTGAGCGCCACAATCAGGACTGCATACGACCGAGGCACACAGGGCCAACACCCGGTATCATGGTGTGGGGAGCGATCTCCTACACTGGCCGTACACCACTGGTGATCGTCGAGGGGACACTGAATAGTGCACGGTACATCCAAAACGTCATCGAACCCATCGTTCTACCATTCCCAGACCGGCAAGGGAACTTGCTGTTCCAACAGGACAATGCACGTCCGCATGTATCCCGTGCCACCCAACGTGCTCTAGAAGGTGTAAGCCAACTACCCTGGCCAGCAAGATCTCCGGATCTGTCCCCCATTGAGCATGTTTGGGACTGGATGAAGCGTCGTCTCACGCGGTCTGCACGTCCAGCACGAACGCTGGTCCAAGTGAGGCGCCAGGTGGAAATGGCATGGCAAGCCGTTCCACAGGACTACATCCAGCATCTCTACGATCGTCTCCATGGGAGAATAGCAGCCTGCATTGCTGCGAAAGGTGGATATACACTGTACTAGTGCCGACATTGTGCATGCTTTGTTGCCTGTGTCTATGTGCCTGTGGTTCTGTCAGTGTGATCATGTGATGTATCTGACCCCAGGAATGTGTCAATAAAGTTTCCCCTTCCTGGGACAATGAATTCACGGTGTTCTTATTTCAATTTCCAGGAGTGTATTTTGATACCATCAGCTCATTGTTTTAGTAAGTTGTTAAGCTTGGATGCTTTCAGTCATTTCGTGCCGTATCACATTTTTGTAAGTTTTTACAGGTAAAAAAATTTAACGGATTTTTTTAAAATTTACAGTTTTTAACGTAATTGGTTTTATCTGTAGTTCTTGCACTTCATGTGTGAGTTATCGTTTCATAAAATATGGTATATGTTACATTCGATCCTTCACACTGATACAATTTTATATTGTTCTGCTTTGGAATTTTATCAGTCATTGTTCTAACGGAATATATTATTATTCATATATTTGCATTGGGATAGGGTATTATGATTCTGTCTTACTTTCTGAGGTTACTGCTTATAATATGAAGCTATTTTAGTGCGCCAGTGGCCTAATTCTGACGTAAGGGGATGAAAGTGTACGAAATGATCTTTAGCCATAGTACTGCCTGGCCCACTGAGAAATTAGTTCTCTTGGCTTCTTTGAGTAGTTTTTATTCATATGCGCCACGATAGGATACACTTTTATACATTTTCAGATTTTAAAATTTATCTGTTCATGTTTATTGTGACCAATTTGCATAAACATGCAAGGTGACGATCATTTCGAGGAACAGTATTGAGAAAATTTTGAGAACTGGCGTTTGAATCTAACTGATGAAGTATTCTACTGCCGCCAGCGTAAGTTTCGCATAAGGACCAAGAAGGTAAGATAAGAGAAATTAGAGCTCGTACGGAGGCATATAGACAGTCCTTTCTCACTCGCTCTATTTGTGTGAGGATCAGGAAAAGAAAATGACTGTTAGTTGTACAGGATACTCTCCGTCACGCACCGCGCGGTGGCTTGCGAAATATGTATGTAGATGTATGTTGTGGAACTTCTGGAAAGGAAGTGTATGTTGCTGTTATATTACGCTGAAAGCGTATTTTACATTAAATATACGTCACTGAATGCAAAGAAATAAGTAGCATTTAGTGAATTACGGCAAAAAAATTACTTTATAAAATGGTTACAAATAATTGAGGACAAGAAGATACGCGGAAATCTTACCTGCTATTTACACCTTGTTGACGGCAGTGCATTAAAAAATTGTCAGTTATGTGAAAATTATTGACTATTGTAGATACGTATAATATTGCAAGATTTATTACGTAATGTATAGCCAGGTGGATAAACCTTTTACGTGTTAAGGCGTGCAAAATAACTTTTGGTACGATCATGTAATAATTGACAAGTACCATAACAAAATAACAACCAAAACAGCAGGTCCACAGAAGAAACGTTGTTCAATGTGACGACCACCTGCGTTCACGACAGCCTGGAACTGCACTGGAGATACCATTTCACACATGTCTGCAGCACTTTTCTAACGGTGGACCATTGAATGTTCAGCTGTCGTGACACAGCTCGTGCACTGCCTAAAGATCATACGTTTCCTCCAGAATTCTCAGCCATGGTGAAAGTTACTACTTCAACAATTTGTGACCCAATTTGCCACCGGCTTCTCTCTGGAGCAGTTCTTAAATGGCGAGTTAATGCGAATTTCCGAATAATGTTCTTCAACTCCGGTGCAGATAGACTATCCCTCCGTATTTCTTTAATGTATCGATATTCGCGAAGAGCAGCTACACTTCTGTTGTTGTTTTGATGAAACATCTTTATAAGTAAAGTTCTGCTCACTTTGTTAGGGCCCATGATAACTGTCTGCAACAATAATCCCTGTTGGGATTATTATGTCTACATCATCTTTGGCAAACATCTTTGTGCTACGCCCCTTTTCCTCCTTACTTACCTTTAACTTCGGTATAACCTCCTTTAGGTCACTGAAGTCCTCATCTCCCCATTTTTGAAACACGTCGTACGTCTGACCCAGTTTCTTTACAAATACATTCTCCTCTTCCACCTCGTCCATTTGGCGCCAATTATCGTACTAAACGAACAACCTGCCTTTCTATCGATACTTCTGATCTACCCTCACACCGATCTCTTACTTCAATCTACCTTAAATTCCGATTGGGAGATCTTTCTTTGAACTGGCTCTTGTGTCACCAAATCTGTGCTTACGTCCAGTGTTTGCGTACGTACTGTATTCCGATTATACTTCCTCTGTCGAAACCAGTTTCTATTTCGTCAAAGCTGTGTTCTCCTTGCGCTAATCTCATCTAGAAAATACATATGTTTTGCGACGTCTTTAGCCACCTACTTTTACCAGCACCCTCTATGCCCTCGACCTACGAGGAAACCAATTTTTCTCACCATTGTGCCTTTTATTACTGTGCACGTTACCTCGCCCACAGGTATCCAAGTTGCCTCTAACGTGCCTTTTTAACATATTAATTTCTGGTCCATTCCTACCACCCCTATCAGACACATTTATTTGCTCGAAACTTGGTTGCCCACGAGTTTCGTGCCAACGACCTTCATTCTTTCCCTTCCACATAAATTCGTCTAACGTTTTGTAGTTACTTCCGACGTAACGTTTTGAGTCATCTCGAAGTTTTTTCCAGAGTTCACATACTGACTCACATTCGGACTTTCTGTATTTCAGGTATTCGTATTTTCGAAAACATGACTCACAAAAGTCTTTGATGGCATTCCTTACATTATTATCGGGCATTCGTGTGACGAAAAATTCGTGCCACAAAATGTTTTGTTTTTGGATAGACCAGAATTCTTTCAAATACTTGTTATTAAATTCTGCAACTTTTTGTGTCTAGATTCTAACCCCACCGTTCAGCATTAAATACTAGGGCATCACACACTACATTGATTTTCTGCTAACTGCTCATACCGATCGGTAGCACTCGTTCACAGTTTTCTGTAAGACCACAAGGGTGCCAACGCCCTTGCTTCTTCAACAGATCGTTTTCCCCTTATTTACTCAATAGTTCAGATTTCTGTACAACCAATGGAACGATGGTATTTCAAGTATGTAACTCCTGTTGCAACGGAACCACTTCATAGAGAATTTCTGTGGTTGCAATACGCAAGAACTTACTGGGTTTTGAACAGTGTTTCTTTACGCTGAAGTCTTTGCGTTTGTTTTCGCAGAAATTTCGGTTTCAATTACCGGAATTAATGCCCGTATTTTTCAATCTTTCTTCGATTCGCTCTATTTCGGAGTCAAATCTGACATTGATATCAGTAACCTGCATTTCAAAATATATTTCCTTTTTCATAGTTGTCATAGGTTTAAGCTATGTTATTCTATCACTATGTTGAGTCAGAATAACTACGTTAGGTTCCAGTACGTTTTCTAATTTCTTATTGTTTTCTTCCATTAATTTATTATTATATTTTAACTGTCTAGTAAAATCAAACTCCATTTCATTAATATCAGTTTCCAATTCTTTATGATTAGCTTCCATTTTCTTGTTGGTCTCTTCCACATGAGTTGTGAACTGAATATGTAAAATGTCCTATTGCCGTTCAATATTTTCATATTCCTAGTCTGCATTATTTCGGTTTCAAAAGGTTGTTTTGCTTCTACTATACTTTGATCCAGTACTTCATTTTCTGGTTCGTGAGGTTCATGTACAGTTTTCACATCCAACGGACATGGAGTGACTGGTTCTGATTTTATTGTCTTCAGGTCCTGAGTCACCTACCCCACACGTACCTATACACTTCGCTACAAGTGTCATCTACTAGTAATCAGGCGAACGTTCCATGTTCGCATGTACTTTTTTCCCATCTGCTGTGTCACTGTCAGCTTCATCTTGAAGTCTTTTACCAGTTCTTTGAGCGATTTGAATTCCGGTTTGGACAATCACTTTACCGACTTGCTATTACGTAATTTAGTCCAATAATATTTTTAACTGCTTTTTACGATTATTTTCTGCCCCTGTTTTGCAAGTTCGCGTGTTACCAAACTTGTCAAAATAGCCCTGTTTATGCCATAGAATTTTAGGAAAATTGTATCACGTCAAATCACTTGTGACTGAAGATTGAAGAACACAGTCTACGCAGTCTCTTACTGGAAAATCCTGCCACGGTCGCCACGTGTGACCGAACCTTCACGATTTTATGTAAATTCAATTTCTGATTCTAACTGATGAGGAACTCCGTACAATCGCTTCAAGTTCCATCTATGACAACTATTATAAAACTGATATTTTATGAAAAACTAGTCATATAATTATTTATTACGTATGTTAATATCGTTTAAATGTCCACCTCCGTAGCGTTACCGCCTACCACGGAAGGGGGCCCGGGTTCGATTCTTGGCAGGAGACTGGGTGTTGTGTGTCCTTCATCATCACTGACACGCAAGTCGCCCAAGTGGCGTCAACTACAAAAACTTGCAATACGGCGGGCGAACCCTGAAGGGGATATCCCGGCCAATAAATGCCATACGATCATTTCATTTCATCGTTTAAATTCACCAAGTATGGTGAAAACCTTTATACTGAATTATGCAAGCTGTTGTTCAGCTTAATCAGCAGCTGCAATTGGAATAGGATGCTGTGGATGTCATTTGCTTGTCAGCGGCGTGTGACTTTGGCTATACCACAAATCGTAATTTTTAGCCTTCGCAGAAGTTACCAGTGAACACAAAAGATTCTCCCTATAACTCACTGGAGTATTTGCAGTGTATGTATCTGAATATTCAGTTATGTTATGTCTTAATGTTTTTGTAGACTGAATCGTATGTGTACTAAATGGATTGCTGTTAAACAGTTGTGGCATCTACTATCAATTCCGAAGTAACTGATGGAAGCAGGGGATTGATCGTAAAATTCACTCCCTATTACGAGAACACAGCCTTTATCATAGCACTACAAAACTTCAGTATCGTTTTGATACTGTGAATACATCCACCCGTTGAATAGCCAGAGTTTAGGTGCAAGGAAGGAGGACATTGTGTTTGATCTCATACTTTCAAAAAGAAATATAAGGTCTAGGTTCTCAAGGCCACTGTACTCTGAAGCAGCTAAGTTAATTTTAATTGACTTTGAAATTTACTTATAATTCAATAAAAAAGTTGTTAACTGTACTTTGTACTTAAAATTCTAAGATAAAAGCTAGTCATATTATCTCTAATATAATGTTCTACAAGTCAACTTTGAATCGCCTTGCGTAATGAATACTGAAATTTAGTGACTGGATTGTGAATTTCGAGTAGCAAAATTTTCGTCAGAAAATGGAAAAACAAAGAGGACCAGTTGTTAGATACTTAAAATTGCTGTTTAAACAAACTGCATTATTAGCAATGTACTCTGAAATACCATAATTTGAAAATATTATTACGATTCTAAAGATTTTTATTGTTATACAATTGACTGTCATTAATAAATAACAAAGGACTGAGAATGGTATATTATTGGACTGATAAAATAAAAATGTAATCACCGTTACTTATAAACGATAATTTTTAAATTCATTGTTTCACTTTGAGCTAACGCGATTGATACTATGCAGACAAAAGTACTTTACTGAATGAAACGAACATCTTGCTTTGTCCTTGTTTGGGCTGGAAGAAGCGGTCGTGGACAATGATCTCTCACGGCTTCCTCACGTCTTTTATAAATTAATACACGTCAGTGAACAAGACGTTTCCCAGAGCCATTGTTCCAGTGACAGCCATCGCTCACGAAATTTCACATAGTCATAAGCCTGTAAATTTTTGGATACGCTGCTTGATGATTGCAGAGACGACTTAATAGCTCGTACGGCAGAAACCGCAGCATACCGCTTTGACGAAGACTCACCGCACTTTTAGCACTACAATAAATTTACATCCGGTCTGATTGCCGGAGATTGGCGGTATTATTATTTCTCTTATTTAAAGCATCAACTAAACTCTCGGAGTGGGGCAGTCGCTTACTATTTGACAAATAAATAATACTTTTCCATCTTTTTAAAACAATACACATATAGAAAGTAACACATTTTACAAATTTTCAAAGATAGCTCTATTTCCAACTTTCACATATGATTTGAAGATTAATCGATCTATATTTGTATCGAAAAAAGTACTGTTTATGTCTCTAGCATAGCTGTTCCGTTACAGTGAACACGAGTCCATTTAGGAAAACATACTCAGTTGATATAAGAGTAAAACGTGTTGCCCATACCACAGAATAAGACGATCAAGGAAGGAAGAAACATTAGGGTTGTGCGTCCCCTGGAAAACGAGATTACTGGTGACAGCACTTGCTCGGACTGAGGGAGGCCGAAGAAGGGATTCAGCCGTACCCTTGTCGATAGCACCATTCCATCAATTACATTAAAGTATTTAGGGAAAGCAGGTATACACTACCCTAAATGTGTGTGGTTAGAATCAGTTTGAATTCTGAGACTACAGAATGCAAAGCTAGTGTTTTAGGCAGTAAGGAACCTCGTTCATTGATAATGCAATCAGGTCAGTCGCTGGGTAGATTAACAAAGGAGTACTTCTTATTCGCTTTCCCATTATCTACTTCCATTACTAAGTGGAAATAGTACTCTAAATTAGCCTAAAGCCGTAAAGAGGTTTTGCAGGTAATGCGGTTTAGTGTTGAACTTTAAAGCGGACACTGCTGCTGAGTGAAACTGCAAATGAACCCGATGAGTGAAGTTGGAGCAACACTATTACCTTCAGCACGGTTCTACTGTAGAAAAGTTAGCCCTGAAGCGAGCATTTGGTAGAGCGCAGGAGGAAGCGGTCACTCTTTCTCGCCTCGCCCTGCCGTCTTTGCTTCCTCGTTCGCTCTCATGTTGGATGTGTCACAGTCGATATGGACACATCAAACAGCACAAGTGTCAGCCCCGAAGAATTTACTGCCTCCCAGCCGGCGGTGCAGATCTCGCCTCGAAATCGAAACTGCAAAGCGTACGTCTCTAACAAAGCAGATAGATAACCTAAAACCTCATCAGTAGTTCGCTAATGGCACGAATATATTGTGTGATGTACATTTTTTTAACCAGCGACTTCCTCTTCGAACAAAGTAAGCTGGAAAAGAAACAGTAATACAGTGATTTCTCACCACTGCGCCAGAAAAGAAATCGGAAACCAACTGAAACTGAAGATAATGACTGCAAGTTTAGATATTATCAATTCAAAGACATGCTGGCATCAGTACACGATTGCGTTATATTTTTCAGTGACATCTTTCACAATAATAATCTGCTCCTACAAGACACAGACAGAAGCTGTACCTACATGACGTTTTACCTCGCAGTAGAACGTCATCGATAAATATCTTTCGCACAGAATGAGATTTTCACTCTGCAGTGGAGTGTGCGCTGATATGAAACTTTCTGGCGGAATAAAACTGTCTGCCGGACCGAGACTCGAACTCGGGACCTTTGCCTTTTTCGGGTAAGTGCTCTACCAGCACATTCCCGCGAAAGGCGAAGGTCCCGAATTCGAGTCTCAGTCCGGCACACAGTTTTAATCTGCCACGAAGTTTCATCTTTTTCACAAATTTTCGTGCCTGAATGTACTTCGTGCGAGAGAACTTAATACAGTTTTCTGCTGCCCACTAATTAGAATCGTAACTTTGCGGTTTTCAGTCGGTAGCGAGTAAAATGAAAAGAAAACTTCAGACACGGCGTCTACGAAACTACTGCGGCGCATCATCAAAACTGATTCAAAGACAGGCCAAATCGCTGTTACAGTGAAGGAAGTCCGCATCTCGTGGTCTAGTGGGTAGCGTTGCTGCCTCTGGATCACGGGGTTCCGGATTCGATTCCCGGCCTGGCTGGGGATTTTCTCTGTCCGGGGACTGGGCGTTTGTATTGTCCTCATCATTTCATCATCATCATCATCATTCATGACAGTGCCTAAATTGGACTGAGTAAAGATATTAGACCGTGTGAAAAATTTGGAATTTGTATGGGCGCTGATGACCGATCAGTTGAGCGATCATCAAAAGCAAACATCATCATCATCATCACAAATAGTGACAGAATGGTAAGTGTTGCGCCAAGAACACCAACATCCTACTCTACAGAACTGGTACTGCCGTATGTCCGTGCCTCTGAGGTATGTTGCTTAAAGTTTTATCATTCTGCGAGATTATCTTCAATAGTTTCAAACAAGTAGAAAAAAAGCTATTCTTACAGGCGAAGAATGGTGTGAGTAAATGATAGCTATAGTGGGTGTCTAACAGTACTGGAACTTTTCAGGTACAGAGCACTGCACAATACGCCCAGAGGACTTGCACAG
Source organism: Schistocerca serialis cubense (assembly GCF_023864345.2). Taxonomy (NCBI): domain Eukaryota; kingdom Metazoa; phylum Arthropoda; class Insecta; order Orthoptera; family Acrididae; genus Schistocerca; species Schistocerca serialis. The sequence continues at coordinate 173,538,125 of NC_064640.1, forward strand.
ACAAACTAGTTTCACCTTTTGGACATTGAGAAAGATCGAATAATTGCGACTAGGTCGTGGGAGCTCCGTTCGGACAGATTGTTCAGACTGTTGACTTTAGTGCAATGAATGAATATCGAGTGGTGACGAGACGATCCTATGGCGAGGAGGATAGGCACGAGTCCTTCCACAGGAACTACACCGCGAGAAGATCATAGGATTGTTTAACTGCCTCTGATGAATAGGAGTGTGACAGCTTCTGCAATCTCTGCAGGGGTTACGGACACATTTACCATCAAATGTCGGGAACAGATTACTGGAAGCTAGATTGATGTATCGTTCTGTCGTTCGATGTTTATTACTTACACCATAACACAAACAACAGAAACTAACGTGATATAGAGCCACAATCAACTGGGCGTTGAGTTCCATGCTCTGGCGTTGGCGTTCAGGGATGAGTCTTGCTTCTCTTAGTGGCGGCCATTTCAACGCCAAAGTGCCTACAGACGATCTGGTAAAAGATTACAGGCAGCAACGATTCTCGGAAGATGCACCTCCTCAGTACTTAAACCTGTGGTACATGAATTTCACTACAGTGGACAACTTATAACGGCAATTTTCTGGCGTTTTTAATCAGTCATGAGGCTGCAAATGCATGCAGGACACACCACCAGTAGGGAGTGCCGACTGCAGTGAACTGTGTGCATCTGCAGCCTCGGGACTGATTGAAAATGCCAAAGAAGTGACCATTAACAACTGTCCACTGTGGTGGACGCTATGCACCACAGGGCTAAATGCCGTGTGGCTAGGGCCTTCCGGCGGGTAGACCGTTCGCCTGGTGGAAGTCTTTCGAGTTGATGCCACGTCGGCGACTTGAGTGTCGATGGGGATCAAATGATGATGATAAGGAGAACACAACGCCCAGTCCCTGAACGGAGACTGAGTACATGAAATCATAGCATGGGGAGTTCTTGGGTATGACAACAGGACTGATTATGTAATTCTGGAAGGAACGTTGAATGCTCTCCAGCATGTGGCAAGAATGGTAAATCCTGTTCTCATACACAGGGTAACAAATGACACATTTCAGGAAGGTAATGCAAGGTACTGACACTGCAATTGGCACCAGACACGCATTGAGGAAGATACGGATCCTCCATTGGCCTGCCCGAACCGTAATTTGTCATCCATGAAGCATGAAGGAAAGCAATTGGATAAGGTATACTTTCATACCAAACTCCATGTAGCAGCCTCCATGAACTGACATGGCACGCGTCCCAGTCGATGCAGGGCAAACTTCAAGATGACATTCGGAGATCATTTTTTTTCCATACCACAACGAATGAAATGATGTATTCGTGCCCGTGGAGATCAGGCTTCACGTGAATACGCCATTGTATGGCGCACATCTTCGCAAATTTAGATTTCGTTGAGTATCAGACTGTTGCCTCATGGTGTAACAGTTTCGCTTTCCGTTTAATTTTCGACGTATGACACTTGTGTGTACTTTCAAACGGTTCAAATGGCTCTACGCACTATAGGACTTAACATCTGAGGTCATCAGTCCCCTAGACTTAGAACTACTTAAAGCTAAGAAACCTATGGACATCACACACATCCATGCACGAAGCAGGATTCGAACCTGCGACCATAACAGCCGCGTGGTTCCGGACTGAAACGCTTAGAACCGCTCGGCCACAGCGGCCGGCTGTGTACTTTCAATCAGGGTTGAGTATTCATGAAAACCAAGTTAACTGATAAACTGAACTATCCCATTTAGCTTCGACTATTTTTAGATATTTTTTTAAAATTAAAACGACAATATGTAGCTGTTCCCATTTTCGCTTTTAAGAACCATGGAAACCACTCATAGTCTACGTGAAAACGACAAGAAAACCTGTAGTATTCGGCCACTTCCTTTCCAAAGCATGAAGTGTATCATAACGTAGTGTTCGTGTGCTCAATTTGTTTAATGGGTATTAACTAATATAGCTTGACGCTGTACCTTTGTCGGGTTTGCCACATCACTCTGCTTTCAGTTGCACGTGATAATTTAATTTTCCGCATGGCCACAATCAAGTGAAACGCCGTGCTGTACGTCGCTGAACTAGTGCTACCCGACAGACAAACCTGTCTACAAGCCGATAAAAGAAAACGTATACACCCCCTTGAACATTTCATGCACACATATAGTTCCAAAACGTTGTGTAGGATAAAAATTACGATTTGTCGCTGTCAAGAAAGGCGAATAAAACCGTTTATTGCATGAGAGAAAGAGACGTTCTGATTGAAAAAATCCTTTGTCTCCACTGTTAGATTATTGCTCACCATAATTTCAGTAGATTTCTTAACCACACTTTCTCAGCTGCCGCCAGTGTTAACTGATCCGGAAATATTTTGCATCTCGTCCACTGACTGGCAAAGGTTCTTGTTTTGGGCAGTTTTTTCTTTGGGTTACGTTAATATCAAGATAGCTTCCCACGTAAGCATCATATACACTACTCAGAAAGCATCAATGAAAATCGGATGATTCGCAGACAAATAACACTACACGAGATATCCTAAATTTTCGTTAAGGCATTGGTTTCCCATCAGGAGTGGCATCTCTAATCAGAAGTACTCGGTGAACCTATGATGAACTGTCTCTTATCAGAATGAATAATAAATTAGGGAGGGACAAACGTGCTAAATTGTGATATAAATCTGAAGTGGTAGTAATGTGATTGCATCACAACCGAAATTCGTAAACGATCACAGTAAGGCACAGGGAAACCATCTTAGTATAGTGTAACAGTATTTTAGATCCTACTGGTAGAAGTGTGCTAGGTTCGTCTAAACGAGAGGATCATAAACTCAGGCAATGGGAAGGCACGTTAACACACCGGTCAGAAAAGTGCGAGCCGAAAATCTGCCGTACAGAAGATACGCAATTATACGTACAATACAAACTACTTGTACGTAGAGTTGGATAGATTTATGTAACAGCACAAGGGAGTACAGAGTACACTGGAGCTGTATTTTAGCATCATACGGATGAAACTCTGTTGGTTCTCTAAAATGCTATGAAATGGACCTAAGACCGGTCGGAGTAGATTGTATTCGAAAACACTGACAAGAAATCATTGTTAAGAACTCGCAAATTACAATACAAGAAATATATATTTCTTGCAAAACTTGCCATTGACTACGAAATGTTATTATGAGAATCGAAATTAATGACTGAATCTTTTTCTGACTAATATCCCCGAAAATTTAATACTGTATTTTAAGGGGTGTAGGACGTCAAACGGGCCGAATTGGAACAGGAGAGGCACCACATTACATTTTAATTTCCACTGTCTTTTACAAACAAATTCATAAAACTTTGTCAGCATGACCAGGGAGGATTCAGAATTCACACTCATAGCAATGTAAGTTCAAAAACATAACAAAATAATTTTTTTACTTGTGAAATTTCATCATTTTTTCACTTACTATTAGCTGCATTTGTTGCTATAGGTACGCTTTTCCTCATACGTATCAGAGATTCTTCGATGAATTTTGCACAACATACAAACCATACTTACAGGTGTATGAAACGATAGAATTTATTTAATTTACGAGAAAAATGAAAAAGCCGTTACGTTTTTAACTTCAGGTTTAGAAGAACCTCAAATTTTATAGTTAATTATCACAATTTTCACCATAGTTTTTAATAAATTTGAAACATTCTAGAGTTTCATACACTTGTAAGTATGATTAATATGCTGTCAAAACTTCATCGAAGAATCTCTCCCACTAATGAAAAAGGGTACCTACAGCAACAAATGCAGCCAATGGTAAATGAAAAATGAAGAAATATCACATATAAAAAATTATTTTGTCATGTTTTTGAAATGCCACGCCGCGCGGGATTAGCCGAGCGGTCTCAGGCGCTGCAGTCATGGACTGTGAGGCTGGTCCCGGTGGAGGCTCGAGTCCTCCCTCGGGAATGGGTGTGTGTGTTTGTCCTTAGGATAATTTAGGTTAAGTAGTGTGTAAGCTTAGGGACTGATGACCTTGGCAGTTAAGTCCCATAAGATTTCACACACATTTTTTTGAACTTCCACGGCTATGAGTGTGGATCCTGAATCCTTCCTGGTCATGCTGACAATGTTTCATGAATTTATTTGAAAAATTGTAAACAGTGGAAGTTAAAATGTACTGTGGTGCCTCATTCCGCTCCAGGTCGGTCCGCTTTATGGTCCTACCCCACCCCCTTTAAATATTTATGTTTGTAAATTGGTTTCATTAATTGTGTTACGTGGCAAAAAATGAATAAAAGAATACATGAAATCTGACACAAACCATCTCTGGGCACAATAAATAATTTTTAACATTTTCAACATTTTCAACATTTCTCTGTTTTGGAATTAGAAAAAAATGCCCTTATCTGTGTTATTTACATAACGAAGACATTTATTCGTGTTATCATAGAAGCTAGCGTCACATCATGCAGATTACACGAAGAGAACATTTTAAAAGCTAGTCCATTACAAGTACATCGAGTTTTAAAGGTGGAGTTGGAACATATAATACCAAAGACTTACAAATACACTACTTAATAGATGTGTCTATTAACCCTTGAAATTTTGTAATAGTAACGATTTGCAGATACATGTCAGAATAAGGCTAAATTTATAACACATCCACGAACGAAATATTTGTGGACTACAACGTAAGTGCGGCTGCAGTGTCCAAATGGCCAGCCACAAACTCTGATACTGAAGTGCTGCCTGCAATTTATATTTTATCGACGGTTTCTGAGTGAAAAAGAATGCACGTCGCTAGAAATTTTGACATGCTTTCCTTGTGGAAAGAAGGGTAATAGAATTTCAGTGTTATCTGAATTGGAGTGCTCGTGATTGGCAGGTCATTTTTAGAGGGCTACTGCTGTAACCCACAAAACGTTTGCAGCTGCCGCAAAGAAATCCTTTCATCAAAGTTTTTCGCGGGATGTAAATTGAGACTGCAACAAGATAATGATTTTTATGCAGCTACAGTGTGCTTCGGGATCCTCTAATACTGAGAATTCTTTTATTAGGAAACTCTAGAGGCATTACACACAATATTTACCTGCTAGGATGTTTCATAGCTTCTTCCATATGTAAATATCAATACTTGAACAAGAGATTTTCACGAGAGACATCTCTGGATAGCGTACCAGATGCTCATAACAACCATTTCCATGTTCAAGCGGCGTTCAGTTGAACCTCACTTGGAGTTTGTTAGCACCCAGCAACACACGCTTTATCTACTTCCATATTACAACAGTAAAATTACGTGGATAATTATGTTATTTCCTAATATATTCACTCAGCTCTCAGTTATGTTTAAATATTATTATCATATACATTTCCAAACTTTTGTAAGAGAAGTATCCAAGTTATCGTTAAGAAGCTTAAGAATATCTACGTCGATGAGCTCATATTAAATGTGGTCCTGCAATTTTTGTTATGCCTTATTTTAAAGCCTGTTTTTAGAAGGTTACGTTATCAACTATAGATTGAAAATAACAGGGGCAGACAAAAGTTCAAGAAGGTTAAGTTATCGATTATCGACTGAAAATTACAGGGGTGGAGAAAAGTTTGGGATTACAGTGAGAAACACCTGCTTGGACATGAACGAAGATGCTATCGAAGCCTGCAGGTTATGCTATTATATTTGACGACGAACGGCAATTGTGCTATGTCCTCAATACGTTGCAATTGATAGTCAAAGTTCTATGTAGTTATGAGTGTATTATGTCGGAGCTAAGTGAAATCGAACATGTGCAAATGTCTGGTACTTGTTCGATGGGTACTTGCGTATCCAAAGCAGACGAAGTGTTTGATGTTTTAAGAGCAATCGCATTAAAGATTTATACTACATCATCCGCTAAATCACAACGCTGACGAAAGTGTGGTCTGAATGGTCGTAACAGACGATCAATGAAGAGGATTTTGACGAGTATTATTCCTTAGACTTACTGTGTCCGACGAAGTTAATAACCTCTGCTCTAAACGGAACAACATCTATAACAAAATATAACATCTGAAAGTTAATGTTGTGTCAATATGATAAACTTATTGACTGCGTTAGTTATATGTTCCATAGACCATTTGAAACATTCTTTCGTCGAAATGATGTGGGACGAGTCAGTTTAAAGGATATGTATACATGATTAGTGTTAAAATAATTGGATACAGTACTTTTTGTTCCTACTAACGCAACTTCACTTAAAAACCACAGTTTTTTTATTATTTTTAAACAGGCTACCGGTTTTTAAATATAAATTAATATACGGAATAGCAGTTATTATCCACGAAAAATTCTTTTAGGTTTAATTTCAAACTTGCTTTGCCACCTTCAGATATTTTGTGTTATTGGGCAAATGATCAAAAATTTTTGTTGCTCTGTTCTGCACTTCTTTCTGACAGCATTAATGATGGGTAATAAAGGAAATTTTTTGCTCTGGTGTTGTCAGTGTTGACATCACTATTATTCGCAAATTGTGATGGATTTTTTATGATGAATTCCATTAGCGAATATATGTACTGTGATGGTGCAGTTAAACTACCAAACTCCTTGAAGACTGTGGGTTAACAGCGTATATTATTCTTACCGTTTTCTTTTGTGTTATCAGTAACTTCTTTCTAAGGGATGAGTTACTCGCAGAAAGCTACTCCATAAGGCGTTATTGAGTGGATAAGTGCAAAATTCCATAAGAGGTTGATTCGGTTGTTTTCAGGTATAGGAATTATATGAAGACCAAAAGTATGCTGAACTGTACATCCACCAATTAGAGCATTCAACCCTATTTACTGACTTCTTTCCATGTGCAACATCAAACTCTATATTGTATGACTCTGTATCTTGTAGGGAACTAAATACAGTGTCTTCTCAAAACAGAGTGACAGTCCTTGCTCACAGAACCACTTCAAAATTCCTTGAAAAATATCATTAAAATCTCCTCTGTGGGTTTATCTCTAATGGTGTTTATTATTACATTCGTATCGTCTGCAAATAGTATTAATTCTGATTGTTGAACGTTAAGATGACAGTTGTTCATAAATATAAGGCATGTGAGAGTGCTCTACAATATATTAATTTTCTGAATGTTTTAGCGAAGAGACGTCCTGGAGGAAATTGGAAAATAATTATGTAAGTAATTCTTATCACATTTCAAGTGAAGTGGTTTAACAGTTACATATTTTAATCTGTCTGGAAAAGTTCCATGTGCCAGTGATGAATGACATATATCACTAACGACGGTACTTATTAAGTTACAACAACGTTCCAGAACTATGTCTGAAATTTCATCAGCACAGTATATGAACTTTCGTTTTTTAGGATTTTTATAACACTATTAATGTCAGTGAAAGACGTTGGTGCTACTTTTACTTGATTACATTTTTGTGGTATGACGGTTTTAATACGTTTTCTTGCTTCTTAGACTCAACCACTTCATACTATTTTTGCTGCTACATTTAGAAAGCGATTGTTAAAAATACTCGCAACCTGTGAAATATTAGTCACCGTGCTGTCATTTAATTCTTACCGTATCTAGTACATTGACTGACTGTCCTATCTTCCATTTGACAATGTGCAACGTGGCTTTAACATTCTTACCTGAATAATTAATTTCTGTCAAGATGTACACACATGTTGACATTTTAATTACTGTACTTAAAATAGGTCCATAATTTATTTGTGTTTGGATACACAGAGGGTAATGATACGAGTAACTGAGTATTAATTTTTCGCTATGTTTTTCATCTTCCTGTACTAGGTATAGCATGCAGCTAAAGGGTCATTTGTGTCTTATACAAACATGGTATGAATAAGTCAGCGTTTCAGATTCAAATTTCGAATTCAAATTGTGGACATGGAACATTTATCGAATTTCTTCAACAAATGAAAGTGATGGAAGCACATATTTGTTCGAATAAGTAACATAATGACACACCTACGGCATTCTGTAGCAACTATCTGGTGATGTATTTTGTTTCAGTTAAGGACAATAACTGTAGTTGTGATAGTCGAATAATCGTTTTAAGTTAAACAAATTCCATTCGCTATAATGTGAATCTGTTACTGTTTTAAGTTACGCAATAATTGTAAACAGGTTTGTCCCATCTCCTTACCGATGTCTTTGCCACATTGGCACATCTGGATGACAGACAACAGTTTTAATCTACGATTTCAAGTACCTAGGTCCCGGCAAGAATTATAAAATGCAACTACATGAATTTTCACGCGAAAAAGCTCTTAAGTTCCAGAGTAATTCCTCAGAAAACGTACAACGAAACTGTCAGTAATATGTAGACCTAAAACAAAATCATTATAATAAAATTTTCTGAAAGGAAGGACTCACCAATGATACGTACAGATAAAGCACACATTTTAAACGTGATTTTCAGTTTCTAATATAAAACATTTACTATCTTCTTTGCAACCATCTTAACTTTCAGATGCTACGTCATAAGCTAATTTTATGATCGCGTGTTTGATTGAGAATGGCAGGCTTTCGTAGTGATTTCCTACGAACAAATAAAGTATACAACATCTTTCACGTCATGATCTTGTGCATGTTATGCGGTATATTGCTTACGACAAAGTTGGATTACCTGCTAACAGGAAACTTCATGTGATGTAAAATCAGGTGCAACATTACGCTGATAAACAAGAATAGTAGCTCGTAAAATGTATCTAAAATCTTGGAGAACAACAAAGGCTGATCTAAAATGGAAACAGAAAGTGACAAAAAATTAGATGACATTGTAAGCAGGAATGTAATATTACAGTTTAGCGTCCCGTCGGATATGATGTCATTATAAACCTAATACAAGCTAGCGTTGTGGTGGGAAATGAAATAGACAATATCCATTTCGAATGAACCGATCCGTCATTTCCTTCATTGGTTCAGGGAAACCACAGGAAATCTAAATCTGAATGGTCAGACGAGGATCTGAACCTAGTTTCTCCCGAAATCGAGTCCTGTGCTCTAACACTCCGCCACATTTCGAGGTAGAGATGTCCCTGTAAATTCAACATCTGGTGACCTTAGCTGCCATGTTACTAAAACTCGTCATTGGCACAAAGCAGCAACATACAACATAAAAGATTTGCTTACCGCTGATGAATTTAGAGAGATAGATATGCTCTCCTTTTCGTGGTTTCGAGTACACCGTCACGAATGTTCCACAACGATTCACATTCATACACGTACACCGAAAGTAAGAAACCGTAAGCGGAGGTTCTCTCTGTAATTCTACAAGTATTGATAGTCGTAACGTTTGATCAAATCCCACAGCACTGTTTTTCCTTGGTTTAGGAAATAAATGGGGACCTAAATAAACCCTAAATATCAATTCCACTATCAAAAATCAGTGAAATCGGTTAAACGGTTAGTTTCTTCATTAAATACAGTTACACAATAAAGCACAACACATGTAAAATTTTATTTTAAATGTGACGTTCGTTAAATATCACCTCTTGCACGATTTACATGCTGCACACTTCAGTCTCGCGTCAAGCACACTTTGGAGGAAAGTTTCCTGCATTAATTTTCGAACAGCCTTACAGAAGTGACTAGGAATTTGAGAAATTCTGGAGTTCAAGATAGTCCCTCCTATTGAATTTGAGTTGCCTGCTGCAGGTTATTCACGTACATATACTGAGACCAGGTAATAACCCGAACACACACCGATTCTATTTTCTTCTCACCGTTTAAAGACATATACTAGCGACTTAGCACCGCGTAAATCAGTGCACCAACTTCACTTGCAAACACATATTGCTTTCCTTTCAGTTGATTCAAATCGTGAAACGACTACTGCCTAAAAAACTTTTATCTACGAATCTATCACATGTAAGTATGTCTCACAAGATATTTTACTTTGTTAGATCAATGTGAATATTGCTTGATTCTAATCTTCTAATTTCGAGAAAGTTAGCGGGAGTTTTGCAATTCTGTTAATGACGTTCGTTATACTTGCATGTTCGTCACCGTAGTGAATATGACAGCTTCGAGCATAAAACTATTCTCAGTCAAACAGAAAATTCTTATTTTACTTGGGGGCTTCTAATTATGAAATTAAAACTTGCCTCCAAATTGCGAAGTTGTATTTTAATGGCATGGCATCACGAATCCCTAAACAAATGCCAACGAAACACACGAACACCCTACATCATTCCGAAGAAAAAACCGTGCTCTCAGCCTTCATGGCTCAAGTTTTTGAACATTAGCAATGCAAAAACGTCTTTAACGAAAATTCGTTCCTTGCATATTTTCGGTACAAAATGGACTTCAGAAAGTAGCGACAAGGTACCACTAACGGCGTGTACGATAAGTATTTTCAGTCAGCGATGGTTAGCAGCGCTAACTCGGTAACGAATTGGATAGTCGTACGTCAACATACGAGAGCTACAGGGTTCGATACCTGGTCTATGCGTGTTTGTTTTATTTGCCTTTCCTTCCAAATAGGTAATACTGTAATGCATTCCCTGTGGATTAAACCGTATCGATTGTGTCCTCAACTATATACTAAAGAATATTCAATCGTGAGTACAATAATTTTCGGTCAGCCAAGTACTGCCTAGAAGTACAAATTCAGTCATGGAAGATAATAGAAATAGAGTAGACACAAAAAATATGGCGTCTCACTGAAAAATGGAGAAGCAGTGGTAATACAGGTGCGAAAAAAGAGATCTAACGCTTGAAGACAAACATACACATTTCAGATTGGAATAGCAAACACAGTTGCATTTTCATCCCTGTATTTCTGTTACATAATTGCGAATTTTTCGTACAAAACGTACTGTAATCGCTGTAGAACGATTAAGCATGCAGATGCAGTGCCACACAAATAATAAAATCCTTAAGCATAGGATACATTCTTATCATAGAAATTTTTACAGAGGTAGTACATGTCGCAAAACTTTTACTGATTGGGGAAGAGTTTAGTGCAATCTATTAATCATATAAAATATTTTAAATTAAAGTGTCTCCAGAAATCACGCTCTTCGATTTAACAGAGGCTATGAAGTCATCTGATCACCATTTACCGTAACACTAGGACGTGGAGGTGCGCTCTAAGTCATTGACGTGAAGGTGTCACTATCAAAACGCAGGTTTCTACTGACGAAGCGACTGAAAGAGAGAACTTTTTGAGACAGAAAAGTTCCAACGCACAGAGAATCACAGAAAAAGAAGAAAGAAAAGCAGGATCCTCACTTACCTTCAAGTGTATGGTCTCACGCTATGGAGCAGGTGCTGTAGCTGCATTTTGTTCTCCAGAAGTGACTGATGATAAATATACTGAAATTGATCGGTTTAGATGTTTTACAATTTTTGTGAGGTACGACGAAAAACGCTAGAGAGTAGTTTCCTCATTTTTCCCCTTGTGTCAAGCCTCTTTTATCCTACACGAAATGGCGAACAAAGTAGCGTGATAGTTATCCTACTGCAAAAGAAAGGAGGGTTAGCATTTAACGTACCGCGAAGAATTAGTTCGAATGCACGATGTGAAAGAAAGCGGATAGTATGTTTTGCAAGTAAAAAGCTGAATTTGGAAAACCATGTTGTTGTTGTTGTGGCCTTCAGTCCTGAGACTGGTTTGATGCAGTTCTCCACGCTACTCTATCCTGTGCAAGCTTCTTCATCTCCCAGTACCTACTGCAACCTACGTCCTTCTGGATCTGCTTAGTGTATTCATCTCTTGGTCTCCCTCTGCCCTCCACACTGCCTTCCAATGCTAAATTTGTGATCCCTTGATGCCTCAGAACGTGTCCTACCAACCGATCCCTTCTTCTAGTCAAGTTGTGCCACAAACTCCTCTTCTCCCCAATTCTATTCAATACCTCCTCATTAGTTATGTGATCTACCCATCTAATCTTCAGCATTCTTCTGTAGCACCACATTTCGAAAGCTTCTATTCTGTTCTTGTCTAAATTATTTATCGTCCATGTTTCACTTCCATACATGGCTACATTCCATACAAATACTGTCAGAAACAACTTCCTGACACTTAAATCTATACTCGATGTTAACAAATTTCTCTTCTTCAGAAACGCTTTTCTTGCCATTGCCAGTCTACATTTTATATTCTCTCTAGTTCGTCCATCATCAGTTATTTTGCTCCCCAAATAGCAAAACTCCTTTACTACTTTAAGTGTCTCATTTCCTAATCTAATTCCCTCAGCATCACCAGACTTTATTCGACTACATTCCATTATCCTCGTTTTGCTTTTGTTGATGTTCATCCTATACCCTCCTTTCAAGACACTGTCCAATCCGTTCAACGGCTCTTCCAAGTCCTTTGCTGTCTCTGACAGAATTACAATGTCATCGGCGAACCTCAAACTTTTTATTTCTTCTCCATGGATTTTAATACCTACTCCGAATTTTTCTTTTCTTTCCTTTACTGCTTGCTCACTGTACAGATTGAATAACATCGGGGAGACGCTACAACCCTGTCTCACTCCCTTCCCAACCGCTGCTTCCCTTTCATGTCCCTCGACTCTTATAACTGCCATCTGCTTTCTGTGCAAATTGTAAATAGCCTTTCGCCCCCTGTAGTTTACCCCTCCCACCTTTAGAATTTGAAAGAGAGTATTCCAGTCAACAGAGTCAAAAGCTTTCTCTATGTCTACAAATGCTAGAAACGTAGGCTTCCCTTTCCTTAATCTTTCTTCAAAGATAAGTCGTAAGGTCAGTATTGCCTCACGTGTTCCAATATTTCTACGGAATCCAAACTGATCTTCCCCAAGGTTGGCTTCTACTAGTTTTTCCATTCGTCTGTAAAGAATTCGCGTTAGTATTTTGCAGCTGTGGCTTATTAAACTGATTGTTCGGTAATTTTCACATCTGTCAACACCTGCTTTCTATGGGATTGGAATTATTATATTCTTCTTGAAGTCTGAGGGTATTTCGCCTGTCTCATACATCTTGCTCACCAGATGGTAGAGTTTTGTCAGGACTGGCTCTCCCAAGGCCGTCAGTAGTTCTAATGGAATGTTGTCTACTCCCGGGGTCTTGTTTCGACTCAGGTCTTTCATTGCTTTGTCAAACTCTTCACGCAGTATTGTATCTCCCATTTCGTCTTCATCTACGTTCTCTTCCATTTCCAGAATATTGTCCTCAAGTACATCGCCCTTGTATAGACCCCCTTTATACTCCTTCCACCTTCCTGCTTTCCCTTCTTTGCTTAGAACTGGGTTTCTGAGCTCTTGATATTCATACAAGTGGCTCTCTTTTCTCCAAAGGTCTCTTTAATTTTCCTGTAGGCAGTATCTATCTTACCCCTAGTGAGATAAGCCTCCACATCCTTACATTTGTCCTCTAGCCATCCCTGCTTAGCCATTTTGCACTTCCTGTCGATCTCATTTCTGAGACGTTTGTATTGCTTTTTGCCTGCTTCATTTACTGCATTTTTATATTTTCTCCTTTCATCAATTAAATTCAATATTTCTTCTGTTACCCAAGGATTTCTTCTAGCCCTCGTCTTTTTACCTACTTGATCCTCCGCTGCCTTCACTACTTCATCCCTCAGACCTACCCATTCTTCTTCTATTGCATTTCTTTCCCCATTTGTGACAATTGTTCCCTTATGCTATCCCTGAAACTCTGTACAACCTCTGGTTTAATCAGTTTGTCCAGATCCCATCTCTTTAAATTCCCTCCATTTTGCAGTTTCTTCAGTTTTAATCTACAGCTCATAACCAATAGATTGTGGTCAGAGTCCATATCTGCCCCTGGAAATGTCTTACAATTTAATACCTGGTTCCTAAATCTCTGTCTTACCATTATACAATCTATCTGATACTTTCTAGTATATCCAGGATTCTTCCATGTGTTCAACCTTCTTTTATGATTCTTGAACCAAGTGTTAGCTATGATTAAGTTATGCTCTGTGCAAAATTCTACCAGACGGCTTCCTCTTTCATTTCTTTCCCCCAATCCATATTCACCTACTATGTTTCCTTCTCCCCCTTTACCTACTCTCGAATTCCAGTCACCCATGACTGTTAAATTTTCGTCTCCCTTCACTACCTGAATAATTTCTTTTATGTCATCATACATTTCATCAATTTCTTCATCACCTGCGGAGCTAGTCGGTTCAAATGGTTCAAATGGCTCTGAGCACTATGGGACTTAACTGCTGTGGTCATAAGTCCCCTAGAACTTAGAACTACTTAAACCTAACTAACCTAAGGACATCACACACATCCATGCCCGAAGCAGGATTCGAACCTGCGACCGTAGCGGTCGTGTGGTTCCAGACTGTAGCGCCTTTAACCGCTCGGCCACTTCGGCCGGCAGCTAGTCGGCATATAAACTTGTACTATTGTAGTAGTTGTGTCTATCTTGGCCGCAATAATGCGTTCACTATGCTGTTTGTAGTAGCTTACCCGCACTCCTATTTTCCTATTCATTATTAAACCTACTCCTGCATTACCCCTATTTGATTTTGTGTTTATAACCCTGTAGTCACCCGACCAGAAGTCTTATTCCTCCTGCCACCGAACTTCACTGATTCCCACTATATCTAACTTTAACCTATCCATTTCCCTTTTTAAATTTTCTAACCTACCTGCCCGATTAAGGGATCTGACATTTCACGCTCCGATCCGTAGAACGCCAGTTTTCTTTCTCCTGATAACGACATCCTCTTGAGTAGTCCCCGCCCGGAGATTCGAATGGGAGACTATTTTACCTCCGGAATATTTTACCCAAGAGGACGCCATCATCATTTAATCATACAGTAAAGCTGCATGCCCTCGGGAAAAACTACGGCTGTAGTTTCCCCTTGCTTTCAGCCGTTCGCAGTACCAGCACAGCAAGGCTGTTCTGGTTATTGTTACAAGGCCAGATCAGTCAATCATCCAGGCTATTGCCCCTGCAACTACTGAAAAGGCTGCTGCCCCTCTTCAGGAACCACACGTTTGTCAGGCCTCTCAACAGATAACCCTCCGTTGTGGTTGTACCTACGGTACGGCTGTCTGTATCGCTGAGGCACGCAAGCTTCCCCACCAACGGCTAGGTCCATGGTTCATGGGGGAGTTGAAAAACCGTGAGGATTCGAGTCCAGTGTCTTAACCATATAAGTTACTGGATCGATATCCACACGAGTAACGTTCGATTGACAGTTCCATCATTCTGATTTCGGTTTTCAGTAATTTCCCTGGAAATATCCACATGGCCCCTTAAATTTCTCCTCCCTGTTTTTTCCAACGAAACTAGTGCAGGGTCTCTAGCGACATCGACGAGAAATTCAATCTTGTGTAACTCCTATCTTATTTGCTTCTTTGTCTAATAATGATCATTAATTGAAAAGTACGTAAACGATGCAATATCATCACGATATTAAGCGTAATTTCCAACGCCGGATACAAATCCAAGATGGATAGTTGAAAGGGCTACAGCAGATAAGATGTACGTTTGTACGTTAAGTAACCAATTTCATCCTATCATCGCAGCCGTTATGCCATTGGCTCTTGAGAAACTGTAGAAAATTCTTGAGATGTTGGACTTACAGAACTCCACAAGCTACATTAAGAGTCTACTAAGACAACGAAATTCTACGTTCTAAGATTCTGATGACATTACGAATCCATAATCTACATTCTAAAATTAATCGAGCTCCCACTGTAACTGTTCAAAACAAGGAAATAATTTCGTCTACGTTTTTCCATTCATTAATGAGTTGCGGGTCGCTTTTAGAGAAACGCAACCTTAAGATACAGCATATTTAAATTGTAGAAGCGTACTCTAAGAATACTTCACTAAACGAAGGGATCAGTTGATAAAACGCATCCTGAGGCATCAAGGAATCTTCAGTTTGACAATGGGGGGAATTGTGGTGGGGACACAGGGATCAATACAGCAGGCAACTTCAAAAATTCAAGTGTTCAAATGTGTGTGAAATCCTACGGGACCAAACTCCTGAGTTCATCTGTCTTTAGACTTACACACTACTTAAACTAATTTATGCTAAGAACAACACACACACACACACCCATGCCGCCCGCATCTCGTGGTCGTGCGGTAGCGTTCTCGCTTCCAACGCCCGGGTTCCCGGGTTCGAATCCCGGCGAGGTCAGGGATTTTTTCTGCCTCGTGATGGCTGGGTGTTGTGTGCTGTCCTTGGGTTAGTTAGGTTTAAGTAGTTCTAAGTTCTAGGGGACTGATGACCATAGATGTTAAATCCCATAGTGCTCAGAGCCATTTTTTTGAACACCCATGCCCGACTGAGGACTCGAACCTCTGGAGGGAGCGGCCGCAAAATCCGTGGCATGGCGCCTCAAACCACGCGTCCACTCCGCGCGGCTGCCGGCAACTTCAAATGGACGCAGGTTGCAGTAGTTATTCGGAGATGAAAAGGCTTGAAAAAAACATACTAGTTTGGAAAGCTGCATCAAACTGGTTTTCAGGTTAAAGATCACAACAGCAATACTCTAAGAATCAGATATGATGTTATGAGCATCCTGAAAATATATCGATAGGTATTTGATATTTTTGTGGTGTCACCGCCAGACACCACACTTGCTAGGTGGTAGCTTAAATCGGCCGCGGTCCATTTAGTACATGTCGGACCCGCGTGTCGCCACTGTGTGATCGCAGACCTAGCGCCACCACAAGGCAGGTCTCGAGATACGATAGAGCACTCGCCCCAGTTGTACGGACGACATTGCTAGCGACAATACGGACGAAGCCTTCCTCTCATTTGCCGAGAGACAGTTAGAATAGCTTTCTGCTAAGTCCATGGCTACGACCTAGCAAGGCGCCAATTGTAACAGTGCATGTATCTTATGAGTCTCATATGTATAGTCCAGAGAGATGTATCACAACGAGTAAATAAAGTTAAGTATATTCCAAAGCTACGTATTTTCTTGATAGCAGTCATAACGTATCTTGTTCCAGACTTGACGCCAGTCGGCGTGTGTGTACGCGTGCCTTTCTTTCGGCTACTTCAGTGTGGCGTAACAGTCTTGTTACGTCACAACAATTTTCATAACTGCTGCAGAATATATTTCGATTATTGTCCCTTGCCGTTAGCTATACATATCTCTTCTCAAAAAATAGTATAAACCATGAGGATAACACTAGGACCGTAAACCACATTTACGAAGACGTTACGGAGTTAATATGATCAGATAAAGGAGTCAGATACACGGGTTTACATGTGTTTAACAACATTGTAGGAACTGTGGGGAGTTTGAGACGTAATTCAATAACTTTTCGTTGGGAAACACCCTGCAATTTATCCAACAGTGTCCTCACAAGCATCCTGAAATTAATGTCTTGGATTATTTCACAATTAACATTAGCTGTGTAACAAAATAATATTTCCAAAATAGTGTCTTCCTCTTGTAACCTACCGCTCCCTTTCTGCTGTTGCTACTGTGCACGATGGTGAAGTCTTTTCGGAGAAATCGAGAGGAGTAAGATTTACAATAAACATTTTACTTATCTTTCTCGCAGAATTGGCTCCAGTTCTTCATGTCTAGGAGTCTGATTCTTGAGGCTAAAATTGTTAAATTTTAGGTTCTCATGGTTAAATTGATTTTAAAAAATTTGAAGAATAGCTTTGTAGAATTTTTGTTTTCAAGATAATTTATTGTCTCACATTTTACTATATCACACTGTCTTTTGAATTTTCACGTAAACAAAACCGAAATTCATTGTTCGTCCAAAATACAAAAATACGTCCGATCACGTTAGATGAATACTTACTACTACTTCACTCTGAGGTAATAACAATATTCCAAAGGGTTTACAAATTTTCTTGACAAACGAATTTCTATTACTTTAGATTATTATTTTATAAGTGAGTCCAGAAATAAACATAATAAACAGTAATAGATTGAGTAATTAATAATAGAAATTTTAAGTGTGACAAATAACTTGTAATTTCAAATGTTTCTAAAAAAAATTTAACTGGTAATTCAGAGCTAGTACTATCGATTGTAACACCGAAAACAAAGTAATTTCTTCTCACAGATCTTAGCCTGAAATACTACATACTGTGTATAAAATTATATGAAACTTTTCAAAGAAACAGCTGAGATGATACTGAGCTGTCTAAAATTCGAAAAATATTTCTGGTATCGACTACTACTGTTGAGGAAAAGTAATGCTAGAGAAGGATGTCCCTTTACACAGCGTATTGCACTTTGACTTCTTTCCACATTCCAGAGACACTTTTCAACAGAATTCACGACATATAACTAATTTAATTTAAGATGATCTTACTATCTTCATAATGTTCAAATTCGTAATGTCTCCATAAAACTGTCGCGGGACAAGACAAGAGCGACGCCCATCTTCTCATATTATGCTCCAAATCACTAGCCCGCCATACTCACTGGACACCGGGAACTCTCAGTTGGCAATAATCGTTGCGGAAAATAATACTGCTGAGGTGAGGAGTGCAGCTTCCTTTAGATATTTCTTCACTTCTCTTCCCGGGCTACTACTTCTGGCTATGTCATGTCATTCAGTAAACAATTACAAAAATCGATGAATCTTCCCACCAGCGACCAGCACCCCTTCGAGGTAACTGGTCTAGAAGAAACGCGTGCAGATCGATACGAGGCTGGGGCTTGCTGAAGAAGTAAGGCAGCTGGAGGAGCGGTCGTGAGGCGGCGGAGCCAGAGGGCTGCGAAATGTTTGCTGCGGAAGTCCCGCGGGTTGCAGCGCCGTCTCGCAGGACGGCCGCTGCGCACTTAGCAGAGTGCTGCGAGACCAGGGGCCGAGATTCCTCTTAAAAAACTTACTCTCATCCTACGAGGACAAGTGCAAAGTGTCACATTTCTCTTTCTCCGTATTATCTCCAAACTTGCCCGAATTGAATCAGTAAACGAGTGAAATATCTGACCTAAACTTTTCGTGCAGGTTGTGAAACAACGGTGCTACAACCAAATTGCATTCAGTAGTTTTTCCCTGTTATCTCGAAACTCGCCTAAACTTAATTTGTAAACAAGTGAAATATCTGCCTAGAAGTTTTCGTGTGGGTTATGGAACAACGGTGCTACCACAGAATTATCTTCAGTGTTCTTTTCCGTATTATCTCGGAGCTCTTCCTAAGTGAATCAGTGAAGAATTGAAGTATCCGCTTCGGCGTCTTCGTGTAGGTTATGAAACAACGGTGCTACCACAGGATAACTTCTGTAGTATCATCGCGGAATCCTTCAGAACAGAATCAGTGACTAACTTCAATATCTGTCTTACAGTTTTCACGCTAGTTTTGAAACAGCGGTGCTTCTGCAGAATTACTTCAGTGGTGATTAATGTGAACAATCTTGCCACCTTTTGCTAGTAATGAATGCCGTGTACAGTGTACGATGTCATTCGAGGTATGCGCAAACGGAACGTGCAGCGATATGATAAGGGTTCTATGCAAATGCTTAAAGCTGGCCGACATTAGCACCGTGAAGAAGTTGCAAAACTAATTGTAAAGTTATGATGAAAAAGAGCAATTCCTTAAAACAGGAACAGCGTTGTATTTATTCTCCGTTATAAGGTATGAGACAGACAGATACCAAAACTTAGACGTACGAGCCTTCTTTCAGTGACGTTTAAATTATTCACTAAAATTAGCACCAGCCATAAAGGAAAATAAAACACTAGATTTGAAACCAAGAAAGGATCAACGTGATTTTAAAACTATATATAGCTCAATGGGCCATTGGAAAGTTGTGGACGAAGTTACAGAATGGAACTATGACAATGAGTTACCACTTTTTATAAGATTCATAGATTTCGAGAAAGATTTTTACTCAGTTTCAAGAAAATCTGTACTGACAGTCCATGAGATACGAGGCATACATTCAGCTCAGATTACGTTCAGAAGAATATTTGCCTGTATGCTACAGATTTCAATAGACATAATAACGGTAGTGAGAACTTCATGTTTGAAAGTGGAGTCACGCAAAAGATCTAATATCACTAAAAGTATTCTTAGTCCTACGGGAACTTTTCACATCCTTGAACTGAGAAAACTGAGAAGTATTAGATGTCGATGGAATAAATTTTAGCTACTTTTGATTTGCTGAAGACATTTTAATGTTCGCCTCTTGTACAGGCAAACTTCAACAATGAATGGAGCAGCTTAATGCAGCTAGTTTAAAAGTACGCTCGAAAATCAGTAACGACAAGGCAAAAAATACCATATACTACATATAAATAAGAAAATAATAGAAATTCACAACGATGTCTTAGAACCAGTTCATGACAACCATTTAAAAAAACACAATGGAAGAAATTAACACAAGGCGTGATAAGGCTATTCGTAAACTAAACAGGGTTTCCAAAATTACGTTCCATTGGAGAGTTGCATGATGGCAGTTACTAGGAGATACACATAAACAAACTGATCAGGGAACCAAGTGGAGTTGACGGAGAGATTATGGCCTACATAAAAGGAGACAGTGAGGTAAAAGTGGGGGCGGAACGTGTAGCCAGACGCATGGATGTACCTACCAACGAAGTTACTTGGAGTGTTCCAAGATGCCATAAGCAATACAAGATGAAGATGAAGACGACGACGTAATGGAAAATGGGTAGATCTCAGAAAATCCACAGAAGATTCATGGACTCGTACATCTGACGGTCGCAATGCATGTAAAAGTCAGGAGTAGGCCTTTATCGAGCAATGGATTTCAAATGGCTGATAACTATGATTTTTCCGCAAATTGTACTTGTAGTGCCCAGATATGTACCACGTTCTAGTTGTTAACGAGATTACAGCACTTAAATTTTATGATTTTAGTTTCTTTGTGCACCGATATTGCGTTTTTCGTGCAGTCTATGTAACAAACTGGTACTCAGATTGATTG
The DNA here is from genome assembly GCF_023864345.2 of Schistocerca serialis cubense. Classification (NCBI taxonomy): domain Eukaryota; kingdom Metazoa; phylum Arthropoda; class Insecta; order Orthoptera; family Acrididae; genus Schistocerca; species Schistocerca serialis. The sequence continues at coordinate 173,558,945 of NC_064640.1, forward strand.
AATGTATCGTCATTTCGCCATTGTCCCTATTCCGCCGCATTTTCGCCTATGGTTATGTCCTGGCGGCATACGAAACGGTTTCGTCTGTCGAAATCCATGTATAACAACAATTATCAGAAGACAAGTTGTCGTCAGTCCCACTCACAGAAGTTCAAGAAAGTCAGATAACAGCGACACGTTCACTGAAAAAAAGAAAAAAAACAAAGATATGATATTCAGTCATTATGTTACACTTCAGATTGTTTCAGATTCTTTGAACTATCAATCTAACTGGAACTCGTAGATTTAGTTTCAACATAATGTGTATTGACAGTCTTTAAGAAAGAAAACCTTGAATAAACCTATATTAGAAGGTCTACGCTCAAAAGTGTTTACGTCCATGCTATAGTTTCTGCTAATTTCACAAGGGTAACGAGAAATTCACAACTGAAAGCGGAATCAGGTATTCCCATACCACAATATATATTCTCAGCGGTCCTCGAGAGAGTTTTCAGATCCTTAAACTGAGAAAACGAAGAAGAAATATGTGCTGATGCAACAAATCTGAATCATCATCGTTTTTCTGATAAATTGCACAGATTTCGTCTAACACAGATTAACTTCAACAACACATGGATGAATTGTATAGTGTAAGTTCGAAAGAATATTGAAAACGACCTGCATAAGACTGTACTGGTGGATAACTAACAGATCTAAAGGAAAATAATTTACGAGGACAGTTCAGTAAGTAACGCAACACATTTCTTTTCTCGGCCAATTTTGGTTGAAAAAACCGGAAATTTCTTGTGGAATATTTTCAAACATTCCCGCTTCGTCTCGTATAGTTTCATTGACTTCAGACAGGTGGCAGCGCTGTACGGAGCTGTTAAAATGGCGTCTGTAACGGATGTGCGTTGCAAACAACGGGCAGTGATCGAGTTTCTTTTGGCGGAAAACCAGGGCATCTCAGATATTCATAGGTGCTTGCAGAATGTCTACGGTGATCTGGCAGTGGACTAAAGCACGGTGAGTCGTTGGGCAAAGCGTGTGTCATCATCACCACAAGGTCAAGCAAGACTGACTGATCTCCCGCGTGCGGGCCGGCCGTGCACAGCTGTGACTCCTGCAATGGCGGCGCGTGCGAACACGCTCGTTCGAGATGATCGACGGATCACCATCAAACAACTCAGTGCTCAACTTGACATCTCTGTTGGTAGCGCTGTCACAGTTGTTCACCAGTTGTGATATTCAAAGGTTTGTTCCCGCTGGGTCCCTCGTTGTCTAACCGAACACCATAAAGAGCAAAGGAGAACCATCTGTGCGGAATTGCTTGCTCGTCATGTGGCTGAGGGTGACAATTTCTTGTCAAAGATTGTTACAGGCGATGAAACATGGGTTCATCGCTTCGAAACCTGAAACAAAACGGCAATCAATGGAGTGGCGCCACACCCACTTCCCTACCAAGAAAAAGTTTAAAGCCATACCCTCAGCCGGTAAAGTCATGGTTACAGTCTCATGGGACGCTGAAGGGGTTATTCTGTTCGATGTCCTTCCCCATGGTCAAACGATCAACTCTGAAGTGTATTGTGCTACTCTTCAGAAATTGAAAAAACGACTTCAGCGTGTTCGCAGGCACAAAAATCTGAACGAACTTCTCCTTCTTCATGACAACGCAAGACCTCACACAAGTCTTCGCACCCGAGAGGAGCTCACAAGACTTCAGTGGAATGTTCTTCCTCATGCACCCTACAGCCCCGATCTCGCACCGTCGGATTTCCATATGTTTGGCCCAATGAAGGACGCAATCCGTGGGAGGCACTACGCGGATGATGAAGAAGTTATTGATGCAGTACGACGTTGGCTCCGACATCGACCAGTGGAATGGTACCGTGCAGGCATACAGGCCCTCATTTCAAGGTGGCGTAAGGCCGTAGCATTGAATGGAGATTACGTTGAAAAATAGTGTTGTGTAGCTAAAAGATTGGGGAACAACCTGGTGTATTTCAATGCTGAATAAAACAACCCCTGTTTCAGAAAAAATAAATGTGTTGCATTACTTATTGAACTGCCCTCTTATATTAACAATGAATCATTGAACCAATGGTTGATTTTTGGGATGTGTTTAGTATAAATCAACGCAATGATTTGTTGCACAGGGAAAGAACTAAACCGAACTGTAATAATTGCTTAAAGAGCTTCTGGTAATTATATAGAGACTTCTAAGTTAAAATTTTGAAGAATCTGAAAATAAATATTTACAGTCAGTATGTATTACCAATTTTTAGTTACAGCACTGATACATGGACTTAACAAAGCGAAAACCATTGAAGACTATGAGTTGCTCAGCGAGTAACGGAGAGATGCTTGTAGAGATCTCATTAAAAGAGACAGAATATCAAACAAATCAGAGAACGAACTAGGTGCAAGACGTGATTATGAATGTAACGAAGATTAAATGGCGATAGGTTGGACTTGTACCAGGCGAATAGACAGCAGATGTATGAAGGAGGTTCTTTGGTGGACTTCGGGAGAACACAAATGACCAAGAAGACGACCTAATGGTAGTGGGGCAGGTGAGGTTTGAAAACATTCAAGAGTGACATATATGTGCATAGCGTTAAAGCTAGATGATATTTATCCTGTATTGGATGACATATGACGCATGACATTAATGATGACGACCGTGATTGTCCCACAGCCATGACTAAATGTTCGGAAATTTAAATCCTCCTGCCACTATTTTAATAGTGAACTGCGCTTTCTCCTGCGTCTCCTAATATTACCTGCGTATGCCAGCTTCCACATCTCATCTTTTTGGTGGTTATATATCTCATTTTACTCCAGTTGTTACAAGTCACTATCTTTTTTACTCTATGGATATCCGTGGATAGCATACTTTCATTTGAATATTAATGTTCCGATGCTTTATTAGATTTTTGTGGATTGAGGCATCGAGAATATCTGTTTTGTACACTAATATGTATAATAAATCCATCTCCCACTGAGAATGACTGTAATAAATACAAGCTTGTACGATTTTTAGAGCCGCTTATCAGGGAACAGTCATTATGATTGCAAATAGCGTGTGCGCACGTGGAACCAGCGATAACCTTTCTTACGATGCAAAAAATGGTCTGTGTCATAACAAGCTCACATACATAACAGCCGTAAAATGAAGTGAAAACGTGACTTCAAATGTCACCACACCACGGTGACAACGAAGGATGTCATAACAGCATGAGATTACAATAGGTGCAGACCAGTCTGCATCGAAGATTAGTAGGAGACTACCACAGAGCGGCTCGTGAGATTCATGCCATTGCGCCGGTTTCCTGAAATTGCAAATGACAGAGAGTGAAATATGGAGTGGCAAAATGTGATGTCTACGAGTAAAAGCCGCTTCAAGATGATGACCATATCGATGTTACATTACAATGTAGTGACACATTATAGGCAGCAGTAATTAGCAGCATCAGGAACCAAAGCTAAATGCGAAAATTTGAGGCTATTTCCTTCTGGGCATTGGTTTACTTTCAGAAGATTGGGGTGTCGTCAGTAAAATCCACAAAATCGATTGCGGACACTTAACGTTTGGTTTCTGATCTTAGCTTCCATTAACGTCAGGCAGAAAATCTGAACACAGTTTCAAATCAATGCCTATACACGTATACTGAGTGTGAAATTCAGTACACCGTGTAAGTAGGCTGTTTAGGTTTTTTTATTGGTAACGCCACCTCTGTATGAAAATCACTGGCTGTGCTGTGTGCAGTCTGTGGCTGCTTTGCATTGTTGTAATACTCGCCATTGTAGTGTTGGGCAGCGGCAGCTGGATGTGAACAGCGCGTAGCGTTGCGCAGTTGGAGGTGAGCCGCCAGCAGTGGTGGATGTGGGGAGAGAGATGGCGGAGTTTTGAAATTTGTCATGAACTGCTATATTTATATATGATGATATCAAGGTAAATACATTGTTCTTTCTCTATTAATATCTTTCATTTGCTAACTATCCCTATCAGTAGTTAGTGCCTTCCATAGTTTGAATCTTTTATTTAGCTGGCAGTAGTGGCGCTCGCTGTATTGCAGTAGCTTGAGCAGCGAAGATTTTTGTGAGGTAAGTGATATGTGAAAGTTATAATTTAATGTTAGTCAGGGCCATTCTTTTGTAGGGAATTTTGAAAGTCAGATTGCGTTGCGCTAACAAAATATTGTGTGTCAGTTTAAGGACAGTCATCTATAATTGTTCAAAGGGGACGTTTCATAACCGAGCTGATGCCTCTAGTAGCAACAACTACTCAAAACCCGCTGTGCATACAGTCGAACTGAGCTTGGATGACAAATAGCTACATGTTACTCGATGCTCATTCATTCCTGTGCCAGAATTCATCGTCGTAGCGCCGGGCGATTGGTGGAGTGCTAGTCTCTCGACAATCCATAACCAGATGTCTTTAGTGGGTGAGAGATATGGAGGAAGCGCTAACCAGGAAACAGTCGAACAGCCTCTCTCTCGAGGTTGATCAGGACTGCACGGTCAACACTCAGTTTTGTGTTATTTCGTTAAAATATAAGTCACAGACATCGCAAAGGAAGGACGCAGCCACCACCCTAAAAAAAAAGAGTATATGTATATGCAGGGTGAGTCACCTAACGTTACCGCTGGATATATTTCGTAAACCACATCAAATACTGACGAACCGATTCCACAGACCGAACGTGAGGAGAGGGGCTAATGTAATTGTTTAATACAAACCATACAAAAATCCACGGAAGTATGTTTTTTAACACAAACCTACTTTTTTTTAATGGAATCCCGTTAGTTTTGTTAGCACATCTGAACATATAAACAAATACGTAATCAGTGCCGTTTGTTGCATTGTAAAATGTTAATTACATCTGGAGATATTGTAACCTAGAGTTGACGCTTGAGTACCACTCCTCCGCTGTTCGATCGAAAAAAGTGGTCCAACTAAAACATTCATATTTCTTTACGTACTACACGAATATGTATTAAAAATGAGGGTTCCTATTTAAAAATGCTGTTGATATCCGTTTGCCTATGGCAGCGCCATCTGGTTTCCCCCTTCAAGCTAGACAAGTTTCGTTCTTTGTAGTTTTTTCGTTTGATGCTTATTTCATGAGATATTTGGCTCGGTCACGATCAATGGACCACCCTGTATATATAAGATTATTATAATTAAAGTTAAGTTAAACATACAAAACGCCGTAGAAATAACAGCACTGGTCAAAATGACGTCAAATTGCAACGGAAATTTATCGGCGAAGGGGGAAAACGTATAGCAGAAGAGAAAAAATAGTGTGAAAAGTGATCCATAGATGGCGCTGTATGTGTGATAATACGTAAATGAGAACGCTTGTCATGCACACCACCCACTGAAGTTCGTATAAACACTCCGGGTACACGGCTTTCCCCCTTTGGCGTCTGCGACGTTCGCCATGACTGTCTTTGCTTGTAAAGCTGTGTTACAAGAATGATGACTATGCACACGGCGCTGTGCAGAAGTTACGGGCACTAAAGGGTTTGAAAAAAGGCATTGGTCCGATGAATGCCGTGGGTCTGAAGAAAATGATTCGGAAGTTCGAAAAGACGGGTTCATTTGGCGCGCAACCTGGTGGAGGGAGGAAACGAATTGATTCGACGTTAGTGGAAGCAGTGGCCACACCACTGAGAGAGGAGACGAGTGGTGGTGTGCAAACGTGTAGTGCACGGAGAACTGTCCGGTGATCACGGTGCATAAAATCCTACGAAACATCTTTCTCTGCTGTCCATTCAAAATTACCCATGTGTACGAGTTGCTTCCTGTCGACCTGCCAGCAAGAGAGACCATTGCTTTAGAATTTCTTGCTCGCGTGGAAGTGGACAATGATTTGCCGTGTAAGATTTTGTGGGCAGAGAGAGCCCACTTCCATCTGACAGGATATGTCTATACACAGAATTGTCGAATATGGGCAACTGAACATCCACACGCAAATCAACCAGTGCCACTTCATCCTGAAAAGATCACTGTGTGGCATCATTTATCATAGGGCCATATTTTTTCGAAGAGACAGGTACTTCCGGTCCTGTTACCTGTATCGTCACTGGTAAGCGCTTTGAGTGTCTTTCGCGTAACCACGTCATTCCAGCTCTCCTAAAGCGTGGATGTGTGGATGGGATCATTTTTACGCAAGATGGGGCACCTCCGCACATTGTAAATCCAGTTAAGCAGCTGCTACACTGCCATTTCGGAAATGCTAGAATTATCAGCCACCATTTACCTATAGCCTAGCCGTCCCAATCACCTGATCTTAATCCGTGTGACTTCTAGCTGTGGGGCTATCTGAAAGATGGTGTGTTCAGTGTTCCGATTGCAAACTTAGCTGCATTGAAGGCACGCGTTGAGCAACACATTCTGAACGTGACCCCGGAAACACTTCGATCAGTTGTGGAACATGCTGTTTCTCGATTTCAACTTGTTCCAGAAAACGGTGGACAGCACATTGAACACGTTTTGTGCAATTCACACGGAAATTTATAATCCGATTTTATTTTAATTGATACTTTTTATGCAGTTTTTGGCCTCAGGACAATTAGAAACCGACGTCAGTGATGCTTTATATGCGGTTTTTAGCCTCAGGACAATTAAAAACTGATTTTTCCCATCCGATTGACGTGGTGGATGGGCTTACGTAACTAACAGTATCACACCTGTGCACCCATGCACACTGAGTAGTAAAGTTTGTTTATCGTCAGACGTACACCTTAGGCATTGTTGTATGATTCATTTGTCATTTTTAGTCGACCACTTGTAAATTATGATACTTACGGTGCCATCTATTGCTACATTATGAAATTATTTATTTTGCTTCTGCCATACGTTTTCCTCCTTCTCCGACAATATTCTGTTGCAATTTGACGTCATTCTGACGAGTGCTGTCATTTCTACAGCGGTTTGAAAGTTTAACTTAAATTATAAATTATAATCACCCTTTATAAATACTGACCATATTTCCGGTTAAGCGGACGACAGCCGATCGTGTTGAGATCTCAGTGGCGCCCTATAGCATCATGCCAGATGCTCGGAAAAAAATTTGTGGCAAGGACTATGCGACCAAACCGGTGAGGTCATCGGTTTCTAGGCTTACACACTACTTAAACTAACTTACGCCAAGGACCACACAGACACCCATGAACGAGGGAGGACTCAAACCTCCGACGGAGGGAGCCGCGCGAACCGTGACAAGGCGCCCAGGTGTTCGGTTCATATGATGAAGGCAAAAGTAGTGTAGCAACGCTTGATCTGTTCGGAGCATCCAGATACGGATACTTCTGTTGTTAAATGGGAACCGTCTCAGGAGACGACATAGTGCGACTGTAGCGTCCATTGTTGTCGTAGAGCTCACTAGTGTTAGCGCTCCTCCTTTTGCTGATGCCTGTAGGGAAGCAGCTACAATGGTCGCTATGTGAGAAATCGTCACACTGATCATGTGGGCACTGGTTGTGCAGCAAACAGATCCATATCCTGACTAGAGTCACGTGACGAAGTTGTACGATCCTGCACGGCCGAAAGAATCCTTTGTGTGTCATCTCGTATTATAGTCTCGTGGAGCCGTTGAGATTGGCATAGCGTCGAGTGTGACCGTACTGAAACCATATGTTCTATATTCGCATAACAGTCATTGCATCACTACCAACGCGAGAGCAATATCGCAGAACGTTGAACAACTGCCTCTATTGTTCACGATCGGATTCTGACACGCACTGGTAGGCGTTTCTCCTCTCACACCAGGTATTACACGATCTGCTCAGACGCAACTAACATTCGAACGCGATTTCTGAATGACAAATTCACATCGTTATCTTTACTTAAATACAGATTAAATGCTGTTACTCCGACCTTCTTTGTGCGGTTGTGTAGGAAAACTAATCATTTGGATATATATTGTACACTTACAGGTAATTTGATGTTTGTTCCAACCGGTCTTATGATGCTTTAGTTTTGTTGGCCACCAGCGTGTAATGCGTTGAGGCACTTGCCAGGTGTCTGTGCGGTCATACGCTTATGCCTAAAGTACAGTATACGAGGGTTGGAACTTTAATACTGGCAACTATTTATTTACAACTCGCACAAAAAAATACGTGTTTCAAAGTTTCACTGACCTTCAAAGTAGTCACCAGCATGGTGTATAACCCGTTGTCAGCGATGTGGAAGTCGTAGGATATTCTTAGCAGCGCCAGTTTTGTTGACAGTTCGAACGGCGCGGTCTATTGCCCGACGAATTTGTAGCAGTTCTGAAGCGAATGCGGTTAAGTGTTTCCTTCAGATTAGAAATCGAGTTGAACTTACGAGGGCTTAAGTCAGGGTGTGCAGTAGGTGGTATAGCACTTAGCAGCACCATCAGTCAAACAAATTAGTAAAAGCTTGCACTGTACATGCTTGAGCATTGTCCTGTAAAATGATGGTCAGGTCCAGCAGAAAGTATCATCTCTATGCTGTTAATTTTTGGAACACAACACACGACCATTTTAGAGACATAAGTGATGACACTTTCTGCGGGACTTGACCATCATTTTGCTGGACAATGCTCAAGGACGTACCGTGCAAGCTTCTACTGATTTGTTTGACTGATGGGGCTGCTAAGTGGTATACCACCTACAGCACTCCCTGACTTAAGCCCTTGTAAGTTCAACTCAATTTCTAAACTGAAGGAAACACTTCACGGCATTCGCTTCAGAACTGCTAAAAAATCGTCAGGCAATAGACCGCGCCGCTCGAACTGTCAACACAACTGGCACTGCTAAGAGTATCCTACGACTTCCACATCGCTGACAACGGGTTATACATCATGCTGGTGACTTCTTTGAAGGTCAGTAAAATTTTGAAACATATATATATATATATATATATATATATATATATTATACGAGCTGTAAATAAATAGTTGCCACTATTAAAGTTCCAATCCTCGTACATGGGGGCTATGTCCGCCACGATAGCTGAGTGGTCAGCGTGACGGATTGTCGCCCTATGGGCCCGGTTCGATTCCCGGCTGGGTCGGAGATTTTCCCCGTTCACGGACTAAGTGTTGTGTTGTCTTCATAATCATATCATCCCCATCCGGGGCGCAGGTCGCCCAATGTGACATCGAATGTGATAAGACCTGAACCAAGGCAGCCGGACCTGCCCTGTAAGGAGCCTCCCGGCCAATGACGCTAAACGCTCATTTCCATTTACATGGGGGCTATAATTTAACTTCCGCTACATGAAAACACAAGTGATCCTACAACACTGAAACTTTGTAGAAATATATGTAAGGACATGCAAAAGAGAAGTCACTGAAAGAAACAAATTTTAATTAATAATATGAAAGGGTGACGTTCGTTAAATGCGTACTACGTTGAGTACCAGGTTACAAATGTTGTTCCATGTGACGACCATCTGCATACAGGAAAGCCTGGAATAGCACTAGAGAAACAATTTTACGATTGTTCGCTGCACTTTCCGAACAGCGTGAAATGGACTGTTCAGCTGCCGTAACACAGCTCGTGCACTGCTTCAAGATCGCACACTGCGTACAGTATTCTCAGCCATGCCAACTGTAACTTCTTCAATAATTTGTGGCGCAATCTGCTTTCGGTCTCTCCCGGGAGCAATTCTCTAAACGCTGATTAATTTGAACCTCTGAATCATGTTCTTCAACCGCGATGCGGAAAGAGGACCTCTCCGTAATACTGTAATGCGTCGATACTGGAGAAGAGCAGCAGCTCTATTGCTGCTTTTTGTTGTTTATAAAACAGCTTTACGAGTACTAACCGACCGCAGTATAATTTCACCTGAGAGTGAGGTGCTTCGGTGGGATTAACGTGAGTTTTCATCTTGATATTTTAGTAGGAGACGCTGAACCACTTCACAGTATATGCACAACGGTCTTGAAAGGATTCACAATGCGATACGCTTTCGTTGGTCACCGCACAACTTGTTTACTGTAACGTCGCCGGATTTTTCCGACAATGGACACGGGTGAAAATGGTTCAAATGGCTCTGAGCGCTATGGGACTTAACATCTGAGGTCATCAGAGCCCTAGAACTTAGAACTACTTAAACCTAACTAACCTAAGGACATTACACACATCCATGCCCGAGGCAGGATTCGAACCTGCGACCGTAGCGGTCGCTTGGTTCCAGACTGAAGCGTCTAGAACCGCTCGGCCAGCCACGGGTGACCAAATGCAGTAATATCTTGGTTTGGTACTAAGGCCCTGCTCACCTTCTCCACACTCGTGTTGAGAGTCCGCATCTGTAATGCACTCTGATGTTTGTGTTTCAACCCTCCGTTGCCGTGACAATAACGATGCATAATGGCACGTCACTGCGCTACACTACTAACTATGCAAAACATGCAGTGCACAATCTTAGCGTCATTCCTACACTGAAGTACCAAAGAAACTAGTGTAGGCATGCATATTCAAATATAGAGATATGCAAACATTCAGAACACGGCGCTGCGGTCGGGAAAGCCAAATAAGACAATAAGTGTCTGGTGCAGTTGTTACATCTCTTACTGCTGCTATCATGACAGATTATCAAGATTTAAGTGAGTTTGAACATGGTGTTATACACGGCTCACGAGCGATGGGACATAGCGTCTCCGAGATAGCGATGCAGTGGGGATTTTCCCGTACGACCATTTCACGAGTGCACCATAAATATCAGGAATCCGGTAAAACATGAAATCTTCGACATCGCTGCGGCCGGAAAAATATCCTGCAAGAACGGGACCAACGATGACTGAAGAGAATCGTTCAACGTAACAGAAGTGCAACCCCTCCACAAATTATTGCAGTTTTCAATCCTTGGCCATCAACAACTGTCAGCGTGCGAACTATTCAACGAAACATCATCGATATGGGCTTTTGGAGGCAAAGGCTCACTCATATAACCTCGATGACCGTACTGAGACCATATGTTCTATATTCGCATAACAGTCATTGCATCACTATCAACGCGAGAGCAATATCGCAGAACGTTGAACAACTGCCTATATTGTTCACGATCGGATTCTGACACGCACTGGTAGGCGTTTCTCCTCTCACACCAGCCGCTGTGGCCGAGCGGTTCTAGGCGCTTCAGTCCGGAACCGCGCTGCTGCTGCGGTCGCAGGTTCGAATCCTCCCTCGAGTATGGATGTGTGTGATGTCCTTAGGTTTAAGTAGTTCTAAGTCCAGGGGACTGATGACCTCAGATCTTAAGTCCCATAGTGCACAGAGCCATTTGAACCATTTTTGGTTACACGAGACAAAGCTTTACGCCTCGCTTGCGCCCGTCAACACTGACATTCGACTGTTGATGACTGGAAACATGTTGCCTGATCGGACAAGTCTCGTTTCTAATTTTATCGAGCAGTTGGACGTGTACGGGTGTGGAGAAAACCTCATGAATCCATGGACCCCACATGTCAGCAGGGGACACTTCAAGCTGGTGGAGCCTCTGTAGTGGTCTGGGGCGTGTGAAATTGGAGTGATATGGGACCCCTGATACTTTAGATACGACTCTGACAGGTGACACGTACGTAAGCATCCTGTCTGATCACCTGCATCCATTTATGTCCGTTGCGCGTTCCTACGGAATTGGGCAAGTCCAGCAGGACAATGCGGCATCCCACACGTCCAGAATTGCTACAGAGTGGCTCCAGGAACACTCTTTTGAGTTGAAACACTTCCGCTGGTCACAGAACTCCCCAGACATAAACATTATTGAGCATATCTGGGATGCTTTGCAACGTGCTGTTCGGAAGAGAGCTCCACCCCTTCGTACTCTTATGGATTTACGGACAGCCCTGCAGGATTCATGGTGTCATTTCACTCCAGAACTACATTAGACATAAGTGGAGTCCATACCACGCCGTGCGTGCCCGCGGGGGCCCTACACGATATTAGGCAGGTGTACCAGTTTCTTTGGCTCTTCAGTGTATAAAGTTGGGTACCCATAAGGCAAATAGTTTTCCGTCTACATTGACTCAAGTAGCGAAAGTTTAATTCGTACCACACTGTATGTCGATCGATGTTTTTCATTATCGAATAAAACTGAGTTTTGCAGCTCCAAAAGATAGTTTTGGAAAATTATGGAACAAATCGCATATATTAATTTCTCAAAGGGCTCTCCGATATTACAAAGTTATCTGAAATCTTATCCATAACACTGTGTACATTGTAGTACAGTGAAATGGAGCGTATGGGCGTTGATTGTGTTGAGAATAACACCTCAAGGAGTGAAGCATCGCTCTAGCACCCGATAAGCATGAATCTTCCGACACTTAGCACCTCAAAGCTAATTTCATCAATCGTGGCCAATCTGACCTGTTATTCTCATCCAAAAAATTCATAAAATGTGTATTACATAGTATGTGTACGTAAATATGGTATACAAGATGGTTCAAAAATGGTTCAAATGGCTCTGAGCACTATGGTACTTAACATCTGAGGTCATCAGTCCCCTAGAACTTAGAACTATGTAAACCTAACTGACCTAAGGACATCACACACATCCATTCCCGAGGCAGGATTCGAACCTACGACCGTAGCGGTCGCGCGGTTCCAGACTGTGGCGCCTAGAACCGCTCGGCCACTCCGGCCTGCGGTATACAAGAGGACATTAATATTTCTTTGCATTAAAAATACACACACTCGAAATTATTTGCAAAGGTGCAAACTACGGAGTGCACACACTTTATTCAATATGTAAACGTCACTACAGATATTCGGATTTAGGTTATGACATGTTCGATGTGCCTGCCATCACTGGTGATGATGTGGCTGGGACGAATAGTGAAATTGTGCATGACCCGCTGAAGTGTTGGAATATCGATGCTGTCGATGACCTCCTGAATGATTGTTTTCAGCTCAACAGTGGTTTAGGAGTTATTACTGTACACCTTATCTTCAATATAGCCCCACAAAAAGGAGTCGCATGTGTTCAGATCCGGAGAATATAGCTGCCAATCGAGGACCATGTCAGTGGCCTCTGGGTACCCCACAGCCAGAATGCGATTCCCAAAGTGCTACTCCAGGACATCAAGCACACTCCTGCCTCGATGGGATCGATTTCCGTCTTACTTGAACCACATCTTGTATAAATCAGGATCACTTTGTATAATGGGGATGCAATCATCTTATAAATCATTCACGTACCGTTCGGTAGTCACCATGCCATCAAGGAATATCCCACCGATTATTCTGTCACTGGACATTACACACCACACATTACCTGTTGAGGGCAAATTGTGGATTCTTCGTCCCCCAAATGCGCTAATTTCGCTTTTTGACGAACCCATCCAAATGAAAGTGGGCTTCGTTGCAAAATCAAACCATACACTGCACACTAGTTTCCATCATGCCCCGCCGCCATCGTGCAGTTTGAAAGTCCTAGCGCCAAAAGTTCAGAAGTTATGACGACTTTATTTCATATAGTTCAATAACTAGCACCCTGTACTTACTGCGTAATTGGTAATACGGCATCGTAAATAGCAAAGAATCCTTTATGTAACAGCCTTACAAAAAGGATGCAAAGAAAGAGAAAAATATCGCGGCAAATGAGTTTGCACTTGTGATACGTACTCGTGTAAAGGCGAACTGTGAACTGAGACAGTGGCATAGTAGCTACGAAAGATAATATCGTTCTATTCATCATCGTGTGTCATTCGTAATATAGGTATTACTGCGAGTTATAAACGTCCGAGTGTCGTCAGAGGCGTTGTGTGATTTCAGACGAATCCTTGTAGCCAGCAACGTCTCCTGACGGGAATGCGAAATGAACCTGGAGCGAGAAACGCAGTTAAGCGGAAATTCCACGGTGCAGGATCGTTACTGGAACGACAGTCTGGAGCGTCCGCCCAGATGTTCCTGATATTCTGCTGGGAGACAATTCTGGGCTGGAAAACGTAACACTGTAGGCGACGTGCGTTATAGCCAAGTCAGACGGAGTACAAACGACAGTTTAAAAAGGACTCTCCTTCGAATTTCTGGACGTTCTCCTTATTCACATCTGGATTTGGAACAATTTGCCTCAGTGATTTCAGTTAAATGCTCGAATATGTAGTCAAGCGACTCAGCTAGTGCTCAAGTGGTCAAGCCATTGATATCAGCATCCTGCATTACCAAATTGTCTTATTACATATTTTCAGTCTCTGATCGCACAAATTCTTTAATATCCAATTTCGACTTTCTAGCTAGTGTCATTTGAATACGTTGCATAGTAACTTGTCGAACTCGACATGTAAACGTTAAGTAGTTTCTCACAGTATACACTGTTACGGCCTATTCTTAGCGAACTCTCCGTCTAATGTCAAACATGTGCCAATGGAAAAATTTGTCGCACTACGGCATCCACTAACTAAGTAAATAACACTAACAGAAAGAGGTTCATGCCACTGATTTGTTTGCACAAAACGTAGAGCTTTGGTCTTAAATGCCAAAGTCGAAAATATTCCTGTGCCAGTAACAGATTGCTGCTTAAAAACTGTTAAGTTCGTCGATTCCTGAAATTGCTCTTCTTTCTTTATCCGTAGTCACCTCCGAACTGGTAAGTAATGTGGATACACGAAACCAACTCAGCGAAAGAAATCTGTTGACACGAAGGTAGGAAATCGATGTCCCTAGAAGCGTAACTCACAGCTACCAGTTGCGTTGGCATTACGCCACTGGATTCAATAGGCAATGCGATGCCAATAAATACTAAAACGTCTCTTCACGTGAGTTATTTCTTAAATCATATTAGAAACGGTAACACGGAAAACTAAAAAGAAAAGCACATTATTTCAGTCATTTGTCTCACAGTGACTTCGTTATATCTATAGCCACTGACTCAAAAATCACAAGAATGTATTTTGCTTTTTGTAAACGGAAGAGTGATAAAGTTATAAGTAAAGGGAAAGTAAACACTATGATCGTGGGAATGTGATCAACATGTCGCCAATCCTTCTAGCCTTTTCTACCAATATATGAATCCTCACAAGGAGTGAGTGGAAACCGAAGCAGGCCTTCCTGCCTCAAACAAAAAAAAAAAGAGGAAGTACCGAAAATCTAAGAAGAGCTCTTCCGTAGCCAAGGTAGCGACGCAACCCGTTTAGCGAAGGAAATGTCACTTTATCATATGAAGTGATATGTTTGTTATGTATTTGTATAAGCTGTGGAAATGCTTATCTTGACAGATTTAATACGTAATTATGAACCGTGGGCGTCCTTTAGACAAACGAGGTACAGTTCACGTAACACTCTTGGCAATGTAGTTTCCAGCTGTTATCAACAGTCGACTTGCTTCTTCCTAATTAAAACGGCCCACCTCATTATCCCAAATCTTCGGTACTAATCTATAGATCCTACTTCTGTTCCAAATAATGTTATTAAGTTTGTTACAACAGTTTCTCAGGAAACAATTCGTTGTTGAAAATTTCGTTGCGTAAACATCGTTAGGAAGTTAAGACGAGAAAGCCATTTAATACTGGTAACAAAAGGGGAGACATTTTTCACTGTTTTCTATTTACCACGACTACTTTGTTACTGAAAATTATCATTAAGGTATTATTCATTGCTGCAGCATCAAGGAGTACGTGTTTTCTAGTCGAATCCTGTATCAGACTTTATTGCTTCACATGTGAAATTAGTCAAACCTCTTTGATCTCAGCAGCGAGAGGCTCACTGCTTTAAAAGAGTTCTCCGCACTATATAAATATGTTATAATATTTTAGTGGCAAAGAATGTCAATATTGCGGCCTTTCAGGGTCTAAAACGTGTTGTTTTGAGGTAAGTCTAAAGGTTCTATTTTCTTCATTATAACTCTTTTATTATTTGGGAACATCACATTCCATTACTTTGGTTTGAGGTACACTCGAATATATTTCCAGTTTACTTAGTAACAGTCCCGTTTATTAATGCAACTCTCAAATGCTTTTCAGATGAAAAGTGCAGCTCCGAACATTACTACGCAATATGACTGCCTCATTATTGCAGAAACCATTTGGAGTCGAAGCTTTAGTTATCGGTCCTAGGGAACCAAGTAACAAAAGGGAAAACTTCTGTATTATATGACACTTACGATTTTTGGCCCGCAGCTCGTGGTCGTGCGGTAGCGTTCTCGCTTCCTACGCCCGGGTTCCCGGGTTTGATTCCCGCCGGGGTCAGGGATTTTTCTCTGCCTCGTGATGGCTGGGTGTTGTGTGATGTCCTTAGGTTAGTTAGGTTTAAGTAGTTCTAAGTTCTAGGGGACTGATGACCTAAGATGTTAAGTCCCATAGTGCTCAGAGCCATTTCAACCATTTGAACCACTTACGATTCAGCTCTATGTACAAGTCCCCTCCACAGCAGCTTCTTGTTATTCGCATTCCGACTGATGATCACATTACAGAGGATTGATATATCAATTAAGGGGCATGACATTTCTCTACCTCGCATCACACAATTATGGGTTTGCCACTGCAGTAGTTCGACGTATGTGTCATTCGTTGAAGATTCTGTTGTCAATGCGGTTTTTGTATGTTACTAAATTTTTTGGGAAGATCAGCTGCTGTAAGTCATCTGCATATTTGTCACTGAAGATATGGACACTCCTCACCGAGCCTCTGTAAACAATAGGCGCTCTGGTACCATGTGGTCAACAACTACGGAATAGCTGTGCAACTGGGGTTTTGAATAATTTACATAATTAAATTCTAGTAACCAAATTAATGGAAACGCTTTTTACTAACTGCTTTAATTCCATTTGAAGCACAAGATGTGTGGCCGCCTCCCAGCTGCGGATCTCTGCTAATGCACCAGCCGCACGTAGCTAACTTCTCCCGAAAGAGAAGTGGCAGACACGTGTTGCGCGGGGCACTGGATCAGTATGCAAGCCAAGCGGCTCGTAAATAAACCACATAATGTTTGCGAACCTAGTGTTCTGTTCTCAACGTTCGACGAGGATAGCTTCCGATGTTCATATCTTGTTGAAAACTTCCGAATATTCGGAAACCATCTCCACATTATTGGGTATTCTCGTTAAAGTTGTCTCGAAATGACTAGCCTATTCATATTCTCTCTCACTGGCGACATCATGTCGAGAGCCGTTCACCCACTCAAATTTTGTCACCAATACATGAAAAAAGTACTTACTGCAGTGGCGGATGAAATTATAAATGACTCTTAGTACAAGCTTATCTGGTGATAAATCTTCTGGTCAATCAAAGTGTATTATGAAAGCTCGGAAGAAGCGCTAAAATAACGTACTGACTTACTAAGTATGTATTACGGTTAACTATCATTTTGCGGAAGGCTTATCGCAATAGATTATCGAGAGTTGCTACGGGGAGAAAGGCATTGATTGTTATATGAACCCTATTGCAGGAATATCCTTTCCAGTGTTTCATGCATCTATGAGGGTGTTCCATTTACCTGATGACTGCAAGCGCGGCGTTGTGTTTGCGGATTGTCATCGAACAGTGGACCGAACATCACGAGTGTAACTTTGAAGTCTGCTTACGGAACCGTGGCAAGACCAAATTATTGCGCTTCACAACGAGTATTTTTTTGCGATTGGTACGTGCGTAGAAAGTCGGCTCGTATAGTTTGAAAAGAACTTTGCAAGAGTTCGAATTCCTAGCCGTGATGGAATTCACAAATTAATAAATAAATTTGGTGGGATGCGAAGTGTTCGTGATAAGAAGCGTAAACGACGACATACAGTGCCCTCGGAAGCTCATCTCGATGTATCGCATATTGCCTAGAAAACTCCCCTAAAAATTCACTTAGATATCTTTCAAGGCAAAGGCAAATATCTTGCACCTCTGCACAAGGAGCTAATAAGTTACTTGGTCTAGGGCCCTATAACGTAGCAGTCGTGCAAGAACTTAAACATGCTGATCCTGTGAACAGAGTTAGGATTTGCAAATGGGTTTTGAAGTAACTGTATGGTGTTGAAATACATCCTCACCTAATTCTGTTTTAAGGTGAGGCATGGTTCCATTTACATGGTTATGTTACATCCCAAAACTGTCGACAATGGATCGCCGATAGAACTGTTCTGCTTCATGGCGAACCACTTCAAAATTTGGAAAATAGGTGTGAGGTGCGCAGTTAGTGCTGTCAGAATAATAGGACAAATATTTTTAATGTTGCAGTTAACAGAGTAAGATATCTGTAAAACATTTCTCAGCCGTTTCATAGTTAACTAAGTGAAAGAGAGCGAAGTGTCACGTTTTTCCAACAGCAGTCACAAAGGGCTCATACAGCCAATGTTTCTTTGCAGGCAATTCACGAAGTGTTTCAGGACAGAATCATTAGCAACAATATCTGGCCCCTGCAGTGTCCCGATTTCACCCCGTGCGATTTCTATTCATGCGGATCACTGCAGGATAAAGTGTACGCAACAAGTTCGTACACGTTACAGCTCTGAAGAATAGGGACAGTAACGTACTGACTTACTAAGTACATTTTATAGTTAACTACACTTTTCAGAAGGCTTACCACAATAGACGGATTATTGAGTGTCGTTACCGTGAAAAAGGCATTAATTCTTATATAAACCCTACTACAGGAATATCCTTTCCAATGTTTCATATGTGTATGGGGGTGTTTCATTTATCTGATTATCGCAAGCGCGGCTAACCCGAGGGTCATATCCGCGAGTCATTTAATTCAGTTTCTATAAGAAAATTACATTCTGTGATAAATAATTTCTTGAGTGGATGTCAGAAATGCGCAAAACACAATGTCAGGTAGATTCAGCATGTGCTTACTTAATTTGGGTGAATACAGAATTTCTTTGTATATATTATAAATTTAAAATAACTACACGGCATCTGATCCGCCCGCCGTGTACTGGGCCGCGCGTGCAGTTATCAGATAAACTGAACACCATGTAGATTAATCACAAAAAATAGCGCTTATCCAGAGTAAAAATTCGCTAATCGTCGTCTGTCTATGATGAAATAACAGTTTTATGCGCTGTTCGTAATTGATGCTAAATATAGAATACTTCGTATAAGAAACATATGACCACTAATCCATGTAATAAACCTATCACATAGAAGACATAAGTAGAGAATGTTCTCTATCATTTATATCCTTATAATATGTAGTTAATCAGATACAGGCGTTCACTAAACTCTTAAACTGCCTGATGAAGCAGACTGCTTGTTCGGAGGTGCATGAAATCAGCGTTTGCTGTGAAACACGTTAAGAACATTTTTAGGGCATTTTCCAGGTGTTACACAGTGTCATCGAGTTGAGCTTATGTGGCTACTGTGTTTCGTCGCTTACACTTATTGTCATATATACTTAACGTTTCGCGAAATTTATTCGTTAATTTGTGGATTGTATCACTACTCGGGATTCAAACAGCTAGAAACTTCAGTTAAATCAGTCTACGGACAATATGCGTTATAGAAAAGAGTAATTCTGTCCCGAAATTGTTGCTTTCGCGGATTTCGCAGATACATTCGTGATCTCTGTTTCACTGTTCGATTGGCTGTGGGCGAAAAGGCGTGTAGTGCAGCATTGGCAGGTAGACGAGGGACCCATTCAACTGGCCTACGCGGCTCCGGTGGCTGGCCAACGTTAACACCTCGCGTGAGGTTATCAGAGAAATGGAACTTCTTGTACTATTCCTAAATATTTATACGCTCTGGAATTCTCAAGATATTCACCATTACACTGTTGATGGTGAACGGCAACCAGCCACATATTGTTTTTACGTTACTTCATTCGAAAAGTTCCGTTACCGGTTTCGAATTTTTTACAATTCATCATCAGACGGTTTTTTCATGCTTTGCTGCGAGTTACCCTTGGACAAACAATAACTTACACATTTCCAATTTGTAAATTATCGTTTATCCTAGGGCAACTCACAAGTAACCAGTCTATAATGTCTATTGATGAAAGCATGAAGAAACCATCTGATCATGAATTGTATAAAAATTCGAAATTGGTAACGGAACTTTTTCAATAAAGTAACGTACAACCAATTTGTGGCTGCTTGCTATTCACCATCAACAATTTATTTTATATAAAAGGCACGGTCTCCAACCATGCCTATCTATAACAAAATTGCGTATTCATCACTAGTCTGATATTAAGATATTATCAAAATATTTATATATGTTGTAGGAATAATCTCGCATTTTTTTCACATCTGAAGACAGCTACAATTCATTTTATCAAGTGGTGTTCCTGCTAAATTAGGTGTCAGGCGCGTTTAAAAAGCTTCATGAGTAGAACCATATAACAAAGAAAATATAACTTACGAATAAAATGTCTTTACTCGCCTTCAGAATAACTCATGGTGATAACAGCCAACTTTAGGCAGGATTTATGTAGCAAAGCCTGATTTTCGAATCGATCGAAAAAACTTCATTCGCTGCGAGATGTGCATCCACATGTGACTGCTCACAGGCGTGCACTACTGCCATGCTGGTTGCCTATATCACGCCTGCTTGTACTGCAAGCTACAGGTCTCGTCCACTGGGAGTGTGAAGGTATCACAGAAATATTGAGCAGTTTCCTCTATGTTTACCTTTTCAATATCTGTATATTCCTTTCACCATAGTTATCTATAACCTACACAGTTAATATTATCCTCTTCCCAGTTACTGCGAACCGAACATTGCCGACTGTGGCCGACTTGGTGGCTGGCACCATCCGTCAAGTGTGTTCGATGATGTCTGCCGTTAAGGTTATTGATGCTTTATTTATGTCCATGAAGAGTTAGAAACGGCAGTTAACTAATTTTCCTTTCGTACACATGTCGCAAATGTAAGTTTAATTACAGTATCGATATCGTACTACCCCCTAAAGGTATGTGATCCAGCTCAGTGAGATTACAGGACTACAATGTCCTTAGAGATGGGTTGAATCCTATGAAAAGTGTGGAAATCAACAACCCTAAGGAGGGTGTGGTTTCTTTCACGCTCCTTATACCACCCTCTGAGGCATTTTCATGTCGAAACTGCGCGGCGGTGTATGTGAAATATTTTTCTCGGCCATCCACATAGTCTTAATTCTGTGTTTCGTGCCTCTGACCTTCATCGCAGAGGAATCGAAAGACGGTAGGAGTCTGTGTAAGAAACGGGTGTAACGAACTACAACCCATAATGTGACACATCTGCGGTGACGTTGAACAGAATTGTATGGATATTTGGTGCCAACGTGCCATCATTAACCCAAAATACACCTCACATGAAATTCTGAGATCTGGCCTTTTTTTCGCATATGTCGACATCCTGCCTTTTTAAGCGTCGTCGAGCCCGAGGGTGACGTCACAGAGCGGAACACGTTACAGAGGAAGTTTGTAGACACTTTTGCACGAGATTTGAAACTTCTGCGCCGCCATGGGAGAGAATTACGGCGCTCAAAGGAAAGGGACCCTTTAATTGTCTTGCGCAATATACTATTACATGGAACATAGAAGTGAGTTTGTAGAACAGTTTGTTTTTGAATAATGACACCTTCCTTGTGATAAATGAAACATGTGTCTGAGTTTAGGACTAATTGAGAGTTGTCGTCATAAGGGTCTCACTGCTCCGAATAATAATATTTAAGATGAAGTGAACTTTAGTATTCAAAGCCTGGTAGACGGACGAAAGCAGTAATTAAATGCATAACTGAACTGAGCTCGATTACATCAGAGTCTTCTTTGTACTTCATTCACCAGTAGAAATTACTTTGAATTATGTATACAATTTTCGTATCAGTTCAGACACTTTTTAGAAAGTTAACAGTACTGTTAAAACAGAATGGATAAAATCCAGTATGTCAAGGGACGTATTTACCTAATAGCTTAACGCGCCGAAAAATTGGTTGTTCATTGTCGTTCAGACGTCTGCTTGTACCCAACCATGATTCTACACTAGCCTCATAGTTAATGTTCATTTGGTTAAATGTTACACGGTTTCCGTAAAGTTCATATATCGTTTCGTAAGGTTCATATATCGTTTCATATATTTAACTCAAAGGTTTTTGTAGTTTGAGTAAGAATTGCACTTGTTACACAATGTTTGCACAGTGCAGCAAACACACTACAGTAGAGGGCATAGTTTTTACGCTTCTCATTCCTTAACAGTTATGTCCCTTAGTAATACCATTGTTTATGAGCTTACTGAACATGACTGTCTGATTATGTAGATATTATAATGATATTAATACTCCAAAACATTCTCTACGTATTTCTTGTATAAAATAGCTATATTACTTGGATTATTGGTCAGGTTTTTCCTATGGAATACGCCACATTTACAATCAGTTTCAAATACTGGATAAAAATGTTCATTCCCCAGATAAAGAGAACCATATGTGAAATTTTAGTCTATGAGTTTTAGCTTCTACGTCATCTACAGCGTTTTCCATTTATCCTATAAATGTTCCTATAGGAAACATATGACTACTAATCCAAGTAATACAGCTATCATATACAAGATACACGTAGAGAATGTTCTAAGGTATTAATATCCTTAGAACATCTATCTAATAAGACAGTGGTGTTCTCTGAACTCTTAAACAATGGTATTACCAAGGGACTTTAGTATTAAGGAGTGAGAAACGTAAAAACTATGCCCTGTACTGTACTGTGTTTGCAGGACTGCGCAAAAATTGTGTAACAAGTACAATTCTTACTTAATTTGCAAAAACCTTTGAGTCAAATACACGAAACTATATATGATAATGTATACTTTACCCAAACCGTGTAACTTTTTAATCAGAATGAATATTAAGTATGAGGCTAGTTTAGAATAATGGTTGGCTCCAAATGGAGGTCTGAACGACAATGAACAAAAAAGTTTTAAGCTCGTTTAGGGATTACATATATACGTTCCCCGATACATTGGATTTTATCCGTTTCCTAATGTTAACTTTTACTAGAGTGTCTGAACTGATATGATAATAGCACACATATCTTAAAGTAATTTAAACTGGCTGCTGGATTACATATAAGAACCTTAGATAATTGATCTCAGCTTAACTATCATTTCAACTACTGCTTTCGTCTGTCTTGCAGACTTTGAACACTAAATCTCACTTCCACTGTTTAATGACGCACTCGAGCTCGTATACATACATTTCGATATTTCAAAGACCTCGAACATTATTATTCGAAACAGAGAGTCTCGTATGACGACCACACTCATTTAGACAAAATCTCAGACTCATGTATAATTTATGATACGGAAAGTACCTTCAGTCGACAACAAATTGCTCTACAAGCTCAGACCTCTGTTCCAAGTGATAGTATACTGCACGACACAATTAAAGGGTCACATTTCTGAGCCCTGTGATTCTCGCTGACTACGGCGTATCGGCCGTGGTGGCCGAGCGGTTCTAGGCGCTGCCGTCCGGACCAGCGCTGCTGCTACGGTCGCAGGTTCGAATCCTACCTCGGGCATGGATGTGTGTGATGTCCTTAGGTTAGTTAGGTTTAAGTAGTTCTAAGTTCTAGGGGACTGGTGACCTCAGACGTTAAGTCCCATAGTTCTCAGAGCCATTCGAACCATTTTTTTGACTACGACGAAGAGATTTGAAATTTGTTTCTAAGGTGCCTACGAACTTCCTCTGTAACGTGTGACGCCCTGTTACGTCACCCTACGGCTCGGCGTCGCTGCAGATGGGAAGATGTCGGCACATACGAAAAAAGGCCTCTCTTAATTTCAAGTAAGGTGTAATGAGGATTAATTATGACACACTGGCATCTAATTTTCTCCATATTTCTGATCAGTGTGACCGTCGATGTGTCACACCATGCGAAGGTCGTCACTCCCGTTAACCAATCGTCGCTGTAATCAGACATCTATTTGTGGCAAGTATACTCAACGAAAAATGTGCTTAATCCTGTTTCTAACGCTTCGTGGATTTAAATATGGCATCAGTAAGCCTATATACAGACAACATCAAACAAGTGCCACAGAACGGGCCAGAAAGTCGATGACAGTCTGTAATACTCGCATAAGAGTAACTGGTAATAGGAGAATGTTAACTGTGTACTTAACAGACAATTTTGACAAAAGTAATTTATGTTTGCAGATGCTCAGAAGGGAACTGGGAAGGGAAATAAAGATTTCATTGATACCCGCACATTCCCAATGGACGAGTTCAGCAGCGTACAGTTCGAGCAGGCGTGTAGTAGGCAACGAGCGCCGACAGAGTAGACGTCTGTTAGCAATTACATTTGGGCGGATATCTAGTAGGGTAGAAACGTTTTCGATCAATTCGAAAATCAGCCCTTGCTTCATAAATGATGCCTAAAGCAGGTTATTATCACAATGAATACTTTCAAGGCGAGTAAAGACATCTTATTCATGATTCTCCCTATCATACTTTGTGCACGTACCTAATGCGTAGTTAAGGCGGGAAAATTACTTGACGAAATGAATAGTACCTGTCATCAAATATGAATAAGCGCAATATAACACCTATACAAACACAAATAATTTGATTCTATCTGAATGTAAGATTAATGATCAATATCGTGAACATTCGAGAGTGTATCAATATTTAAGGATAAAACAAGTGGTTCCGTTCACCTGATGACCGCACGCCACCGAGGCAGCGCAGGCCGGTCGAATGGGCTCCGCATCTCCCTGCATTACGCGCATTTTCCGCCAGTGTCGTTCAAATAGTGAAACAAACATCACAAACGTGACTGTGAAGTCTGCGAACGCCACAATGGCAAGACAGACTTACAGAATTTTTCTATTCCACAACGATTGTTCATTCACGATTCGAATGTGTGCACAGAGCCCGCTCGTGTTGTCCTGAGACTGTTCGAACAGTAGTTACCACGTGTCCGTATTCCAAGTAGTGTTGCAGTTCACAAATTAATGAATAAATTTCGTGAAACAAAAGTGTTCCAGACAAGAAGCGTAAACGACGACGTAGGATTGTAACTGAAGCTCCTCTCGATGACATTCCGTACCGCAGGGAAAATTCCGTTAAAATGTCTGTTAACGTATTTCACGACAAACGCAAATTTCCTGCACCTCTGTAAAAAGACCTGCTACGTTACTTACGCTAAGGCCGTATAAAGCAACAGTAGTTCAAGAATATGAACCTGGTAATCCCTCGTAGGCAATTAGATTCTGCGAATGGGTTTTTAAGCCAGTACATGACGGGGACATGGGAGAAATGTAGAGCCTGGAACTGCTTCACGAGGAACACCTTCCCTATGAGAAATTATGGGTGGCCGAGCGGTTCTAGGAGCTACAGTTTGGAACCGCGCGATCGCTACGGTCGCTGATTCGGATCCTGCCTCGGGGATGAATGTGTGCGATACCCTTAGGTTAGTTAGGTTTAAGTAGTTCTAAGTTCTAGGGGACTGGGGACCTCAGAAGTTAAGTCCCATAGCCCTCAGAGCCATTTTTTTGCGTAGTTAGTGATGACGGGGTAGGAGGCCCAAATTTTTTTATGTCGCAGTAGCATTTTGCAACAGTTTTAAATAATCAAGAGCCAAAGAAGCTGGTACAACTAGTACTCTGTACTAAGAAGTGGGATGTTATGGGACGATAACATAAAGTCGCTTTATTGGAAATAAAATTGTCGGACATACTGTGTGAGAATGTAGTAGATCTTTAAATACAGGCGACTCGTAGACGCTAGAACGAACGCTTCTCCGATACCGCTCGATTGTTTGGTACCGCTACCAGTTCGGTTTAAAAGAAGCCATCGAAGCAATTCAGAGTCTGGCTGCTAAATACGTTACTGATAATTAGAACAATACGCAAGTGTCACAGAAATGCTTCGGGAAATCAGATGGGAATCTCAGGAGGGAAGGCGATGTTCTTTTCGAGAAAAGTTAGAGAACCGGCATTTGAAGCTGACTGCAGAACGATTCTACTGCCACCAACATACATTGCGCGCAAGGTCCACGAAGATCAGATACGAGAAATTGAGGCTCAGACGGTGGCATACAAGGGCTGTTCAAAAAATTCCGGAACATTCGTAATTTCACGACAGTGGTGTGTTGCAGTGATATGTGGTTGGCATCCATGGACACGCCTGTGTTCAATGTGTAACTGCCGGAAATTTCATTATTGTATGTCTGTTAGTTATTGTTCAGTGCTGTATTCAGTAGAAAGTTGTGCCGCACATTTAGCGAATTTCGAGATGGCACAGTTAGAGGAGCAACACATCTGCATTAAATTTTGCGTGAAACTCAAGAAAACCTTTACAGAGACACACCAAATGATACAGGAAGACAACGATGATGAACGCATAAGCCGTACCTATTGTTACGTATGGTTCACACGGTTTAAAAATGGCCGCATGGATGTTAAAAATGACCCTCGTTCAGGACACCTTTCGACGTTTACCGACGACGCTCAGGTCACGAACGTCAACGAAACAGTGCGTGCCAGTCGAATCGGAGATTGACTGTCCGAGAGACTGTAGAAGAATGCAACATTCCAGTGGGATTATGTCATGAAATCGTGCCACAGCACCTTGGAATGCATCGTGTTGCCGCCGAGTTCGTCCCAAGGGTCAATATCAGAAAAACCTTCGACTCGCAAGAGACGGCTTTTCGCGGATGATGCTGTAGTATACAGAGATGCTGCAGCATTAGAAAATTGCAGCGAAATGCAGGAAGATCTGCAGCGGATAGGTACTTGGTGCAGGGAGTGGCAACTGACCCTTAACATAGAGAAATGTAATGTATTGCGAATACATAGAAAGAAGGATCTTTTGTTGTATGATTATATGATAGCGGAACAAACACTGGTAGCAGTTACTTCTGTAAAATATCTGGGAGTATGCGTACGGAACGATTTGAAGTGGAATGATCATATAAAATTAACTGTTGGTAAGGCGGGTGCCTGGTTGAGATTCATTGGGAGAGTCCTTAGAAAATGTAGTCCATCAGCAAAGGAGGTGGCTTACAAAACACTCGTTCGACCTATGCTTGAGTATTGTTCATCAGTATGAGATCCGTACCATGTCGGGTGGACAGAGGAGATAGAGAAGATCCAAAGAAGAGCGGCGCGTTTCGTCACAGGGTTATTTGGTAAGCGTGATAGAGTTACGGAGATGTTTAGCAAACTCAAGAGGCAGACTCTGCAAGATAGGCTCTCTGCATCGCGGTGTAGCTTGCTGTCCAGGTTTCGAGAGGGTGCGTTTCTGGATGAGGTATCGAATATATTGCTTCCCCCTACTTATATCTCCCGAGGAGGTCACGAATGTAGAATTCGATTCGAGAGGGCACGGAGGCTTTCCGGCAGTCATTCTTCTCGCGAACCATACGCGACTGGAACGGGAAAGGGAGGTAATGAGTGGCACGTAAAGTGCCCTCCGCCACACACCGTTGGGTGGTTTGCGCAGTATAAATGTAGATGTAGATTTAGAGTTTTGGATCCCGAAAATGAGAACGAGATGTTCATTTAGAAAATCATAACTGGTGATGAGATTTGGGTCTACCGTTATGATGATGAGGCCAAGATTCAGTATTCACCTTGGGTCGGGAAAGGTTCTCCAAGACCAAAACAAGCTCGTCAGGTCAGGTCAAATGTCGAAGCATTGGTCATAATTTTCTTTGTCTTTTAAGTATTGGTTCATCATGATTTCATGCTACAGGGCAAACTGTGAATCGATGGTACTATGGGGACATGTTGCGACGCCTGGGAGAAGAACTGAGAAGGAAACGGCCTGAAATGTCGCGAGACAATTCATGGCTTTTGTATCACGAAAACGCACTCGCACATTCATCCGTGTTGGTGCGTGAGTATTGCACAAAAAACGAAATTCATGTGCTGCCTCATCGTCCGTACTCTCCAGACTTGGCCCCTGCGGATACAGCTGAAAACCACGTCGAAAGGACAATGATTTGCAACGATAGACGAGATATAAGAAAATTCGCAGACCGCGCTTCGAGCGCTCCAGTACAGGGCGTTCCGAGACTGCTTCCAGAAGTGGAAACAGCGTTGAGAGCAGTGTATCAGTTGTGGAGGACAGTATGTAGAAGGAGACCATGCGCAATAAGTAAAAGGTGAACGTAGAAAAAAGCTGGCACTTTTTGCCGATGGTACTAGAATAGCTATCACACCCAACAGACAAGAATTAACTGGTGAAATTGTAAACGATGTTTTTCAGAAAATCATTAAGTGGTTCTCTGCAAATGGGCTCTGATTAAACTTTTACAAAACACAGTATATACAGTTCCACACAGTAAATGGAATGACACCATTAATAAATATAGACTTCGTTCATAAATCGGTAGGTAGAATATTCAAAATTGCTAGGTGTATGCATTGATGAGGGGTTGAACTGGAAAAAACACACTGAGGAACTGCTGAAACGTTTGAGTTCAGCTACTTATGCTATTAAGGTCATTGCAAATTTTGGCGATATACATCTCAGTAAATTAGCTTACCACGCCTATTTTCATTCTCTGCTTTCGTATGGCATCATATTCTGGGGTAACTCATCATTGAGTAAAAGAGTATTCATTGCACAAAAGCGTGTAATCAGAATAATTGCTGGAGCTCATCCAAGATCATCCTGCAGACACTTATTTAAAGAGATAGAGATTTTCACTGTAGCCTCACAATATATACACTCCTGGAAATTGAAATAAGAACACCGTGAATTCATTGTCCCAGGAAGGGGAAACTTTATTGACACATTCCTGGGGTCAGATACATCACATGATCACACTGACAGAACCACAGGCACATAGACACAGGCAACAGAGCATGCACAATGTCGGCACTAGTACAGTGTATATCCACCTTTCGCAGCAATGCAGGCTGCTATTCTCCCATGGAGACGATCGTAGAGATGCTGGATGTAGTCCTGTGGAACGGCTTGCCATGCCATTTCCACCTGGCGCCTCACTTGGACCAGCGTTCGTGCTGGACGTGCAGACCGCGTGAGACGACGCTTCATCCAGTCCCAAACATGCTCAATGGGGGACAGATCCGGAGATCTTGCTGGCCAGGGTAGTTGACTTACACCTTCTAGAGCACGTTGGGTGGCACGGGATACATGCGAACGTGCATTGTCCTGTTGGAACAGCAAGTTCCCTTGCCGGTCTAGGAATGGTAGAACGATGGGTTCGATGACGGTTTGGATGTACCGTGCACTATTCAGTGTCCCCTAGACGATCACCAGTGGTGTACGGCCAATGTAGGAGATCGCTCCCCACACCATGATGCCGGGTGTTGGCCCTGTGTGCCTCGGTCGTATGCAGTTCTGATTGTGGCGCTCACCTGCACGGCGCCAAACACGCATACGACCATCATTGGCACCAAGGCAGAAGCGACTCTCATCGCTGAAGACGACACGTCTCCATTCGTCTCTCCATTCACGCCTGTCGCGACACCACTGGAGGCGGGCTGCACGATGTTGGGGCGTGAGTGGAAGACGGCCTAACGGTGTGCGGGACCGTAGCCCAGCTTCATGGAGACGGTTGCGAATGGTCCTCGCCGATACCCCAGGAGCAACAGTGCCCCCTAATTTGCTGGGAAGTGACGGTGCGGTCCCCTACGGCACTGCGTAGGATCCTACGTTCTTGGCGTGCATCCGTGCGTCGCTGCGGTCCGGTCCCAGGTCGACGGGCACGTGCACCTTCCGCCGACCACTGGCGACAACATCGATGTACTGTGGAGACCTCACGCCCCACGTGTTGAGCAATTCGGCGGTACGTCCACCCGGCCTCCCGCATGCCCACTATACGCCCTCGCTCAAAGTCCGTCAACTGCACATACGGTTCACGTCCACGCTGTGGCGGCATGCTACCAGTGTTAAAGACTGCGATGGAGCTCCGTATGCCACGGCAAACTGGCTGACACTGACGGCGGCGGTGCACAAATGCTGCGCAGCTAGCGCCATTCGACGGCCAACACCGCGGTTCCTGGTGTGTCCGCTGTGCCGTGCGTGTGATCATTGCTTGTACAGCCCTCTCGCAGTGTCTGGAGCAAGTATGGTGGGTCTGACACACCGGTGTCAATGTGTTCTTTTTTCCATTTCCAGGAGTGTATATTCACTTATGAAATTTGTTATTAACAATACGAACGAATTCAAAAGGAACAGCAGTGTACATGGCTACAACAGTAGGAGAAAGTATGATCTTCACTACTCAAGGTTAAATCTAACTTTGGCTCACAAGGGGGTAAATTATGCTGGCAAAAAATACTTTGGTCACTTACCTAATAGCATAAAAAGTCTGACAGATAGCCATATAGCATTTAAAAGGAAATTAAAAGAATTTCTTAATGGCAACTCCTTCTACTCATTAGATGAATTTTTGGATATAGTAAGTGCGTAATTCCCCAACCCCACAAAAAAAATTAAAAATATTAAGTGCCATGTAATATTTTGTGTAATGTAATATCTTGTATAGACACCTTTTATTAACCTGACACGTTCCACATCATTACGAAGTGTCGTATTCATGATCTATGGAACAAGTACTAATCTAATCTAATCTCTAATCCAATCTAATCAGCAATTTTTTGAACAGACCTCTTATAGATAGTCGTTTTTCCCCAGCTGTGTTTCAGAGTGGAACGGGAAAGGGAATGACTAGTTGTGGTACATGGTACCCTCCACCACGAGTCGCATGGGGGCTTGCGGATTGTGTATTGGATGTAGATAATCGCAATGGCACAAAAGACGTAGGTGTGTGTAGTTTTACAGTATTGTTTCAAAGAGTTCTCGCAAAAACTCGTTTTCGATTAAGACTGCGACTATTTTACTGCCACCGCGGTGTACTTCGCTTAAAGATAAGATAAGGGAGACATTGCGAGTGCAGACATACAGACAGAAGAGTTTCACTCGCTCAATACCCGAGTGGAACAGAAGAGAAAATTGCTAACGTTAAGACGACGAATCCTCCACTACGCACTGTACAGTAGCTTGAGGTGTGTATGTGTAGGAAGAGCACTCATA
This sequence comes from Schistocerca serialis cubense, assembly GCF_023864345.2. Lineage (NCBI taxonomy): Eukaryota > Metazoa > Arthropoda > Insecta > Orthoptera > Acrididae > Schistocerca > Schistocerca serialis. Next base: position 173,589,806 of record NC_064640.1, read on the forward strand.
ATATCAAGAATCGAGGCGCTTTGAGCGTCTGCATTATCCTTCTCTCGTGATAGCACGGCTTTTCTCTCTAACCCAGCTTCAGACTTAACTATCCCGTGATCTCCTTTAATGACTTGAAACGAATAACACCTTCCTTTCTCCCGTGTGGTCACAGCCTGCTCCATTCCGTTCGTAGGAAGAGCTGTGTTAGTGCCTCTTCTGCACTGACCTCGTCGTCGACGGACTTTAAATCCTGAAAAGACAGTCGTCCTTTCCGCGTAGAAGGAAGAGCCAGGGATATCCGCCGGCGGTGATTTGTACGGCGCGCTGCGGTAGCGCAGTAGCCAGGGCCCGCAGCGAAATTACTCGTGGCACGCCCTCCACCCGCCTGCCCCAAGCCGCCCGGCGTTGCGACGCTTTCAGCCTTCGCCCCACTCACGTCCTACGAGTACACTCGTACGACGCTTGTACACACACGAGCATCCTCTACGGCTTAAGCTGGCAACTGCAACAGTTGCCGAGTGATGTTACTCTGTCATTTGAGTTCCACGTCACCACGAACTGGCAGTATTTTAATCAGTAATTCTGCAATCAGTTTGAGAGGATCGCAACGGTAGAAGTACAACATCAGGCAAGGAATGACTTTACAGCTCTTATGACGCGTTTCGGAATTTATCCGTCATCAGATATCCACAAAAATTTCTGCACAACAGTATTTTATAAAACATAGCGTTTCGGAATTTATCCGTCATCAGATATCCACAAAAATTTCTGTACAACAGTATTTTATAAAACATAGAAATAGGTAGCTATAGCACTCCACTTTAATTAAAATCACATGGCACAACTGTGTTACACCGACTAATGAGTTATTGCTGCACGCAGAAATGGCGTTTCGAGCTGCATATGTAACAACCATTCGTAGACTACAGTCACACTTCTGCAGAATGCGGTGCAAGAAGTCATTTTTGGCTCCAGGTGGCGTTACAAAATGTATACTGTTGCTAAGGCGCATCAACTAATGTGCATTTCTTATGTCGCGTACCTGGTGACTGTGAACCAACTTACTAGTAAAGAAATATTCCCTTTATACAAATAGTAATGACGACTTCACAGTGATAAAAGGCTACACAAAATATTTGTATAAATTCTGGAATAATACTCGGCCCCACGAATCGTCAAAGGTTACAATCACATCCGCGCGAGCTGAGTCACCTTGTTCCGGTCCGTGCGGCTGCCCCTGTCGGAGGTTCGAGTCCTCCCTCGGGCATGGGTGTGCGTGTTGTCTATAGCTTAAGCTAGTTTAAGTTGGATTAAGTCGTGTGTTGGCTTAGGGGCCGATGACCTCAGCAGCTTGGTCCCATAAGACCTTACCACAAATTTCCAAATTTTCCTACAATCACAACAACTGTGCGACATGACAAGCGGCATAAAAATATAAAATAACAATACAAACACATGCCACATATTTAAACATAGTCAATAAGACAGTGGAAGGGGAATGCAACATTTTCGTTAAAATTGGGACAGTCCGACTGTCAGACTCAAATGTGGTACCACAAAGTACCCAATATGCGCTACTACGCTTAGGTCTACATCAAGTACAAGGACCATTTTCTGCCAATGAGAAAAACCAGTTTTTTGTGATACATAGGAAATGTAATAGTATAATCAAAATCAGTTGCGGGCGATTGAACATTACGATCATATAAACGTGAGAAATATTACTTGGTTCCATGTATCGTCAAACACAAAAGAAGTATGAAACACACAGTGTAATCATACAACTCAGTCTCCATGATAAAAAACAGACGGTAGAAATAAATGGAGCGTGTGGGAACGGGGTGGAGTAAAGATGGAAATCCGCATATTATAAAATATAGGAAATATTAGTTTGGTATACACAAAAACCAGTCATCGGAGATTACACATAATACTAATATCAAGCTATGAAATATTACTTGGTGCCATGCAGCGTCAAAAGTTAAACCGATAGCATCTTGTGACGCTTTACAAAAGTTGTAAGCTAAAAGTATGGAATACATAGCGTAATAGCACACCACAAAATATAAAAAGCGTGCGGTAGAAATTCGAGGGGAGAGGGCGAAGTAAGGGAGGAGGGGGGGGGGGGGGGGGCGGCAGGGAAGATGCACTACATAAAAAAAATTAAACGGAGAGAGGAGCGTTTATCAGAATCGTAGTACACAGCCATGGTCATAACAATTCCTGGAAAATATCGAAAAACCGTTTCCCGTGGGAGCGGACATGTCCATTCAAAATTTCATCTTAGTTAACATTAAGATTTTATAAATCTCAGTTTCCTGTAAAATTTCAAAGTCCAGGCTTTTCGGCTATACGTGTAAGGTCGTTAAAGGTTTTGCAGTCTCACCTAAACGATGCTAATTATCAATGTGATGGCATGACACAGCAGCAGTGTTTCTATGATAGCGTTCCCTGAATCTTGAAAAGTCACGCACTGTCTGCCCAATGTAAAAGCTATCACATAAGTCACAAATGATTTTACATGCTTCCGACTTTGTAAATTATTTCTGCTTGGTGGCAACAGTTGTATGCAAAATTCTCTTGAGTTCCTTGCGCGTCTACAAGCCAATTTCTGTACTGGCTTTTTTTTTTTTTTTAATCATTGACAATTCGCTTATAGACATTCCCTGTGTAGGAGACAGGGGCGAGTCTAGACGGATTCTCATGAGAACCGAGCATAGATTTTTCCTTCTATTAAAACCGACGCCCTAATCCTCCGTATCGAACATTCAGTGTAACCGTTTTTCAGTCCTGTTTGGGAGATTATATCAATGTCTGAGACATACTGAGCTGAAGTCAAGTTTCGCTAACCTGTTGAACATCGACAGAAAAAAGCACGCTTATACGCGCGTTCTCGAGAAGAGTCCACATTAATAATTACATCAGTGATGGATGTTTTCTTTTTCTTTTTTTGAAAATATCTAAACCAAAATCTGTAGAATTCCCAGTAATATTCAAGTTCAAGCAGTTAAGGTTCATAAGCATTTTAATGCTAATCAATGTGGCATCTTTATTCTATCTCTACGGTGAAGCGTATTTTTGAGTGAAACATACTGAACGGACCTGCCAAATCGATCATGTCTGATTCTGTTTCTCTAAGAGCAATAAAAATATCGTCTTCATTCAACGACACAAAATTATATTATCAGACACTGCCCAGTTATTTGTAAAGGATTTTCTTTCTAAATAAGTAGTGAAAATGTCACCAAATTTTTGCTTTTAGCCTTATATTGTTTTACTTTCATAGGTAATACTTATCTTCGAAACGACGGCCTGGCAAATGATTGCTACTTTTGTGCCTTTTTGTGCGTCATTTTCATTAACTATATACCAAGAAAATTCTTTCAAATAACAGGGCAGTGTCTGATAGTAAAATTTTGCATCGTATATGTGTAGATGATTTTTTTTTCAGTTAAAGGAACAAAATCGGACAGAATAGACTTGACAGGCTTCTCCAGTCTGTTCCGTTCTGTAGAGGTGGATCCAAAGGCATGTCTTTACTACTTGGATTTGAACATTACTAGGTAATCTAGAGTTTTTTTACATATTTTCAGAAAACCATCCACCACTGATGTAATTATTAAGTGGATTCTTGTCACCGACACGCGTACAAGCGTGCTGTTTTTCTATTGATGTTCAACAGGTTAACGAAACTTGACTGAAGCCCAGCATGTCTTAGAAATTTATAAATCAGCCAAATAGGTCTGAAAAGCGGTTACACTGAACGTTCGCTACGGAGAATTAACGCATCGGTCGGCAATAGAAGGAAAAATCTGTGACAGGTCCTCTTGAGAATCCACCTAAACTTGCGTCTGTATCCTATACAGGGCATTTCTGTAAGTGAGTTGTGAATGATTTTAAAAAAGTCAATATACAAATTGCTTCTAGATACGTAAGAAACTCAAGAGAGTTTTGCATACATCTGTTGCCAACAAGCAGATTTAATTTAGAGAGACGGGAGTATATATAAAATCGTTTGTGGATTCTGTAATAGCTTTTACAATGGGCGGACAGCGCGTGGCTTTTCAACCAGATCCAGAGAACCCTGTCATACAAACACTACTGCTATGGCGTTTCATCGCAGTGACGAGAAGCATCGTTTAGATGCGATTGAAAAAGTGTAACGATCTTCACGTAGAGCCATGAAGCTTAGACTTAAGATATATTATATGAAACTGGCATTTATAAGCATTTTAATGATAACCAAGATGGAATTTTGAATGGACAGGTCCGCTCCCACGGGTAATGGTTTTTCGATACTTTTCCAGGATTTGTTATAACCATTGCTGTGTGGTACTAAAGTTTGATTCTGACCAACACCCTAATTTCCGTTTAATTTTTATGTAGTGCATCTCCCCTGCCCTCCTCCCCCCTTCCTTCCTTCCTTCGCCCACTCCCCTCAAATTACTACTGTACGCTTTTTATATTTTGTGGTCTGGGATGTACGATTACACTTTGTATTCTACACTTTTAGTTTACAACTTTTGTAAAGCGTCACAAGATGCAACGATTTTATATTTTGACGATACATGGCACCAAGTAATATTTCTTAGCTTGATATTAGTACTACATGTAATCTCCGACAACTGATTTTTTTTGTATACTAAAATAATATTTTCTATGTTTCATAGAACACAGGTTTCCTCCTTTACTCCTCCTCCCTCACTTCCCTCCCCGTCCACTAATCTCTACCGTCTGTGTTTTATGTTATAAGGTTTGGGACGTACGATTAAAATATGTATTTTATCTCTGAGTTCGTAGTTTTTGTACAGCGCCACAAGACGCTACGATTTTAAGGTTTGACGATAAATGGAACCAAGTAATATTTCTTAGGCTTAAGTGGAATAACGTGTATTCCAACACAACTGATTTTGCTTACACTAATACATTTCCTATGTTTCATAAAAAAAAAAACTGATTTTGCTCATTGGCGGAAAATAGTTCCTGTACTTGATATTGACCTAAGCGCAGTACCGCGTGTTGGTTGCTTTCTGGTACAGGATTTGAGTGTGTCATACGGACTGTCCTAATTTTAACGAAAATATTGTATTCCTCTTCCCCTATGCTATTGCCTAAATTCAAATATGTGACATATGTCTGTATTGTTATTTTATCTTTTATGACGCTCTTTATATCGCAGAGTTGTTGTGATTCCAGCATTTGACGAAGTGTTGCGCCGCGTACCACGTCCAAATCTAAAAATATACGTTGCGTAGCATTTTTCCACAATAAATTCGTCATTACCATTTGTATACGGAAAATATTTCTATTATAAAAAGTTGGTTCACAGCCTCCAGATACACGACATGAGAAATGTACATTAGTTGATGCGCCTTGGCGCCAGAATGCATTTTGTAATGCCACTTGGTACAAAAATGACTACTAGGTCCGCGCTCTGCAGAAGTGTGCCTCAAGTCTGCGGATGTTTGCTTCACATATAGCTTGAAACATCATATCTACATGCAGCAATCGCTTCTGGGTAGGTGTAGTAAAATTTGTGAGATGTGATTTTAATGAAAGTGGAGCGCTATAGCTATCCATTACTGTGTCTTATAAAATATTTTTGTGGATTTTTGTTTTTTTGTTTTTTGCAGATATCTGATGATGGATAAATTCTGAAACTCGTCATATGAGAAATAAAGTCATTCCTTGCCGGATGACCGACTTTTACATTTGCGACCCAGTCAGCCTATATGCAGGACTACTGATTACTATAATTTTGGAACCACGCGACCGCTACGGTCGCAGGTTCGAATCCTGCCTCGGGCATGGATGTGTGTGATGTCCTTAGGTTAGTTAGGTTTAAGTAGCTCTAAGTTCTAGGGGACTGATGACCTTAGCAGGTAAGTCCCATAGTGCTCAGAGCCATTTGAACCATTATAATTTTGATCGTCTGTCTCCTGCATTACTTATGTCACATATTTCAATGTTTTGTTCAGAGAGCTTTAGTTTGGAGTGTAGTTTGTTTCGCTTCATGTGCAGATTGAGAAGAAAAACGTGGACATACACACATACGAGACGTTCATGTTTACGTCTGGGGCGTATGATCTCAGAAAGAAAGTAAAATTTGCTCAAATCCGCCGTTTTCGATCTAGGATTTATCTAGATTTTATTCGATCTTATTGCAAATGCCCGAACTTCTAATCTCTCGAAGAAATACGTAACTGGGGAGCCCTCTGCGCCATTCACTGGGTTTTGGCTGAGATGAGCCCAGCTCTTCCACAGACAGGATCTCCAACCATTCACCCTATCCTCTGGAGAAAGAAATAGAAAACTAAATAAACAAAATGAAAAAATTTCGCATCTTTGAAAGGTGAGAATGCGACGGGCGAAATACAGACTCATGCTTAACTACAGGAAACGTAACAACGAGTTACGCCTTTCGTAAACGAAGCATTGCCGTTTTCGCATCGTGTGTGTACGGAGAGCACAAAAATCTTGCTTGAAACCTAACGTAAGACAGGCGAACCGGAATTGTTATCAGTCTGGAGTTCTGCATTGTACAGTGTTTTCGTTCACTGACAGATCTACGCTGAAATAAAATTACACAGTACACAAAAATATCAGTTTAAGGCAACGTATACGTGTTGTGTGGATTCAAAGTGAACTTCAAGAATTATTTCCTCATGCCAAAATTGAGAGCAAGGCGTTGAAAAGTACAAGTAGCCTTCGACAATGAATATGAATAAGCTGAGTGTTTACATTCGTCATCTTTTGCATTAGGCCGTAGTGCAGCATCTTGTCCAACGTGCAGCGTACGAAAAATGGTGCCAAACATGGAAAACCAAACTATTCATAATTTCAGTGCAACTACGTTAGCACTGCTGACAGCCTCAGAAAGCGTGAATCGCTGCTACGCAGGCAATGAACATTACCTTACGCTTTTTGGGCGCTGTATAGAGTTATATATTTAGAGAAATCTGCGCTTAGGATTGCTGTAGTTTTTTGATAAAAATTATTATTATTACTATTACTGACCTTACAGTTTTCACGTTAAATAAACACTACCTAAACGTGTCGTTTTAGTTTTCGTAATTGCCAGAAGGTGACTGCCCGCTGGTTCACATTACCTCAGCAATTACTGTCCTAAAACAAACTTTTTATCCTGAAAGAGAAATATATTCGCCAGAGTGCGTATTATTACCTACAGGGTGTCCCACAAATGTTAAACATCAAATAAAAACAGTGTCGATCGCGTTTTCAGATTTTTTATTGCTTAACCGTCGGTTTTGGCCTTTTCCTCAGATCACCTTCAGGCTCAGCACCGCCATTATGGCTTTTGGTGGGGGCACACGGAGCAGATATGTGGAAGTAAGGTTGTCACTGCTGTGACAACTTTACTTCTACGCATCTGACTTCGTCTGCGGCCTCTAGCAGTCATGATTGCAGTGCAAAACCTGAAGATGGGCTGAGGAAAGGGCCGAAACCGGTTGCTAGAAAATTAAAAATGTGAAAACGCGAGGGAGTCTGTTTTATTTTTCTTGTTCTTCTTCTTCTTCGCGGATGGATCACTTAGGACCACGCGTAATCAACATTTGTTGGCCTTCCTTTTCGCCCAGCATTCCTTCACAAACAACGAATGGGCTAGCTTTCGTTGCGTAGACCACATATGTCGGTTCGTTTATCTCTCTTCTTCCTCAGAACCCCGTGTGTTTGTGATTTTTCTGCTTTCATTTCTATCATGTAGATTTGGATACCCTAATACTCTCACGTCTTTTTCCGTCTGTTTAAACCAGTTTGGTGTTGTAGTTTTGTTCTTTAAAAATGCATGGATTTTGTGCGTTAACCTGTTTGAGTCCATTCTTTCTAAATGCTCCATGAATTGGATTCTTCTTATGCGCATTGTGTCTGTTATTTTGGAGATATTTTTATATACTTCTGCATTGGGTTTTGGATAATGCACACCATCTTTAGTTCTTGGTTCTAGGATTTTCCTCATTATGTTACGTTCTTTCACTTCTAATTCCTCTTTTAGTGTTCTGTGTTGAAGGTTTAGTGTTTCAGCGTGCGTAGAGAGCTTCAATTACTGTTGTGTAGTGTCGTATTTTGCAGTTCCACGAGTGACTCTTTTTGTTGTAAATGTTTTTTGTTAACTGAAACGCCGTCTCCATTTTCTGGACTCTTGATCTGACAGATTTCATTTCATTACAATTTCCTGAATCCATTCACCAAAATATTTAAATTCTTTTACTCGAGAGATGTAGTTATTACAAATTTTGAAAGCAGAAGGTGCATCTTTGATGTCAGTCACAAATTTTGTTCTTTCAAATGAAATTTGTAATCCTATTTTTGCTGCCTGCTCTTGTAATAATTCTACTTTACTTTTAACATTTTATACCCATCGCTGTACTCCAATTACAGAATGCTTTCTAAAATTTTATGTCCCAGAAATGTTGCAACAAACTTCTAGGCGTTGTAGAGGGTGTTTTCAGGAGGAAATTTAGGATAGAAACTCATGTTCGGAAACGTGATTCGACGAAGCTACAGATCGTTGAAGATATGGGCGCCAGAACCTGCTACTGAGCCACCCCTTCGCCAACAAACGTGGCTTTGTATGCTGAAGGACCGTAGCCAGAACATTTCGCAATGTTGCTTGGTATTCATCGATCGCTAGTGATTGCTACTATCTCCTGTGGAGAAGTTGGGCCAAGCTGATGCGTAGAAAGGCCATGCCTCCTACGAATTCGATGTTCTGTTGGTCAGTGGATGACGCTTTCGGCCACGCTTTTCCACCCACAGTTAATTTTTCTTTTAGAACCTTCATAAATCTCCAATATTTTTTAATTTACACAAGAAATATTAGCTGCAAATGGAATCTCGTGTCCGAAACCGTCATCCACAGAGGCAACAGAGCATCGCACTCACAGAAGACAAGACATGTCTGTGTAGCAGCTAGCTCCATCTTCTTCAGTCGAGGTAATCAGTCGCGATCAGTGAATACCAAGCACCATTGTGAGACGTACCAAGTCAGAGTACAGTTACGTTTGCTGTCAAAGGAGTGACCTAGCGGTAGACGCCGGTGCCCATTGCTTCAACGTTTTGTAGCACCTTTGGATGACGTTTCCAGACACTGGTGCCTACCCTGGAGCTGTTCCTCAAGATATCCTCTACAACCCCTCGAATTTTAGCGCAACATTGCTATGCTTAAGCTAAAGCAGTTTACTAATGGATGTGCATTCGGGAGGGCGACGGTTCAATCCCGCGTCCGGCCATCCTGATTTAGGTTTTCCGTGATTTCCCTAAATTGCCCCAGGCAAATTCCGGGATGGTTCATTTGAAAGGGCAAGGCCGACTTCCTTTCCCGTCCTTCCCTAATCCTATGAGACCGATGACCACGATGTTTGGTCTCTTCCCCCAAACAACCCAACCCAACTAATGGATGAATCTCATTCGTTCTACTTCATAGCATCGTATCGGAAATAGACGTTCGTCCCCAAAAGAGAATAATGGTTCGTAGCTCATGCGTGAGAACAATATTTCCACCAAAACTACCTGTTCCATGATACAATTTTTCCATACAAGCCTGACAGTAAGACCTTTTTTGCTATCGATTGTATGAGACCACTCCTGCAAATTAATCAGCAGCAGGAAGCTACATTTCAGCCATCACCTTAACAAATACATCAGATAATATTATTGACTCTGCAAAACTGAATTCGACTGTACACTCTACATCCGGGCAGATGCCGACATGGCGTTAAACCTTCTTGTCTTCGACCCAAACAATTATTTTATATTATGCGTTGTGGAGCAGACTTTTTTTTTTCCTTATTATGACTTCATTCCTCTCGCCCCATATAGCTGCGGAACGGGCTGGCATTGTGTGTTACAGAAAGAGCTGTGGCAGCGAACAACTTTGTTAGGAGATAACGAGTATGAAACCTGTGGAAAGATTTCATCGAGAAGACGCTATTACTCGGGTAACACCCCGAGAGAATTTCTCTAGCGAATTAATTATTCGCGTAGCGTCTAATCTCACAAACGGAGCACGTTAGCGCTGCTGAGAAGCTTACGTGTGACTGGAAGCGCGTTGTGGCGGCGGCTGCGAAGCGCCCGATTTCGGCGGCCGCGGGCGCCCCGCCTAACAAAGGGCCTCCGGATTTCTCCCTCTCTAATTGTCTCAATGACGAGGCAATGTTAAACGCCCAAGGAGCACGTCCCGGCTATAACTCTGTCACAACTATTCGCTTAGACTCTCCCTTTCGCCTTGCTCGACAAGCTGCCCCTTTGGTGGCTCTGTGGCAAAATTGTCGTCATAGCACTATGTACATTATCTTTCTCGTTGACGAACAGAATTTCTGTTTTTTATATACTACACAAAGATTCATTCTACACTTAAGAAGAAGAAAAATACGTAAGTCACCCAAAATTACGATACTAAATGCGGCTCATTGTTATAAGGAACGAAAAATTCTTTGGCATCATTTTTTGCAGCTCTGTGTGATTTCTTTGTTAACTTCCAGCTATTTCCTTGGCCTTTTCCGTTGGTGTTATAACTCTAATAATTACAGCCAGCGATAGATCGTAAAATGCTATGCTACATACCACAGTATCTCCATAATTTCACCAAATTCAGGAAATCTGTCTCACCAACTGGTTTGAGTGGATAAGTCGCTATGCTACATACCACAGTATCTCCATAATTTCACCAAATTCAGGAAATCTGTCTCACCAACTGGTTTGAGTGGATAAGTCGCAATTGTCACTGACCTCTATTGATACAGGTATCATTATTACTACTTTATTGTTATGCCTACTAATGTTATGATTTTCATCGTTGTCATTATTTTACTGGCACAGTGCCAAAATCTCTAAATTGTTGATTTTCAGAATATAGGAGTATATGTATTTGTCCAGTGCTTGATTTTTGATGGTACGCATAGTATACTGTACCAGTACCTGTGACGAAACAACAGCGTTAAAATAGCGTTTTAAGACGTCTAAATTTCAAAAAACACCTGAAAGTCACAGTACCGGACTTCCATCTTTTTTTCTTTTTACAAATCAAGCACTGTGTCTGTCATACACAAAACATAACAACAGAGTCCAAGAGAAGTTTGTTGAATTATTTTACGTATTTGTAGAACATTTTCTGCCACGTAACATTTCAAAACTTCGGCTACACGCTCTTTTCCAACACACAGAATTCAAATGTCATTTAGGAAAAAAACAGAACACTGAAGGCATACATTCGGGTCTGTGTCCACAAGACATAGAAAAGGATGCATATTTTCTGTTATCTAAGATTTTTAAACCATCTTTCTATGATACTGAGTACTCTATAAGAAAGGAAACGTAAGTGAAAGTCGGTACTGTAGAGTATGACAGGATGCAGTTACATGTACAATACCAGATGATAATCTCTTACGTAAACTTACAGCTTGCACAATATATGTAAGACCTCAAAAATACTGGAGACTTAATTCAGTATTTCCATTTACAAAAATTTTAGTGTAATGAAATAATAGTTTACTAGCTAGGTCTAATACACACAACTACCAACACATATCTGCGTCGTATTTATAGTTACAATCAAAACGGAAAATTTTAAGTATGTATTAATACAATCAAAGACATAATTAGTGCTTTGTCAGTATATTTATAATAACAGTAACAAGAAATTACCTTGTAACTAATATCAAAATTAGAGATCTCGTTCCTAAGTTTTCACGAAAACATGAACAAAATTCAGGTTTCGAACAACACTGGCTTCCCAGATTTTTCGCTAAATAACAAAGCCCTGAAGGCAGGTCTTTAGTGACGCGCGAAAAATCTTACTGGATTAATAACGACACAGCACTTTTTAACTGACTTTCCGTTCGCCTTCAATTTTAACGCAGTCCCATTCGACTGGAAATTTGTTGGCGATGCGAGGACATGAGCGTCTACAGGTAAAACAACGTAACATCAGGAGATGACGATCGTGGCATCTAGCGCACGATCTCAGCCGTCTTTAGTAGGAATTCCGGGACGAAGAGTTACGGCGCCAAACTGCAAACGGTGAGCTGTGTTGTGAAACACAGTACCAGAGACCAGAGCGTGTGATTTTTAGAGGATGCAGATCGCGGTGAGATAAACGTGACGCTGAAAGGCTCCGGATGATTCAATCACGGTGGGCCTGCGGCATGCTCTAACACACAAGAATGCCGCTGCTGGGAAGCCTCAAAGAAGTACTTTGGTCACCAAAGTGACTGCCACAGCAACATAAATATTCTGTGTATGAAACATAACAAAATTTTCTTTGGGTGAGGAGCCGCGTGTGTCCGGTACGTCGAAGTGGTCTCGGAATTATTTCGTTTACATATTTATTTTTTTATTAATTCTTGCATTCGCGAAATTTCGTTACACTTCTGTGCGAAATACTGCTGTGACATCCAAAACGAAAGTAATATACTTTTTAATGTAACCCACATAAATATAAGTGTAACGCATAAATAAAAACAGAACATTTTATGTATTCTTTACATTATTCGCGCGCACGACGTATAATAACACCCGCTTTAGCGTTATAACTCCGGAGAAATGTTTTTTCTCAAAATGCGCAATGACTTAAGTTATCGTTGGTGTGGCCTACCTTGGGTGCAGACGGCGGCCAGGCAAGCGGCAGCAAGCAGCAAGGTGGCCATCGTCGAGGGCAGTCGACGAGCGACTGTGAGTGCGCCGGCCACTGCAGCCGCGAGCCGCGGCCCGCGCGCCGCCCGCCGCCCCCACGGCGCACGCGCCATCCGCCTCGGCCCACCCCCACGCCGCCCCCGCGCCACCACCTCCTGCTGGCCAATCACTGGCACAAGTTTGTTCAGTCGCGCCCGTCCTTCGGGAGGGGGTACCGAGGTACCCACCCCACGCTCCTCAGAGAAAAACTCTATGTACACTCTGCCATAAGGCCCGAGACACAAAGTCGCCGACACCCTCGGCAGAACATCGTCCACTCTCCCTGACACCCTGTATCACACTTTCGCTTAGTCATGTTCGGTTTACTAGAACCACCTGCCCCAGAAGGAATTCTCCCAGAAGTACTGTGGACTTTTCATGTTCAGAATTTTTTTTAATTTGGTGGCTTCAGGAACATTCCCATTCAGTCATCTTAACAGTTGAATGTCGTTTCTGACTACACGAACGTAAGGAAAACATAACACCCAGTCCTCGAGAGGAGAAAATCTCCGATTCGGCCGGGAATCAAACCCGGACCCCTTCAGTTAGCAATCCGCCGCCCTGAGCGCACAGCTGCCGATGCGGACCGTGTTTAGATTTATCCACACTTCTGTCATATGCTCTGGAAAGACAAAAAGGAAGGTGCAAGGAGAAATAAAGTCCCGTCGGCAATAAGGTTGGCAGAGGCGAGACTTGGATTGGTTGATTTGGGGGTGGGGACCAAACAGCGGCGTCATCAGTCCCATGGGATTACGGAAGGTGGGGAAGGAAGTCGACCGTGCCCTTTCACAGGAACTGTGGCGGAACTAGCGCTGTATAGAGATACAGAGGCGAGCAAGTGTGGCCGGAGTTACCCCAGTTTACTGCTACTAGCGCCACGTCATCATAACGCGGGGACGGCTATTGTGGCCGAAAGGTCCTAGGCGCTTCGGTCCGGAACCGCGCGACCACTACGGTCTCTGGTTCGAACCCTGCCTCGGGCGTGGATGTGCGTGATGTCCTTAGGTAAGTTAGGTTTAAGTACCAGGTGATCAAAAAGTCAGTATAAATTAGAAAACTGAATAAATCACGGAATAATGTAGATAGAGAGGTACAAATTGACACACATGCTTGGAATGACATGGGGTTTTATTAGAACCAAAATAAAAAAATACAAAAGTTGAAAAAATGTCCGACAGATGGCGGTTAATCTGATCAGAATAGCAATAATTAGCATAACAAAGTAAGACAAAGCAAAGATGATGTTCTTTACAGGAAATGCTCAATATGTCCACCATCATTCCTCAACAATAGCTGTAGTCGAGGAATAATGTTGTGAACAGCACTATAAAGCATGTCCAGAGTTATGGTGAGGCTATGGCGTCGGATGTTGTCTTTCAGCATCCCTAGAGATGTCCGTCGATCACGATACGCTTGCGACTTCAGGTAACCCCAAAGTCAATAATCGCACGGACTGAGGTCTGGGGACCTGGGAGGCCAAGCATGACGAAAGTGGCGGCTGAGCACATGATCATTACTAAACGACGAGCGCAAGAGATCTTTCACGTGTCTAGCAATACTTTTTTTTTCTAATAAAACCCCATGTCATTCCAAGCACGTGTGTCAATTTTTACCTCTCTATCTACATTATTCCTTGGTTTATCAAATTTTCAAATTTATACTGACTATTTGATCACCCGGTAGTTCTAAGTTTTGGGGGACTGATGACCTCAGATGTTAAGTCCCATAGTGCTCAGAGCCATTTGAACCATTTGAACCATAACGCGTCTGTGCGTAGCACACAAGTATTGCACCATAATTTAAGAATGAAATTAAAAATTGAACTTACTTTTCCAAGCTTTGTCAACATATGGTTCGATATATTAATGTTTAAATTGTCATACCTCAGAGTAATTGGATGAATACCTTTCCCTAAATGCATGGTTTTAAGAAAAAAAATAAGTAGCGCTAAGTAATAAAGCTAGGAAGTCAGAAATTGTTCAGAATGAGCAAATGTATGTCAAAATCAACTGTTACAAGTTTCAACTGGATCGGAACAAAATTTTACTCAGAATCCACGTTTTTACGAAAAATTAAAGGCGCTAAATAATAGACTTAGAAAGATGAAGATTTGAATGAAGCTTCAGTTCTATATAAAAACCGTAACTTTGTGAACCCATTGAGCTACTTCTAATAGTTTTCGAGTAATTTACTGCAAACTAAATATGGAACAAAAACATCCTTATTTGTTATAGATTAAGTATCAGTTATGTTAATGCTAGTAATTTCTGATTACAGCACGTAATTAAACCTATTAAATAATAAAGGTATAACAAGTTTCGAGACTTTGATCTAAGTAATAATCATTACAAGGTCTCTTAAAGATGTAGTTCAGAGGTCATGTTCTACTTTCAGTAAAGTTCTAAAATTTCTAGACGGTAAAATTTAAATGCAGACGAGCTAAAATATTTTTGTGATTAAACCCTACTTGATTCCATTCATACAAAAATTACGAAGATTCTAAATTAATACATAATAGTGTTATAAAATATTGTGTGTCCGAGAAAGCGGCCATTTACAGTCTACTATGGGGGAATAGACCGGATGACAGCAAGTGTTCCCCCGGCCGTCCGCTGCGCCCGCTACCCTAAGTATGGCCTGAGGTGCTGTGACGGGACTTCACTTCGCGCCCAGCTTACGGTCCGCGTCAGTCAAACGCCGGAGTACGCGCTACCTCGGGTGATGTCACAGTCAGACTGCAACTAAACTCATGTTTTCGGTACAGATAGGAAGTGAACTCGCGAAGACTGTTCACCGTCATGGATCGCTTAGGTTTCGCGGAAGTAACTGTTAGTATGCCGACCGTAATGTTAACAAAACCGCGTGGCAAGTAGTGATCATTATTTTCTAATTTTGTGGCGAGCAATTATACTGATTATCAGAAGTCGGGGCTAAAGACCATTTAATTGGAACTTACGTAGAGGTCGCCTCTGAACTACTCATAGTGCTGTTTAGGATAGAGACGTTTATTATTATTATATCGTTAGGAATGTTACTATGTGGTGCGTGTGAAAGCTGACCAAAAATATCTACCAACCGGAACTCAAAATCTTCATTCATAATCATAGTTCCTGATCCCGCTGAGTAAATAGAAAATAGATATTTTTCTTTCAGTGGGCTGGACAAGAATGTGGACTTACAGACTGGGAACTATGGTCAGTATGTTCTGCATCGCTTTCTGGCTGAACACAGAAATATTTTTGAAGCTATCGTAAAAAACAGCGCCGCCGCCCCACAGAACCTTCCCGGCGATTGTCTGAAGCGATTTAGGGAAATCGTGGAAAACCTTCATCAGGATGGCTGGATGCAGATTTGAACCGTCGTCCTCCCAAATGCGAAGCCAGTGTGCTAACCACTGCGCCACCTCGCTAGGTGCAGACTTGGATTGGAGAAGAAAATCGGCCATATTCCCTCGGAGGAGCCATCGCGTCATTCGCCTTAAGAGGTGTTGGGAAATCGCGGAAGGTCTGGAGGAACCGATTTCCTTCCTAATACGTTTCTAATATCTTAACCAAGCAGTCTAAGACGCTGCAGTCGTGGACTGCAGCTGGTCTAGGCGGAGGTTGGAATCCTCCCTCGGGCATGGGTGTGTGTGTGTTTGTCCTTAGAATAATTTAGGTTAAGTAGTGTGTAAGCTCAGGGACTGATGACCTTAGCAGTTAAGTCCCATAAGATTTCACACACTTTCTTTTTTTTTTTTTTTTTTTGTACCCGCCTCGCCCGCTATATAATCCCGAAATCTTGAAATCTTTCGTTAGTGGTTTAATGAGTTAAAAGGTACCAGTCCACTTGTGTTCAGTCTCTGCGTAAGGAACCCGAACATTCGACAACAGTAATCTTTGTCATACTTCTCCTTCATAGTGGATACTACAGTAAAAAATAAATTAAGACAGGGTGATATTTTCCACTTCCAGTTGTAAGGTAAACTAGTCCTACCTGTTATGGAATAAGCCCTGGTAGCTGCGCAGTTTCGCTGAATCAGCACCTGAAAGTTCTGCAATAGGACTTACCCTTAAAATAAATAGCCAGAACTTTTTTTAAGTTCTATTTTGGAAGTTTACCAGTCTTTAATCACGTCTTTCAGATCCTACCAGTGATGAAAAGGGCTCTTATAGTCTCTAATGTTTACAAACAGATGGTGAGTTCCGACATATGCGGAGCGTAATAATCCTTATTTCTTCGAATGCTAATTTTCACACAGTAGAGATGATGTGAACGTAGTTTGCTTCACACACAATAAGTCACATAACAGTTATTAGTTACATGTTCAAATGATATTGCTCATTATAATAAAACACGTTCTCACAGCCCGGTTTGCATGAACGGAGATCCAGCTGAAAAAGTTCGCGAAGCTGTGTCAAAGAACAGGTGGATGCAAGATTAGCCCTGTCTGTGGCCGGTCACAGGCCTAAAGTAAAACTGTGCAAGTGTTGACCTTATAAAGACTCGCCCCAGGATATTACTGAACTTTGTTAATTTATAATAGTTAACAAATTCTGTAGGTAAAAATTTAATTTTTTATTAGCTGTAGACTTTGTAGTCATAGTTTGAATATTTTTTACCATGAGCAGCATTTATTAATATGGGCAGTACTAATTTTTGCCTACACAATGGGAATCCCGGGTTTATGACCATGGGGTCCATCATGGGTGTTAAGTCATTGAAAATTTAGTAAGTTCTAAATGGGGACTCTTACTCCATAATATGGGTATCACTGGATTCAGTGAAATCAGACGATCCGTAGTATAACAGCAAATCTCGGAAATATACAGTACGACCAAGTTAGGACCAGGTGAAATCTTTAATTAATAATGTCTCTTAAACTAATTACTTTTGGGTTGTTTTAAACACTTTACTGAAAACATCAAAAATAGCAGTTTCATTTGGAAATGGTTTCTCCGTCTGATTTTGCCTTTTGGCTCATAAACTTTTCCCAATGACAAAATGTACTAAATTTTATAACTGCAATTACTGTTGATGGCCATTATGAATGATAAAACTAATTAACTCATTGCAAGCAGGACACCAAACTGAAAGATCTGAATAATGAAGTTTGGGGAGGGGGGAATTTGTTTCTATATTTTGATAATATGCGTTCTACAGGCTTTATATAGGGATTTTAGTATCAGAATTATGAAAATAAATTTATTATGAATTTAAGTAGGATGGTGGGCGTCAACCTGCTTTGTCACACAGTGTATTTATTTTACTGGTGCACGAGTATTTTATGCCTTTCAGGTCATTTTACTTGTTATATTCCATTTTGTTTATCAACAAACCATAATGAATTGGTAGTTTACGCTTTTTATTTGTAGCATGACTTGTAATAATAGTAACATCAATATGAATACCTATTCGAACTGTATTAGGACAACCCAGATCTCTAACTGGAGATGATAAAATCTATAATGTAATTTATTACAGCCCGCACAATTTTAACAATGTTTTGAATACATGTCTATTACAATTGGTGGACCTGGTAATTGACTTTCTCCATTAATAATTTGAGTATCAGATACAACCTTCCCTCAAATAAATAAGTATTTGACTTTAACCTCCACACTTACGATTCTTCTTATATCTTCTGTGCAGGTGCTATTGCTCACGGAGGAAGTTCAGCAGATTAAGATGCTTCCTCGTTGCACGTAGCACGCGGATATCAGTTCTAGTAGCAGTAAATTTGACTACAACTGCAATTAATACACAGTCAGAAAGTATAACCTTAGACCAAGCATCATTATTTGAACGATCGGTGGCTGTTACATGTCTTCTTTTACTTCGATCACTCCCAGGTCCAGCATGTGCTATTACTGTAACATTAATCGGCCGAACTGAAATATATTAAATTCAAAAGGATAGTTTCTTTTGCAATGTAGTGTGGCACAGGGAGGAAAGCAGTTGATGCGACCTCTGTCGAAAATGTGGCCACAACATTAGAGGAGGAATCGACAGGGGCTGTGTAAACATGCAGTGCACGGGGAATTACCCGAACGCTGGACATGACTGCGAGCACGCTGCATAAAGTACTACGATACGTCCTGGATTACTATACGTACTAAATCACCCATGTTCAAGAGTTGCTTCCTGCTGACCTGTCAGCAAGATAAACGTTCGCTCTGGAATTTGTTGCTCCCATTTAAGTCGACGGCAATGAAACATTCTGTGGACAGACGAGGCCCATTTCCATCTCCAAGGACATGTCAGCATGCAAAATTACGGAATATGGGCAACGGTAAATACGCACGCATATCAGCCGGCACTTCATTCTGGAAAGGCGACTGTGTGGTGCAGGTTGATGACATTGTTTATCGTAGGGCCATATTTTTTCGAGGAGATGAGTCCTGTGGGTCCTGTTACCTGTAGCGTCACTGCTAAACACTAGAGCAGTCTTTTGCGCACCAATATCATTCCAACACTTCAACAGCATGGATTTGTTTGTAGGAGCATTTTTATGCAATATGATGCTCCTGTGCACATTCCACAGTCAGTGGAGTGGCCGCTACAGAGGCGTTGTGAAATGCTAAAATTATCAGCCACCATTTCCCTGCAGCCTGGACGTCCAGATTACAGAATCTTAATCCGTGTGACCTCTGGCTGTGAGGTCACCTGAAACATGTTGTTTTCAATGCTCAGATTACGATCGTAGCTGAACTGAAGGCACGTATTGCACAACGCATTCTCAACGTGAGCCTCGAGCCATTCCGGTCTATTGTGGAATATGCTGTTTCTCTGTTTCAGCTTGTGGCAGAAAACGGTGAATGGCGTATTGGACAGGTCTTTCGCCAGTCTCACGACAGTTTGAAACCGGTTTCATTTTGCTTTATATGCTGTTTTTGGCTTCAGGACAACTACAACCGGTTTTTCCCTTGCGATGTGATATGACTTTGCAGCAGTGGCAGGGCTTACCTGACCAACAGTGTCGCAAATGTTGATTGCGTAATTTGTGGGGTCATGCACATTGAACACAACAGTTAGTGTAACGTGTAACTCAAACCATAGCCGTCATATTGATATTAATCTGTCATTTGCAGCCGACCTCATTTACAATAAGGCGTTTACAGCGCGATCTAGTGTTAAAATTTTCGGTTTTTTTTTTTTCTTTTTTTTTTTTTTTTTTTTTTTTTTTTTTTTTTTTTTTTTTTTTGCTTGTTTGTTCCATAACGATTGCTCCTGCGTCAGTAATATGCTGTTCAAACAATCTGATGTAATTCAGAGCAGTGGTTCTCGTTTTGAAACTGGAAATTTATATTCCAATCACAAGATACTTCCAGTTTGTTAACATAACCTGCTTCTCTATCTATTTAGGTAGTACTTATGAATTTGATCCACTGTGTAACACTGCGCTAGTGCACACGATACTCACTAAAGCCTGTACTATGGTGAGTTGACGGGCTTCGCCTTAAGAGTAAGGATTTTAGTATAGATATTGACCGCGTGTACCTAAATGGAGGCAAAATCAGACTTACACCCACTCAGTAATAACAATGATACAGCAAGCAAGTCCGAAGTGCAACTACACGTTAGGACGGACAAGAAACAACACAGAAGATGCTACCTATTTGTTAATAATACGGTCGCCAGCCTGATTAGGCATTAACTGAGCTTATTCCCTGTACAAGTTGATGTAAGTGCATGCAAAACAACACGTAATAACACTGCATAATATGGTAAATTTTAGAACCAGAAAATCTACTGAACTGATAATTTCACTTTCTGTACTAATATGGACAAGCCATAAATACACAACAAAACACAATAATGTTTACTACAAACTTCGTACTGTCTATTGATCTGATTAAAATCGGGCATAGGTTACCCTAGAAATAGCACTTTCGAAACACACATACAATGTCAATTTTGAAAAAGGTAAATCACTGATAAATTTTGCTGGTCAAATCAGTTCAGTACACTTCAGAATTCAAATGAATAGAAAAGAAAAAGGGGGGGGGGGGAACCTGAAACTGTTATAATCACTGTATTGAAAATTTAGATTATTGAAATCATTAAGCACTCAGGATTTCCAATATACGAGTTACTACTCTTTTTGTCTTATTTCCTGCTCATTTAACTACCATTATTTTTGTCTCAAATTAATTAAACTTCATTACTAATTCAATTTCAAAATTATCTTCCAACTTTGTCTGACCTTTGTTACTTACCTATATATTCATTAACAACAAAGTTGTTTAAACATCATTCTAACATAGATAGGTCTGCAGGTAATTATTATTAACATAAATTTTAATTCTTCATCTCGGGACAGTCGGATTGCACAACATGTGGAAAGGACCCTGTCTAGGTTAGTTGTGAGGATAATTAACTGATAGGACAGTTCTGGTAAAATTTAAGTTGTTATTTAACAGTATGGAACAAAGTAACACTGGTCCACACGAATACAGTACTAAAAGTTTCAACCTGTTCGTATCGACGCGGCGGTTGGCGGGCGGCGAGATGGCGAGGCACAGAGCACACATACAATCACAGCTATGGCTCTTGATGTATCGGCACTTTGCTTCTTCTTAGCGTCGCAATACTTTTCCGTTTAGTGCCTATGGAATATTTCCATGCTGTATAGGCGTCGGAAACGGCACATCCGAGGCTCAACGAAATCACGTTTTCCAGGAGAGCCTCCTCGATCCAGAACGTGTTTCTCAGACCGATGTCCAACTTCGACTACCACTGCTGAGCCCGTTATGCCGTGCAGCGCCCGTGTGCATTTTCCCGCGCTCGCCTGTGTCATCCACCTTTAACCGCTCCTCTACAGACAGGGTATTCACCCGAGGTTTTGCATTCTACATATCCTAATACATTGCCTACGTATGGACCAGACGCACGATTACAACTTTGACATCTTACAATAGTTCCAACGTTTCTTACATTACAATTCTATCATAATATTGCTTGAAATTTGACATAAACATTAATATTCACATTGAAAGTTGTTTATAGTTTCCTTAACATAATGGCATGAAACAAAAAAGAAATGAAATCAGAACATCGATTACACTAATCTATCGAAATTCAGAAGAAAAAATTATTATATGTACAATAGTACAGCGTTGTTGTTGTTACACATGCCCCTGTTTCCTGTAAATTTCACTAAATGCAAATTTGATGGGAACACTAATTTTTATATTTATACAGTGGTTCTGAATCTTTGTGTGACTGTCCCATCAAAAAAAATTTATACCACAAACTTCCATTCACTCGCATTGTATAGGTCTATACTTTTTTTAATATAACGAGAACATTTACTTATCGTTTGCTTAAGTGCCTTTGGCACAGTCCAACCTCCTATCACAACATGATTTAAGTAGCAAATTACTCATTTTTATTTAATTTCTCAAAGAAATAATTTCAAAATCTGGAACACAAACACTTAACTACAAAAGCAAATACAAATATCTATATACACTATAAGACAATTTGTTGCTGCTTGCATTGAATGGCAGTCCATTTCCTTACTTACTAAAACTTTGAGATTTTTATCATGTATTTTAGATCTAGATTCAGCTTTTTGCTTTGCCCTTTTTCTGACTAATTCTTTCTTTTGACTCAACCCCAAGCTTGTACAAGGTGGAAACTCTAGTTTTTCCTCAATTAAACTTTTATTCCTGCTGCCTAACAAAATTTCTTCCGGTGGGAATCCATTAGATTCATTAGGTGTTCATGACATTCTCAAAATCCGATATAAATCTTCCCCAGGCTCTATGGTTATGACTGCAGTACGTTCTACAGAATCCCCCGATTTCTCGCATGTACCTTTCAACCGGGTTGCTAGCAGGATGGTAGGCTGCGATATATTTAACCTCCACACCATTTTGCTCCATTCCTTCTTTCCAAATTTTGGATATGAACTGGGGTCCATTGTCAGATAGTACTGCCTTGGGTTTCGCGATGTTTCTGAAGTATTGAACCATCCTACTAAATACAGCTTTTGCTGTTGCTTTTTTCAAGGGGTATAATTTCACTAACTTTGAGAATACTTCCAAAATTACTAAAATATATGCACAATTTCCCGAAGTCTTCGGGAGGGGACCATACAAATCTACTGATTATAATTCTAGGGTGTCTTCAGGTAATGTACTTTGCATTGGACCTTACTAGTTCTGTTCGGTACTTTGGCCCTTTGACAGACATCACACGACTTAATTCGTTCCTTTACCTTCTTACTGACACTACCAGCAATCACTACTACATTATTCAATTTATCCAAACATTTATTTGGCCCACTATGCCCCAATGCTAAATGAAAATAGTCTGATACTAAAATGTAAACTTTCACGGCCGGAAATATCTTGTCCATTATAATTATCCGGGCTGTTATGCCGTGGTCGGTTGATGAATTCCGTGGTGATTCCCAACGTTTCGTCTCCGACTGCGGGAGATATCTTCAAGGGGGTCCGTAGCTTGATGGAAGGTCCAACACACACACTGGCTCGCTACTGACTGCCGCTAAACTCCGTGTCCGCGCGCCCCCGCGCCGCGGCGTGACGTCACGTGTTTTGAAAACGTCAGTGCAATTGGCGGCTGTCCGTCGCCGTCGATCGCCGTTGCCATCACCCAGTAGTGGACGAGTGGTACACATCTTCTTTAACACCGGCATCCATATACCGTTTAATTTGACGCCCTCCTCCTTTCGGTTGAAAGTTTGCGGACAGAGCTAGAAATATTTGTGAACCTGAGTTGCTCGACGCTGAGATGGAACATCTCCACAATGCACTAACGAAGAACGGATATTCGTCTGTCGAAATAAAACGTGCGTTGAGGCAGCCACGCAGAAATCATACTGACGTACAGGCTACTGCAAAATCTAAGGTTTTCCTGCCGTTTGTTAAAAATGTAACGGAAAGAATAGGGAGGATCTTGACGAAGCGGAATATTACCGTAATTTACAAGATACAGGAATACCTTAGGCCTGCCAAGGACGCTCGCAAACCATTGGAAAAATCTGGAGTGTATAGGATCCCATGCAGCTGTGGTGATGTTTATGTGGGTACCACCAAAAGAACTGTTTCTGAACGTTTGGAAGAGCACAAGGGAAATTGTAGAAGAGGAGAAACGGAACGATCAGCTGTTGCGGAGCATGCTTTCCAGCCAGGGAACCACAATATTCGTTTCGAGGAGACGCAAGTACTAGCGGCCACGAGCGGATACTACGAAAGGCTCTACAGGGAGGCAATCGAAATCGCTAAACACCCAAATAATTTCAAACGAAAGGAGGAGGGCGTCAAATTAAACGGTATATGGATGCCGGTGTTAAAGAAGATGTGTACCACTCGTCCACTACTGGGTGATGGCAACGGCGATCGACGGCGACGGACAGCCGCCAATTGCACTGATGTTTTCAAAACACGTGACGTCACGCCGCGGCGCGGGGGCGCGCGGACACGGAATTTAGCGGTAGTCAGTAGCGAGCCAGTGTGTGTGTTGGACCTTCCATCAAGCTACGGACGCCCCTGAAGATATCTCCCGCAGTCGGAGACGAAACGTTGGGAATCACCACGGAATTCATCAACCGACCACGGCAGAACAGCCCGGATAATTATAATGGACATGAAAATAGTCTATGACATCAGTATCAAACTGGTGTGGCCAACATACGCTCCATTCCTCAGTGACTAAATCTTTCTTCCTATATAAAATGCCTTTAAAGATTTTGTAATATTTCTTAATTTGAGGATACTGCACACTGTCAAAATTTACCTTCACAGATTTCCATGTCGGATCCTCATTCTGATGGTATCTCATATTTTTGCATATTTGCTCAATTTTCCTTTTTCCTGAAACCCCTTTCATGTACCTGATCTGAAAAGTACCCTCTTCACCATTTTCATTGGGCACTTCACTCATACCATTAGGCAATCGAGATAAAGCATCTGCCACATAATTCTCAGTACCCTTAACATAGCAAATCTCGTAATCAAATTGTCGCAGGTGCAAAGCCCAACGAGTTAGCCTGCCATTAAGTAAACGACAATCTTTAAGAAAAGTTAAAGCTTTGTGGTCAGTATGTATGATGAATTTGTGGCCCCACAGATAATTTCTGAATTTCTTTAACCCCATATAATGGCTAAAGCTTCCTTTTCCGATATAGTGTAGTTTCTCTCGTATTTTGTTAGAGTTCTACTTGCAAACGCGATAGTCCTGTGTTCGATTTCTTTGCCATCACAGGTTTCTTGGAAAACTTCTATACAAATTCCATAAGCACTGCTGTCAGTACTCATGTGGAAAGGTTTTGACAGTACGGGGTGATGCAAAATATTGTCATTCAAAAGTTCACTTTTTAAATTTTCAAAATCTCTCGTGCACCCTTCAGTCCACACAAAAGCACTATTTTTCTTAAGTAGATTATTCAAATGAGGACTATTAAAAACTTGCCCCTTGACGAATTTTCTATAGAACCCACATAAACCTAAAAAGGCTTTCAACTGTTTTCTATTTCTAGGAGCTGGACACTCTGCTATTGCACTTAACTTTTCCGGGTCCTTGCCAATACCGGTCGTAGTAATAATGTGCCCCAGAAACTTTATTTCCGACTTCACAAATTCACATTTCTTCCACTTAGTGTCATGCCCCCTGCTTGTAGAGCAACAAAAACTTTCTGCAATAATTCACAATGTTCTTGCTATTCTTCTGTAGCAATCAGTAAATCATCTACATAAATGGTTAGCCGGGAACTCAATTCTCTCCCTAATACAAAGTCCAGTGCCCTAATAAATACTGCCACAGAAGTGCTAAGCCCAAATGGCACTACTTTATACTGATAGCATTTCCCGGCAAATAGAAAAGCGGTATATTTACGGGATTCTTGGCTCAATGAAATTTGCCAGTATCCGGCGGTCATGTCCAGACTGGTTAAATACTTCACGTTATAAAACTTTTGAAGCGTTTCGTCCAGATTTTCAGATCTGTCTATTTCCTTCTTTACAATTTTGTTCAAAGTCCTGGCGTCAATAACTACTCTCACTCCCCCATCCCTTTTACTCACGATGATAAGGGGACTATTATATTCGCTGCTACTCCGTTCGATTACGCCCCATTCTATCATTTTATCTATTTCCACTTGAACAGCCTGCCTCTTTGATATGGGTACCGAAAACGGTCTTACAAAGAAAGGTTTATGCTCTATTGTCTCAATCTGGTATTCAAAGTTCTTAACTAGGCGAGGTTTGTCCGAAAATACGGTGTTATTACTTTCTAAAACATCAACCAATTCTGTTTTCTGATCAGGAGATATCTCCTTCAAATTTTCCACAATTTCTTTAAAATTATGCCCCTGCTTGTCACTCTCATCTATTAACCTCTGGACATGGTACACCTCACACATGTTTGTCAAACCATTATTCCCTTGGTCGATCTCCAACAATAAAGAATCCATTTTTGAATCGAACACCTTCCCATTTTCCTCAAATTTTAATTCCAAATTCATAGATGCATTATTAATTTTGATCACTTCCTGGCTACAATCAATATTAACCTTTTCTTTATCTAACCAATCTATTCCCAGATTCATTTCAGTGCTCAAGTCTGGCACAACCAAAAAATCGTGTTCAAACTGTTGTCCTATTATACTAAATTCAACTAAAATTTGGTTCTTTACTGGCTTGCTAGTCTTGCCAGTAGCACCAACAAATTTTACACCCGTCACTGACATAATTATTAGTCCAGGCTTATCACAAATGTGTTCGATAAACGACTGGGAGATTGCACTTATCTGAGATCCAGTATCAAGAAGTACTTGCAATTTCACATTATAAATTTCAACTGGTATTATAGTTTGTTTAACCATCAAATGCTTTTCATTGTTGTGATCTTCTCTAAGCAAATCCGGGTGGACGATAACATCGTCCCAAGATATGCTTTTAACATTCACATCATCCTATATCTGGCGGTTTCTTTGGTTCTGGGAGTTCAAAGTCATTAATTACTTGAACTCTTTGTAAAATAGACCCTGAGTCGTCAGGTGGCTCTTTCTTTCTGTGTTCAGTCTCAACATCTGGGTCTTGTTTTGACACTTCATCATTGGTAGGTACAATATCGCAATTAGCTGTATCCCCATTATTTTCACTAGTACCGAAATATTCGTCATCTGAACTATCGTCAGAATCCGACCATTCTGGATCGCTTTCAGTTTCTAACATAAAAGCTTTCCTGAGACAGGCACTAAGTTCTCCCTCTGCATTTTCGTCAGGCTTTAATTTTAATTCAATATCCTCTTTTGGCAAAACGGCCTCATTATCAGTTTTACTCACATCCACTGTTACTTCATATTTAGTGTAATCCTCATGGACTTCAATTACCTTCATGTAATTACCTGCCTCTTCCTCACAGTGCCTTTCGGTAGTAGCTTGTACTGTTGGCGGATCATTAACAGAAGTTACTTCCTTGTAAATGCTTAGGATTTCATCCTCCAATTCCTTCCTATCTTTAATCATTGTCCTATCGGCAGCACGCGTACTTTGCGCGGCGCTATTTACTCTCTCCTCTTCAACTTTGGGCCACGTCACCTTATCGACGTCCCTACTATTTCCTTTTCCACTATTTAACCTCCTTGCCTCATACTCCTTCTCAAAATCCTCCCACTCACATTGCTTAAGGACCTTGTACAGATCGTCGATCTGTACACGCCAATTACTTACTTCCGCTAATTCATTCTCGCCATTTACTTCATTGCTAACACTGCTAACAGCACCTCTCTGTGTATCCACAGTTTCATCTATTATTTCCTTCGCCACAGAATTACCACTCGTAATGTATTCACCAGCTCTTACGGCAATGTTCGTATCCAATGCTGCCTCATCGCTAGCGGCTTCTCTCTGAACAGCTGTTCTGTTAGGCAGGGCCGTTGCCCACTGATGCTCCACTCGCCTGTTAACAAGTATCGCTCTGCGCGGCGAATATGACTCATCCGCGCTCGCACCTGACACTTGTTTCACAACAACACGTTGCGTCGTTCCACGCCTGTCTCTAACCTGTCTCATAACTTTACTGTCAGTCCGGTAACATTTCTTAAATCGGGGCCGGTATATACTGTCCGCTTCCGTTTGGCCCGCAACGTTCGCGGAAATCAGTTTCCCGCGTCGTTATTATTTTGCGCGACGTACCCTCTATCGCGACCTGGATAACTCCCTCTTCCTCTGCCTCTACCCCTTTGTATCATATTGACGCGAAACCCATCGCCGTCATTTTTTCGTCATTATTACGATTATTTCTTTTACCAAAATTCTGATAATTGGCACGACTTTCGCGCCAATGGTCCTCGTCTTCGACCCTTTCGAGAAATGCTTGGAAGCTGCGATGATTGCTTCCCACGTATCTCTTTGAATCTTCTTGAAGCTTTTTATATAGTTCCCATATTATTTCAGAATCGGATCTTCTTCCTCTTAAATGCGTCAACTTCCGGTACCAATATTCGCAGAAATCTTTCAAAGAATTCCTGCCCCTGTTATCATTAAGTTTGGCCATGATAAACTCGCGCTACAAATGATCCTGTTTTTGTTCGGACCAATATTCTTCCGTAAATTTTTGCTTAAATTCTTCGAACGTCATTCGTTCGGTATTCAAATTAATTCCCCAGCGCTTAGCTTCACCTGCTAAGGCACTAATTACTGCGTTTATCTTTTCCTGACCAGACAAGTGTCCAGGAAACATTCTCTCGCAATTTTTGATGAAATCTAACAGATGCCATCCGTTATGTTTCTTGGCGGGATCGAAGGGTTCCTCACCTTCCAATGGCTTCGTAAGTGGTGTGCCATTATAGACAACACCAGGCCTATCTTTAATTTTACTCTCGAGATCGAAAATTTTGCCTTGAATTTTCGAAGTATTTTGTTCACATTTTTGTACACATCCGGTAACTTTCTCACCTAAATCTCTTTCAGTGTCTGAAACTGCCTTTTTCAACTGTGCGATTCCGTGCTGACATTCGTTTACGATCTCAGTTTTAAGACCGAAAACTTTTAAGTCTACTTTTGTTTCAACTAGAGGCTCTACTTTCTCTTGGATGTTGAGAATTTCAACATCAAACCTACTGTTAATTTTGTCAATTTCCCCCTACACAGTATCCATATTTTTATTAATTGTGTCAATTTCAAACTTCATAGTATTTACTACAGAGCTTAAACTACCCACTTTTTGTTCTACCTGTTCTATTTGTTTACTAATTTTAATTCCTTGCTCTTCGACCTGTGCTTTAACCAGACCAACTTATGTTTTAAGCTGCTTGTCAACGTGTGTTTTAAGCTGATAACTTTGTGTT
This sequence comes from Schistocerca serialis cubense, assembly GCF_023864345.2. Lineage (NCBI taxonomy): Eukaryota > Metazoa > Arthropoda > Insecta > Orthoptera > Acrididae > Schistocerca > Schistocerca serialis. Next base: position 173,618,778 of record NC_064640.1, read on the forward strand.
TTAAGCTGCTCATCAACGTGTGTTTTGAGCTGACTAACCTGATTACTGAGCCGGCCGCGGTGGTCTCGTGGTTCTAGGCACGCAGTCCGGAACCGCGCGACTGCTACGGTCGCAGGTTCGAATCCTGCCTCGGGCATGGATGTGTGTGATGTCCTTAGGTTAGTTAGGTTTATGTAGTTCTAAGTTCTAGGGGACTGATGACCACAGCTGTTAAGTCCCATAGTGCTCAGAGCCATTTGAACCTGATTACTGACTTGTTTCTGAAGCTGATCATTCTGCGTTTTGAGCTGCTCGGCAACGTGTGTTTTAAGCTGATTATTCTGTCCTGCAATTTGTTTGATTAACTGTTCAAATAAATCGTTCATGCTTAAAATTTTCACGCTGTTTTGTTCTACGGAGTCGGTGTGTTCCGATCCTACCTCAAAATTTTCTTTCGATTCTTTCTTTATCTGTGGAGAATCAAACATGTCAGTGGATTCGTTCACGTATCCACTATCATCTACAAAGTCATCCTCTACTTCTTGTTTTATCCATTGGTGTGTTCGAGGCAAACTCGACATTTCAATCTGTTCGTTAACATGTTCGTGATATTGTATATACGCCAATTGTGTTCCGCTAACGCCATCTGTTATCTGGCCGCGTAAACTCCTGCTATTGCCATGCGCATTCTCCATTACTCTCGGCACATCTACTGGTTCTAAGTTCTTGTCCATACTGAATGCAAATTACACCTCTCCACTGTACTTGACGTTCACTGCTATTTACTTTACTGAATATTATTACAATTCGTGCCACTGAACATCCACTCTTCGGTATTCACATTAATTTGTGACCGACAACAACTGGATGTCCTGTCACCGGGAGCCACTTGTAACACTGCGCTAGTGCACACGATAATCATTAAAGCCTGTACTATGGTAAGTTGACGGGCTTCACCTTAAGAGCAAGGATTTTAGTATAAATATTGACCGCGTGTACCTAAATGGAGGCAAAATCAGACTTACACCCACTCAGTAATAACAATGATACGGCAAGCAAGTCCGAAGTGCAACTACACGTTAGGACGGACAAGAAACAACACAGAAGATGCTACCTATTTGTTGATAATACGGTCGCCAGCCTAATTAGGCATTAACTGAGTTTCTTCCCTGTACAAGTTGATGTACGTGCATGCAAAACAACACGTAATAACACTGCATAATATGGTAAATTTTAGAACCAGAAAATCTACTGAACTGATAATTTCACTTTCTGTACTAATATGGACAAGCCATAAATACACAACAAAACACAATAATGTTTACTACAAACTTCGTACTGTCTATTGATCTGATTAAAATCGGGCATAGGTTACCCTAGAAATAGCACTTTCGAAACACACATACAATGTCAATTTTGAAAAAGGTAAATCACTGATAAATTTTGCTGGTCAAATCAGTTCAGTACACTTCAGAATTCAAATGAATAGAAAAGAAAAAGGGGGGGGGGGGAACCTGAAACTGTTATAATCACTGTATTGAAAATTTTGATTATTGAAATCATTAAGCACTCAGGATTTCCAATATACGAGTTACTACTCTTTTTGTCTTATTTCCTGCTCATTTAACTACCATTATTTTTGTCTCAAATTAATTGAACTTCATTACTAATTCAATTTCAAAATTATCTTCCAACTTTGTCTGACCTTTGTTATTTACCTATATATTCATTAACAACAAAGTTGTTTATACTTCATTCTAACATAGATAGGTCTGCAGGTAATTATTATTAGCATAAACTTTAATTCTTCATCTCGGGACAGTCGGATTGCACAACATGTGGAAAGGACCCTGTCTAGGTTAGTTATGAGGATAATTAACTGATAGGACAGTTCTGGTAAAATTTAAGTTGTTATTTAACAGTATGGAACAAAGTAACACTGGTCCACACGATTACAGTACTAAAAGTTTCAACCTGTTCGTATCGATGCGGCGGTTGGCGGGCGGCGAGATGGCGAGGCACAGAGCACACATACAATCACAGCTATGGCTCTTGATGTATCGGCACTTTGCTTCTTCTTAGCGTCGCAATACTTTTCCGTTTAGTGCCTATGGAATATTGCCATGCTGTATAGGCGTCGTGAACGGCACATCCGAGGCTCAACGAAATCACGTTTTCCAGGAGAGCCTCCTCGATACAGAAAGTGTTTCTCAGACCGATGCTCAACTCCGACTACTACTGCTGAGCCCGTTATGCCGTGCAGCGCCCGTGTGCATTTTCCCGCGTTCGCCTGCCATCCACCTTTTACCGCTCCCCTACAGACAGGGTATTCACCCGAGGTTTTGCAGTCTACATATCCTAATACATTGCCTACGTATGGACCAGACGCACGATTACAACTTTGACATCTTACAATAGTTCCAACGTTTCTTACATTACAATTCTGTTATAATACTGCTTGAAATTTGACATAAACATTAATATTCACATCGAAAGTTGTTTATGGTTTCCTTAACATAATGGCATGAAACAAAAAAGAAATGAAATCAGAACATCGATTACACTAATCTATCGAAATTCAGAAGAAAAAATTATTATATGTACAATAGTAAAGCGTTGTTGTTTTTACAACTGCACCTCTGCAACTCACAGCGTACATACCTTCATAAGTTTCTGATTAGTATACTAGCAGATCGCCAAACACTCATTGTTGCGGCGCGGTACCTTCCGTTCATCACGTGCACCTACCTGTGAACGCGTTGCAACAGATCGTCAGTAGGAAAGCCAAGCACAAACCTACCGTACTGCAACTCGCACCAGGCTGAATACAACGTAACTATTCCAAGAATCCGGAAAAGGTCTTAATTTTGAATGAATGGAGGAACGACTGGCAAAACTTCGCTATATCTGAACTTTGATAATGTACACGTGCAGTGCCAAGCCCGTGCTAATCTTAACACAGCCATGTACAAACAATTTCATTCACGTTAGCAAGTTTATGGTAATGTATTTCCCGAAATCTGAACAGCAATTAAGCACGGATTGTTCAAAAAATGGCTCTGAGCACTATGGGACTCAACTGCTGAGGTCATTAGTCCCCTAGAACTTAGAACTAGTTAAACCTAACTAACCTAAGGACATCACAAACATCCATGCCCGAGGCAGGATTCGAACCTGCGACCGTAGCGGTCTTGCGGTTCCAGACTGCAGCGCCTTTAACCGCACGGCCACTTCGGCCGGCCACGGATTGTTCTTCAATGAAAATTTTTCACATACTATTAAGTATATCGGTGTGTAACGCACACATGTTTTTAGTCATCGACCTGCTCACTATGCCTCGAGGAATTACTGTCTTTTCTTATACACAAAATTACTTAAAAAATCCGTATTTTCATAGCACACACAGGAATAAATATGCCTTCACTTCAAAACACTATTGAAGCACGCAGCGCAACTAAAACCGGCAAATTATAGCTTACTTCCGACCTCATACAACACACGACCCTACCATTGAAAGGCTGGGCTCCGATCCCTTACACTGACGTAAGAATTCTCTATTTCCAAGAGAAATGAAGCGCGAAGAATACTCGGTTCTGACTGGACAGTCTTCTTTAAGGCCAATAGAAAAACATTATTCTCCCACGTTAGTCCGTGCTTTTCATGACTAACCAATGAACAAATGTCACATTTCCGAGATGTACATTTTCCCGAAATAAATATTTTACATTCTGATATTTTGTGTATACTTTCCGTTATTTCCTATTTTCTTTTGCACTCGAATTAGCTTTCCTTTTGCCAGAAACTCACTTAAAATATTATTCCTCGTCGACTGCATTCACACTGTCTTAAGACTTTCTCACACAAGTTCGTATAGCGTTCATCAGTAGAACAATGATCTGCATATTTACTTTAGACCACATTTAATCATCATTCACACTACTAAAAGCATATAAAAACTGCACAAACATTAATAAACAAAAAAACCTGCAAGATATAAACAGAACAATTCAAAAAAACATTATCTTGAATTTTTTCTTGAATGTCTCTGTGCACTACTGTCGTCTATCAAATGAAAATCAGAACTACGTACTCGACCGAACCCGCTTCATACCATCTGTGGTGCACGCTGGAGTCACTCACCCGATACAAGGGCTCTAGGCAGGAGCGATATAAGGCGCCTCGCTTCACCATCACTGACTGCTTTCAGAAGTAACGTTACATTGACCTTTAGCTTATTTAGAAGATCATTACAACCATTCATTTAGCGTGTGTATAAACGCATTTAGGTCATGCAAAGAGATGCAACGCATTTCGCAATATATATCACAGGCGCAAAGACGTTGACTGGTTATTTGGCCGAGTCCTTGTACAGATCGACGCGAAGCTTTGGCGAAAGGCGGGGGATGATCTCTACTAAACTGTGAAATGTATCGGAACTTCAATATCCACCGTATATTCCCGTACTGCACCTATTCGCATATATTGTTATTAGATAAGTGCTGGTGGAAATGTTAGCACACGACAAGACGAAGAAGGTATATTTGGGCTGGAGAGTGCCGGCCGTTGTGGCCGAGCGGTTCAAGGCGCTTCAGTCCGGAACCGCGCTGCTGCTACGGTCGCAGGTTCGAATCCTGCCACGGGCATGGATGTGTGTGATGTACTTAGGTTTGTTAGGTTCCAGTAGTTCTAAGTCTAGGGGACTGATGACCTCAGGTGTTACGTCCCATAGTGCTCAGAGTCATTTGAACCATTTGGGCTGGAGAGAACTTGTCCACTTTGTGGAGAAAAACAGACATACGTATATGACAACAAAATAAGTTCATTACATCTCCTTGCACATGGAGCTCTGCATAAGGCGACATCATGTGTTCTTTATTTCGCTACATGGCATCATCAGTGATGATTGCAGTGGATGCTTTTACACGGAATCTCGTACTACTTGTGGTGTACAGCATATGATGCGATCGGTTCCTTGGGCAACTCACGTATTACATTCCACAGACGATTTGGTAAACAGACGTCGCCAACTAAGATAATTTACCTCAAGCTAGGTATTTATACTTCAGGAAATATGCAGCAGTGACATTATGAGTATCATTTTGTGCGCCAAAGGTGGACTAGATGAGTGATGTAGGTACATATCCATCTACAGACATACTCCAAAAGCCACTTTGTGGTGCATGGTGGAGGGTGCCTTGTAGTACTACTAGTAAATTCACTTCCTGTTCCACTCTCAAACACAACGACGGAGAATCAACTATTTATATCTCTCCGTATTAACCTTAATTTAATTTATTTTCATGGACCGTTCGCAAAATGTATTTTGGCTGATGTATAATCATTATGCAGTCAGCTCTACACGCCAGTTCCTGAAATTTTCTTAATAGTTATCTACGACAAGAACGTCATCTACTCTCCAGGGATTCCCATTTCAGTTCACGAAGCATATCTTAAATAATCGCCTGTTTATTGAATCTGCCATATCGTACAAACAGTGGCTCGCCTCTGAATTGCTTCGGTGTCTTCCTTTAAACCTATCTGCAGGGATTCCAAACACTCGGGAAGTTCTCAAAATTGGCTCGCACTAATGTCCTATACGAGGGCACCTTTATACACTAAAGCGCCAAAGAAACTGGTATAGTCATGCGTATTCAAATACAGATATATGCAAAGAGGAAGAGTACGGCGCTGTGGTCGGCAACGCCAATATGAGACAAGTGTCTGGTGCAGTTGTTGGATCGGTTACTGCTGCGATGGCAGCTTATCAAGATTTAAATGAGTTTGAACGTAGTGTTATAGTCGGGGTACGAGCGATGGGCCACAGCATCTCCTAGGTAGCGACGAAGTGTGGATTTTCCAGTACAACATGCGAGCTAGCATCCCAAAGGTTTTCGGGCTCACATGTGGTTTCTCTTCGTCGAAATGTCTTGGCCCAAACTCGTCTAGGGGTTCATCCGCACCTGTCGTATTACACGCCCTAAATTAGACACTTGTGACCCTTTTGTTAAATTGCCTGACTGATGGCAAGTTTGCCAAATACAGAGTTAATATAACATATAATAACAGTAAAAATAATATCGGGAACTAAATTAACGACTCACAAATTATGTAGACTTCACAGTTGCGATTTGGTTAGAATAATGTTTATTCTGAAAGCAAACTAATGATGAAAGTGGTCGTATTTAGAGTTACAGTTACACTCGGGCGCATATCCATTTCACACAGTTCGATCATTCACAATCTCACCGCGAAATACAAGTTATCTACGCGGAAAGTTAGAGTTCACACCAGGCGCGCGGCTGCTCTCCGCTCAGAGACGAAGTTCCGCGGTACCACACAACGCGACATTTTCAAAGTCGTTTCGCTTCCTAGCTACCTAAAGACCGACTGTCCGCTTTCGCGTGTCAATCCGAACTGTTCCCTTTGGTGTCTAGACCTGCACTGAACAGTCCGCTTTCGCGTCTGCACCAACACTCACTCTGACCGTCTCCGGCCGTGATTCCGGCGTGCCGAACATCGTCGCTCAAGATTCAATAAGGTGTCATGCTGTCATCGTTCACTGTGTTTTGTGTGGAGGAAATGATGATCTAATGCTTAACTGAAAATACTCATAATTTAAATTTACTATATCTTTTAAGGAAATGAAGTTTCAGAGTAGATATTAAAAACGTTTGTCATTTTAATGGAGCGCTTCTATACGAAATGTCGATAGTTAATATCGACCAAAGCACTCATATTTTAGCTTTCAGGTCTTTGTTACAGAACTTGTTAATTTCACTCTAACAGTAAATCCTAAACTATTATAAATATGATCAATATTCACGTTTTATTGGGATCACCATGAAATTTTATGGAGAATGGCTGAATGAAATTACTGTGGCTTCATTCCCTGCACTGCTACAGAATTAAATACTTGTCATAAATGTTTCCCTTCATGGCCGATCGTAGGTCCGCCATATTTAACAGAGCTACGTCTCCTTGGCCACAAAAGCCTTTGTAAGTTGGCTGTTTAGGTTTTTATGTTGGTAACGCCATGTAGCGCTATATATGAAAATCACTGGCTGTGCTGTGTGCAGTCTGTGGCTGGTGGGCATTGTTGAAACAGTCGCCATTGTAGTGTTGGGCAGTTGGCTGTTAGCAGCGCGTAGCGTTGCGCAGTTGGAGGTGAGCTGCTAGCAATGGTAGATGTGGGGAGAGAAATGGCGGAGTTTTGAGAGCGGATGATCTGGACGTGTGTCCATCAAAAATGGTTCAAATGGCTCTGAGCACTATGGGACGCAACTGCTGAGGTCATTAGTCCCCTAGAACTTAGAACTACACTCCTGGAAATGGAAAAAAGAACACATTGACACCGGTGTGTCAGACCCACCATACTTGCTCCGGACACTGCGAGAGGGCTGTACAAGCAATGATCACACGCACGGCACAGCGGACACACCAGGAACCGCGGTGTTGGCCGTCGAATGGCGCTAGCTGCGCAGCATTTGTGCACCGCCGCCGTCAGTGTCAGCCAGTTTGCCGTGGCATACGGAGCTCCATCGCAGTCTTTAACACTGGTAGCATGCCGCGACATCGTGGACGTGAACCGTATGTGCAGTTGACGGACTTTGAGCGAGGGCGTATAGTGGGCATGCGGGAGGCCGGGTGGACGTACCGCCGAATTGCTCAACACGTGGGGCGTGAGGTCTCCACAGTACATCGATGTTGTCGCCAGTGGTCGGCGGAAGGTGCACGTGCCCGTCGACCTGGGTCCGGACCGCAGCGACGCAAGGATGCACGCCAAGACCGTAGGATCCTACGCAGTGCCGTAGGGGACCGCACCGCCACTTCCCAGCAAATTAGGGACATTGTTGCTCCTGGGGTATCGGCGAGGACCATTCGCAACCGTCTCCATGAAGCTGGGCTACGGTCCCGCACACCGTTAGGCCGTCTTCCGCTCACGCCCCAACATCGTGCAGCCCGCCTCCAGTGGTGTCGCGACAGGCGTGAATGGAGGGACGAATGGAGACGTGTCGTCTTCAGCGATGAGAGTCGCTTCTGCCTTGGTGCCAATGATGGTCGTATGCGTGTTTGGCGCCGTGCAGGTGAGCGCCACAATCAGGACTGCATACGACCGAGGCACACAGGGCCAACACCCGGCATCATGGTGTGGGGAGCGATCTTCTACGCTGGCCGTACACCACTGGTGATCGTCGAGGGGACACTGAATAGTGCACGGTACATCCAAACCGTCATCGAACCCATCGTTCTACCATTCCTAGACCGGCAAGGGAACTTTCTGTTCCAACAGGACAATGCACGTCCGCATGTATCTCGTGCCACCCAACGTGCTCTAGGAGGTGTAAGTCAACTACCCTGGCCAGCAAGATCTCCGGATCTGTCCCCCATTGAGCATGTTTGGGACTGGATGAAGCGTCGTCTCACGCGGTCTGCACGTCCAGCACGAACGCTGGTCCAACTGAGGCGCCAGGTGGAAATGGCATGGCAAGCCGTTCCACAGGACTACATCCAGCATCTCTACGATCGTCTCCATGGGAGAATAGCAGCCTGCATTGCTGCGAAAGGTGGATATACACTGTACTAGTGCCGACATTGTGCATGCTCTGTTGCCTGTGTCTATGTGCCTGTGGTTCTGTCAGTGTGATCATGTGATGTATCTGACCCCAGGAATGTGTCAATAAAGTTTCCCCTTCCTGGGACAATGAATTCACGGTGTTCTTATTTCAATTTCCAGGAGTGTAGTTAAACCTAACTAACCTAAGGACATCACACACATCCATGCCAAAGGCAGGATTCGAACCTGCGACCGTAGCGGTCTCGCGGTTCCAGACTGCAGCGCCAGAACCGCGCGGCCACTTCGGCCGGCGTGTGTCCATCAGAGACAGTAAATTTGTAAGACTGGATGTCATGAACTGATACATATGTTATGACTTTTGAACACTATTAAGGTAAATATATTGTTTGTTCTTGTTATCAAAATCTTTCATATGCTAACTATGCCCATCTGTAGCTAGTGCCTTCAGTAGTTAGAATCTTTTATTTAGCTGGCAGTAGTGGCGCTCGCTGTGTTGCAGTAGTTCGAGTAACGAAGATTTTTGTGAGGTAAGTGATTTGTGAAAGGTATAGGTTAATGTTAGTCAGGGCCATTCTTTTGTAGGGATTATTGAAAGTCATATTGCGTTGCGCTAAAAATATTGTGTGTCAGTTTAGTGTTGATCAGAATAGGTAAGGAAGAGCGAAATGTGTGAGTACGTTCAATTTCATCAGAACTGGCGGGATTCAAACAAGGCTGGGCCCTCTCAGCAAGGTGAATGTGTAGAAGTTAGGTCTCCTAATCCAAATAACGACGCACGCCAACAAAGAGATAGCAGACAATGACTTGCACCGCAGGCAGCCACGTGCGCCGGCTGGCTCAGAGAAAAATAACATAGACGCTAACCTTGAGAAAAATTTTAGCATTCTTTACCGATGTACCATATACCACATGATAATCCCGTTGAAGCTGGAGCTCGGCATAGTAGGAAGAGTAAAGGCTTGCACCACATTTCACATGTAAAACCGTTTATTGAAAGATAATCTACTTTTTAATTTTGTCTTTGCCATAAAACTTTTCACTTCACGTTACTGGTACTCTTTGTCTCACTTAGAAACTGTTAACATGCAACTATGTTTTAAAGTTAACTATCCAGTCAAGAACCTAGGGAACATATTTAGACAAGTAATTACAATACTTAGAACATATACTGCTAATGATATTTTAATGCAACACTTTGGTTTACTTGAAAAGACGTACTTTATTTGAAGTACTTTCTGTGAGATTAAAGATGACTTAGTATTTGGCTTCTTTGACATCTACACGATTATATCACTACGCTACTAATGTGTGACACAATTTACATTGTTGCTTTTGTGCTGTATCTGCTTTGTATCTGCACAGTTTATCTGAATTCTTCTGCAAAGTAAAACATGTTTTAGTAGTAACTTTTGTGGTATAGCTACAGTGAGGCAGCGTTTTTCGTAGCACAACAATACGTTACAGTATAGTACTTTCTTGATCACGGTACTGTACGTAATAACTACGATATCTATACTCACATAGCATTTCGCTTTTGTTTATTACGAGGTAAGTACATTGACTTCCACAGACGTTTGCTTACAGACGACGATAATTACAACACTTGGCACATTTTTTACCCTTATATAATGACAGAGATTATGTTACAACATTGCTGTAATCTGTAACACCTGAGGGTATAATTGCGTTAATCCTCGGGGGGCACATGCTTAGTTTGTGTACCATGTGTCTGGCAAGTACAAGGAGCCCTAGCTAATATGGTATTTGCTTATACAACTTAACACATCGGTACCATATTTCTCTAACAAATAAATTATACAGCTATCTGATCATTTAACTGAGAGAGACAAACATTTATTTTACTACATCAGTGGCCGATGTTTACGTAATTACGCAGTTGGATAACTTCACACTTATTGCTTGAAATAAATTTTAATAGATGTACTAATACAGATATTTTATGCCTAGAGACCCAGTAAATAATAATTTTATGATCTACTTCCAAAAAAAACTAGGGAGCACAAAACGACATTTCCCTTCACAGGATTTGCATACATAATTTTCGTCAATGACTGGGTAACTTGTTTCCTAGACTAACTTATCGTGATGCATCACTCTAGTGTTAAGATGTGACATAGGTATTAGACAAGGCCATCTTTACTGTAATATTTTTTCTGCTTGAGCTTTGTCATGTTTAGATAGTAGTTATTGCATTTGATGCTACTCTTTGCCAGGCATAGTGCTACTGAATTTCCCTTTGTATTACTCTGTTAAGCCAGTTTTACTACTGGTTTATTTTTCTTGTTTGCTGCACATTGCCTTATATTAGTTGTAATGTTGCATTTGCTTTGCTAATTTAGATATACTGCTGCGTGCTTTGCCAGTTTGCGTTTTTTTTGTCATTGCTGTTTGTGTTAATTTGCTGTGTGTTGCTGCATTGCCTCGTCCCTTAGTATACACAGGGTGTTACAAAAAGGTAAGGCCAAACTTTCAGGAAACATTCCTCACACACAAAGAAAGAAAATATGTTATGTGGACATGTGTCCGGAAACGCTTACTTTCCATGTTAGAGCTCATTTTATTACTTCCCTTCAAATCACATTAATCATGGAATGGAAACACACAGCAACAGAACGTACCAGCGTGACTTCAAACACTTTGTTACAGGAAATGTTCAAAATGTCCTACGTTAGCGAGGATACATGCATCCACCCTCCGTCGCATGGAATCCCTGATGCGCTGATGCAGCCCTGGAGAATGGCGTATTGTACCACAGCCGTCCACAATACGAGCACGAAGAGTCTCTACATTTGGTACCGGGGTTGCGTAGACAAGAGCTTTCATATGCCCCCATAAATGAAAGTCAAGAGGGTTGAGGTCAGGAGAGCGTGGTCCGCCTCTACCAATCCATTGGTCACCGAATCTGTTGTTGAGAAGCGTACGAACACTTCGACTGAAATGTGCATGAACCGCATGTTGTGTCGTACTTGTAAAGGTACATGTTCTAGCAGCACAGGTAGAGTATCCCGTATGAAATCATGATAACGTGCTCCATTGAGCGTAGGTGGAAGAACAAACTAAAATGAGCTCTAACATGGAAATTAAGCGTTTCCGCACCAATGTCCACATAACATCTTTTCTTTATTTGTGTGTGAGGAATGTTTCCTGAAAGTTTGGCCATACCTTTTTGTAACACCCTGTATATCTGAGCTCAGTAGATTTAAGTTAGCTTAAGAGGGCTAGCCTACATAAGAAACTAACTATGGAGAATAGGAATAGAGAGAGTATGCTTGGATAGGATTATTATTATTTTCTTTTTAATTTATTTATTTATTTATTTTTTTTTTTTTTTTGGAGGAGCAACTGTTGAAAAAAGAGGAAAGATCTATGGAATGAAGTTTTGGGTTGGACTGCAGTACCAAATGTTACACAGAAAACAAACCCTGTCCTTTCCTTTTATACAGGGTGATTCAAAAAGAATACCACAACTTTAGGAATTTAAAACTCTGCAACGACAAAAGGCAGAGCTAAGCACTATCTGTCGGCGAATTAAGGGAGCTATAAAGTTTCATTTAGTTGTGTTAAACCTCCTGATAGGTGGTGTATTAAACGTTGGTATAAACAGATTACAGAGAATGGGTGTTTGTGCAAAGGGAAAAGTTCTGGACAGCCGAGAACGAGTGATGAAAATGTAGCACGCATCCAGCAAGCATTTGTTCACAGCCCAGGAAAATCGACTCGCAGAGCTAGCAGAGAGCTGCAAATTCCACAATCAACTGTATGGAGAGTCCTACGAAAAAGGTTAGTTATGAAACCTTATCGTCTGAAATTGGTTCAAGCACTGTCTGCAGCTGATAAGATTAAAAGAATCGATTTCTGTGATTTTATCCTTGCTCAAATGGAAACAGACGAATCTTTCGTTTCAAAGATTGTGTTTAGTGATGAATCAACTTTCCACACTAACGGGAAAGTCAACCGTCACAATGGGTCACTGAGAATCCGCGGAAAACAACTCAGTATGAGCGTGACTCGCCTAAGGTGAACGTTTTCTGTGCCATTTCAGCCAATAAAGTTTTTGGTCCCTTTTTCTTCGAAGGTGCTACTGTAACTGGACTACAGTATCTGGAGATGTTAGAGAATTGGCTGTTCCCTCAGTTCGAACAAGAAGCACAACAATTCATATTTCAGCAGGATGGAGCGCCACCACATTGGCACTTATCTGTCCGTAACTACCTGAACGTCAACTACCCGAGGCGATGGATCGGCCGCCAGGCAGCCCGTGACAGAGCACTTCATCACTGGCCTCCAAGAAGCCCTGATCTTACCTTCTGCGATTTTTTCTTATGGGGGTATGTTAAGGATATGGTGTTTCGGCCACCTCTCCCAGCCACCATTGATGATTTTAAACGAGAAATAACAGCAGCTATCCAAACTGTTACGGCTGATATGCTACAGAGAGTGTGGAACGAGTTGGAGTATCGGGTTGATATTGCTCGTGTGTCTGGAGGGGGCCATATTGAACATCTCTGAACTTGTTTTTGAGTGAAAAAAAACCTTTTCAAATACTCTTTGTAATGATGTATAACAGAAGGTTATATTATGTTTCTTTCATTAAATACACATTTTTAGAGTTGTGGTATCCTTTTTGAATCACCCTGCATTATTCCGCTATGTGTTTGTGTACCTTGTGTATTTGTGTTCTTCCTGTCTTTATGTGTTTATCTGATAAGACTTAAGTTGTAGAATTTTTCTAATACTCAGCTACATTCACTATGATAAGGAATATTGTTATCCTCAAATATAATTTCATTTATAATATGTCATTTACTTTGTAAAGATGTTTATACATTATTTATTCTGCTTTGTTTTAATGTTAACCTGGGAAGTTGATGTTTCGAAATTATTCAGACCTTTTATGTATTTACTTATGTTATAATTCCTGTAACACTGATGTATATGTTTATTTCTAATCTTTTGTAAAGCCCTTATTACTACAAATGTTATCTGTAATGTTATGTTCCTTAATGATGTATTTTATACCTTTGTTATTGTATTCTCATGCTATAAAATTGTAATTGACACCAGTTCATCACATTAAGTAACTTGTAAGCATTCATTTCACTGCACACGTTTCTGTTAGTCATAGTATATGCAAAATATGGGAAAAAAGAGGACTGTTAGTGTTTGAACGTGTGTTAATGATTCAGCAAGAGACTAATTAACAGCACTGCTGGTTTTAAGGACAATTCCAAAAACTTTGTGAGTGCACAACTGGTGGTTTATGGACTTGCTATATTGTCCGCAATGGTGATTGTGCACCTGCACAGTCGCAACAGATGGCTGCTGGCCGTCTCTACAAGGACTACAGTGGGTCTGCATCTTTGATGGCCCACCAATACCATCATTTCTACAAGGACTGTAGTGGGTCTGCACCTCTGGTTGCCCACCAATACCATAATTTCTACCAGGACTACAGTGGGTCCGCTCTGTGATAACCTACCTACCAGTATTCTTCAAAACTTCGAATGACTCTGCTGCGGGTTTGCTCTCTTGTGGCCCATTAACTGTCTGCATGTCAAGAGTCAGCATTGTCTTTCCATTGGAAGGACAACACTACTTCTTCAAGACTGCATGGAAATCCACTACTTCTGTGTGCATTTTCTTTTACTGCTCAGACATTGAGAAAAAAAAGCACTGCAGTTTTACTGTGTTGAATAATCAGGACTGTCTTTATGGACTGTGAGAAAATTTTTGCTTTTGACCAACAGTGAATCAATAATTGTGTGCATTTGATATCTTTGTTATTGTATTTATGAAAAATTTTTACAAATATGTATTGGCCAGTGCCCAAAACAATTTGTAAATTTTTTTGTGGGGAGCATGGGGGCTATGTAAGTAGGCTGTTCAGGTTTTTATGTTGGTAACGCCATGTAGCGCTCTATATGAAAATCACTGGCTGTGCTGTGTGCAGTCTGTGGCTGGTGGGCATTGTTGAAATAGTCGCCATTGCAGTGTTGGGCAGTTGGCTGTTAACAGCGCGTAGCGTTGCGCAGTTGAAGGTGAGCCGCCAACAGTGGTGGATGTGGGGAGAGAAATGGCGGAGTTTTGAGAGCGGATGATCTGGACGTGTGTCCATCAGAGACAGTGAATTTGTAAGACTGGATGTCATGAACTGATATATATATTTTGACTTTTGAACACTATTAAGGTAAATACATTGTTTGTTCTTTATCAAAATCTTTCATTTGCTATCTATGCCTATCAGTAGTTAGACCCTTCAGTAGTTAGAATCTTTTATTTAGCTGGCAGTAGGGGCACTCGCTGTATTGCAGTAGTTCGAGTAACGAAGATTTTTGTGAGGTAAGTGATTTGTGAAAGGTATAGGTTAATGTTAGTCAGGGCCATTCTTTTGTAGGGATTATTGAAAGTCAGATCGCGTTGCGCTAAAAATATTGTGTGTCAGTTTAGTGTTGATCAGAATAGGTAAAGAGTGAAATGTCTGAGTACGTTCAGTTGTGCTCAGCTGTTTGAAAATCAAATAGCGTAAGAGTTTTATCAGCACAGTAATTCATAAATTTTTCTATGGGACGTTTCACCTTCTACTGGGTTTCCCTATGACGTAGGTTCTCGTCTGTCTCACTTGCACGCTACTGCACTTAGTCCTCAATAGACAACAGACGCCTGTGACTTTCCCCATCTCGTAGTGAATCTGCGCTGTCCTGGACGACAGGGTTCGTTTCACAATTCTTGTAGGGTGACTCTTTCGGCCATTTATTTAAATGACAGCGCAGTGCTCGTTAACTCAAACGCCTCCACTTCATAACATGTTGGCGTGCCTTATATGTTATGAAGTAGCACCCAAATTTACAAGACACAAATTCGAAATACCGTTACATAAATATTCTAAGCGCCAGATCAAAATGGTAATTATTTGTAGTGGTGTTCATGCAGCATGCTTTAAATTTAAAGAAACTTATATCTAACATAAATCATGAAATGCGGCATATTAATTAAATGCTAAATAAAACTATACATTTATCAAAGTCGGCTGTTTATTGAAATGCCGCAGAAATGTCAGCGCCACTGCACTTACTTTCACAGAACCTTTTCGTCATAACGAACTCTCCAGCGGCGCTCCACAGATTCGGAGCCGAGTACCCCGCCGATATTCTGTATGGTTCTGCATTCCATCGCCAAAGTTTTGAGGGAACAAAAGTGTTGAAATTCTAGTCGGGTGTAGATGCCAGAAAGAAACACTTTCCTAAAGCACCCAGAATCTGCAATGAACGCTTCTCCAAATGGAATCGATGCAAACAGATCTAAATTACACAGTAAACAATTGCTTTACAGCGTTAGCAACATACTCGTAAATTCTTCAATGATTCTGACGCGTTATTCAAGTCCCACTACAGACATGCATCTCGTGACAAATTCCCAATCGACTTCATCGGCAATTTAATATTTTCTTTTAGTTTAAATAAATCCCTTAGACTCAAAACTAACAACAAATACGAATAAATCTCACCCCTCGTTTAATTCCGTGCAGTGAAGCTGCGTACACAAAACTTAACCCCATACAACAATAAGTTATTCCCCTAAAATATTCTCAGATAAGTAGGTAAACATACATCTGTCGTTCTAGGTAAGCATTATTAATTTTCAGTTTTCCAAATTTCTACGACCTCCATGCACCAAAATTGGCGTGACCATAACTTATAATTTAGAAATTACAACAAACATAAGGCCATCCAAAAACCTAAGCCTAACACATGTATACACATAAATAAATCCCTTATCTACCCCTAAATCCTAATTTATATGCATACTGTGCACTGATTCTTGACTTGATACCGTTCACCAAATAATTGGGTTCTTTGGGTTCTCCGACTTCCTCGCACCAAAATGTGCGCCCAAACCATCTCATTATAACTGCATGGACCTTGCGGAAAAAAAACCCTTATGCGACGAAACAACAAACAAGCTACAATAAATCCTGAAATAAAACATTGCAAATTACCCTCCTAATAACCTTATAATATAAACAAACATACACTTATTTCTTAGCCTACTTTACCCTTCTCAATGTACAGTCTCAATTCTGTCTCATTTCTCAATCCGAGAAGTTTTCCTGAAACAGGGTATTTGAGTCGGTAGGCATTAGGGTGCGGACATTCTGCCACTACAGATGGCCCATAGTACAGCTCAAACAACTTTTTTATTCCTCTATCCACTTGCCTGGACTCTTCTTTCGTACGTACTAGGACTTTGCCTCCTATTTTTAATTTAATTGGCTTGTACCATCCATCATGCCGTTTCTTCCTTTCCGCTGCCAACTTCTCCATACGGGATTTTACCGCTTGCTCCCACACACATCGAGTGTCTATCACTCGTGTAAGTCCGACACAGTCGTCCAACTTCTCGCATATACCGCTCGCAAGGGTTACTCGCCGCGTGGTACACGGATATTTCAAAGTGTCTTATATCCTGGTCGTCATAAATTTGTTACAAACATTTGATATAAACTGAGATCTGTTGTCAGATAACAGCCTGTCTGGTCTGGTTACGTTTTTAAAGAAATCGTTTTCTAATTTGCCTATCAGCGTCTTGCTGTTAGCTTTCCGTATCGGATAAAGTGTAATACATTTTGACAAGAGGTCCAGAACAACAAATATGTGCTTCATACCGCCACGTCCTGTGGGTAGTGGGCCAAAATTGTCAACCGCCAGTAACTCTCCAACCTTGGTCGGTATTATATTTTGTATTTCCCATTGTTGAGTTGTAGTGCAATATTTTACTAGCTGACATTGATCACAGGCAGCCAGCTGTGCGCCTATTCGTTTGGCGAGGTTATTAATGCGAATGTATTGCTCTATAGCCGGCCGTTGTGGACGAGAGTTTCTAGGAGCTTCAGTGTGGAACCGAGCGACCGTTCCGGTCGTAGGTTCGAATCCTGCCTCAGGTATGGATGTGTGTGATGTCCTTACGTTAGTTAGGTTTACGTAGTTCTAAGTTCTAGGGGACTGATGACCTCAGATGCTAAGTTCCATTGTGCTCAGAGCCATTTGAACCATTTTATTGCTCTATAAGTTCCGTGCACTTCTGGGCCCCGTAATGACCGTGACTTACATGGACGTAATCTATCAGCTGTTCCACTTATTTATCTGGGAAGCACAGTCTCCAGTTGATCCGTCTTCTCGTCTCTTCTGCGGAAAAGCACACCCTTGTGGATCTTGAAATAGCGGGGTATTGTTTCGTAGCCCTTGGTGTCAAAGTTGATGTCGATGTTCTTCAGTTTCAGGGTCATTATTTTGCGCTCTCAGCATATTCCTGCGGACCGCACGAATTCCCTTCCCCCCCCCCCCCCCCCCCCCCCCCTCCGGTACTCCTTTCATGTACAGCAGCTGAAAATCGTTCTTTTGCTTCCACGCCTTCATTGTCTTCCTCTCCAACGGGCAGCCGCGACAGAGCATCGGCAGTACAATTCTCGGTCCCATTAATGTGGCGTATCTGGTAACTAAATTGCTGCAGGAATATTGCCCAGCGCATCAAACGGTCGTTTAGTATTCCACAGTCTTGCGGAAAGCTAAGGGCCTTATGGTCGGATTGCACTGTTACCTCTCTACATTCGAAATACATACGGAACTTTTTGAATCCATACACGATATCAGACAGCTCCTTTTCTTTCATGCTGTATCCTCATTCGTGTTTTTTGAGCATGCGGCTGGCGAAAGCCACACTCCGGTGTTCTATCTTCCCGTCGATTTTTTTTTTTTTTTTAGGATTTTGCAGCCTATCCCATAATCTGAACTGTCCGACGACAAATAGAAAGGAAGTATCAAGTTGGGCTAATAGAGCATATTGCTCGCACACACTTTATCCTCTATGTTTCGAACTTCTTTTTCACATTCCTTGGTCCATTTCCAGGATGCGTTTTTCTTCAATAATCTACATATATTTAGGTGATTCATTCCTCTATCCCCCAAGAATTTTCGATAAAACCCACATAATCCGAGGTACGATCTTAATTGCTTTCTGCTGGTTGGACTTTTGCAATCCATGGTTGATTTTAGTTTCTCGGTGCTCGGTAAAATTCCCTCAGATGTAAGAGTATGTCCTAGAAACTGAATTTCCTCTTGGACAAATTCGCATTTGGCAATCGTTAACATCATCGCTCCTTGTCTTAAGACCACAACCACTTCCTGCAGCAACTTACATTTTTCGTACCAGGATTCCGTCGCTATTAAAATGTCGTCCACATCGAACACCAGCTTGCTCATTAAGCGTCCTCCTAAGACTTGGCTTAGCACTCTCACAAATATTGCCACTGAAATCGTGAGGCCGAACGGTATAACCTTAAACCGGTAGCTTCATCCTTCGAATAAGAAGGCTGTGTAACGTGTGCTTTGTTCTGCCAATGGGATTTGCCGAAATCCTGAGGTCAAGTCAACACTAGCCATCAATTTTACGTTCCTGAAGTTTTGCAGCTGTTCCTCCATATTACCAGGCTGGTCGAGTTCTCTCACAATTACCTTATTTATCTTACGTGCGTCTAACGCGATTCTAACCGATTTGTGTTTTCTTTGCAATTACAATGGGATTACAATAATCGCCCCTACACTGCTTCTAATTCAGTAACGGAATAATTTTTTTCATATTTTGTTAGCACTCGGCTAGCAAAAGCAATGGTTTTCTGAACAGTAGTGTCATTTTCTGTGGCTTCTTGAAATAAATGGGCACCAAGACCGACTTTAGAAGAATCCGTGCTAAGGCAGAAATCTTGTGACAGATCTGGATGAGCTGGTATTGGCGCGTTAAGTAGCGATTCTTTCAATGAATTGAATTCCAACTGTGCTTGTTCGTCCCAGATCCAAATAGTATTTTTTCCAGTGAGAGAACAAAATTTTGGTGTAACTAGAATTTGGATACGCAGAAAACGACGGTCAAAATTTATGAGACCTAGAAAACTGCGGACTTACATTTTTGTGGATGGAACTGGAATGGCTCTGATTGCTTCTGACTTTCAGGATCCGGCTGAATGCCTTCAGAAGAAATAATATGTCCCAAAACTTCACCTTTGTCCTACCGAATTCAGACTTTTCCAAGTTAATTGTAATTCCAGATTCTGCAAAAATATGTAGCACGCTGTAGAGGATGTGATTATGTTGTTCCCATGAGGCTTCTGCTATCAGAATATCGTCCACATATAAGGTGATGTGACGTTTTAAGAACTCAGGTAATGTGGAATTTAGCCTGCGAATGAATGCTGCCAAAGAAATGTTCAAACCAAAAGGAAGTTTCCGAAACTGATAACAAACGCCGAAACAAAGAAAAGCTGTGTATTTTCTACATTCTGGATGAAGTTCGATCTGATAAAAGCTGGATCTGAGATCAAAAGAAGACCACATTTTTACACCATTAAAATTTTGAAGAAGTTCTTCCAACGTTTGCGGCCTGTCTGTTTCAGGAATGATGATAGTATTGATTTGTCTCGAATCTAAGACAAGCCTGATCGATCGATTTTTCTTCTCAACTACATGTAATGGGTTGTTGTATGAGCTTACTGCAGGCTCAATAATGCCCTCGTCAAGCATAGATTGTATTTCTGTTCTAACACGGGCCCTACAATGTGCCGGAGTTACGTATGGTCTAACACAAAATTTAGTATGCTCACGAACACGAAATTGGTATTGAAATCCCTTGATTGTTCCTGTTTTGTGAGTAAAAACTGTGGAATGTGCTTGTAAAATCTCAAAAAGGTCTTGCCTATCAGTGTCATTGCAATTCTCAGTTGTTTGAATTTTATTCTGAATTAACTCATAAGTATCAAATGCGCCGTCGATATCATCCCTGTCAGTACTTGCAGAGTGATTGTTAGTGTCAAGTTCCGTCGAAAATTCGGAACTGTTGCCTAACAGGAGGTAAAGCCGATTAATTTCTTCGTCATGGTTTGAGAGCCAATCTTCAAATTTCAAAGCTATTGACTTACCTTCTTTCTCTAAACTTATTTCAGTATTGTGAAAGTTTAAGATTGCTTTGTATTCATTAAAAAAGTCTACTACCAATATAATTTCCGTCGACAATAATGGAACAATAAGAAAGTTCATAGAGAAGCTGTGGCTTTGACAAAAGAATTCTAAGTTGGTTTGTTGGCGTACATCTACACTTTTTCCAAAGAATGCACCTTGTAATTTAATCTTACGTAACGGAAGTGTGGGGCAATCGTTCGATGTGTTGCATTTGCTAAAAGCTGTTTCACTAATTACTGAAATGGGAATGCCAGAGTCAAGTACTGCCACAAATTTTACGTCATTTACTGTAATGTGAATCACAGGATATGCAATGTTGTTATGTTTTACGACGTGTTCCTGGAGTAAGATGTCCCTAATGTTTTCCATTTTTACGTAATTACTAGCTACGGCAGCTGCGTCGTCAGTTTCATAAGTACGTTTTGTGGCTGCCAGCAGTATGAGTCATTGCCTATTGTCTCTTTGATGGCGCGCGTCGTTATTGGGATTTGGAGACCTAACTTCTACAAATTCACCTTGTCGAGAGGGCCCTGCCCTGTTTGAATCCTGCCAGTCCTGATGCAATTCAGATCTGTCGTTATGATCATATCGTCTGTCGTCATGTCGGTAGATTCCATAGTTTCTTTCTTGTCGGTCACGTAGTGGAGAATTTCTCCCT
Organism: Schistocerca serialis cubense; assembly: GCF_023864345.2. NCBI lineage: Eukaryota > Metazoa > Arthropoda > Insecta > Orthoptera > Acrididae > Schistocerca > Schistocerca serialis. Next base: position 173,640,016 of record NC_064640.1, read on the forward strand.
GAATCGTAACTGCACGCTGGACCGTTGCGCCAAAATTATTCTGTCTCCCTTGATAATAATTATTTTGGTTCCCATATTATCAGTTTCTCTGATTGTCTCTGTGATAGTGACTACCGCGGAGAGGTGATCTTTCCCTGTGATTATTACTACTCTGCCAACGGTTATCATACGGGTGGTGTCTGTTTTGGTCACGATTTGTGTTGTGAGAATAACCTTGTCGTGTCCAGTTATTATTTGTTTCATCACGGAATTGCGACGGATGTGACCTGTAATTGTTGTGTTCCTGTTTTCGCGTTCCGCGATTGTCAGTGTGAATTTCTAATTCTTGTAAGAGTCCCTGAAAAACTTCAATGTCGTCGTTGCAACGTCCTGCCAAAATAATATGTCGTAAATGTTCAGGTAATTTGATTAAGCAAATGCAGATGAGTTCTGAGGGGCTGTATGGGTTTGACAGGTACTGATTCTTGTGCAATATGTCTTCAAAATATTTCACAAGACTGGAAAAATCACAGTGTTCGAAATGTTTCATCATTATGATGCTATGTTTTACTCGGTCTTGTGTAGCTTTAGACCAATATGCTGAGAGGAAGGCACGATAAAATTCTCGTTCACTGTGACAATCGTGAATGACCAATCGCATTCTTACAGCTGGTTCATTCTCTAAATAGCCACACATAAATTCTAATCTGTGCTCTAATGACCAGTTGGGAGGAAAACAATGATAGAATTGATGAAGCCACGCTTGTGGATGAATGTCATTGCCGGAATTCTTAAGTGTTTTGAATTTACGTGTAGTAATAAACAGCTTATCGTCAAAATCATCATGTCGGCGAGTCGCATATCGGTCATTGTTACTTCGTTTCGGCGGTTCCATCTCGAAATTCGGTGTACCTTGCAAATTTCTTTCATAATTTCCGAAGTGCCCGGTGATATTATTTTGTGGCTGTTCCGTATTTCTATGTCCCTCATCCCGTATTGGAGCGCGAGTGTCCTCTGAAATACATAATTCTTGTATTACCTGTGTTAGCTGATCTTGCACTTCTCGGATTTCTCTTTGGTGTTGCGTATTAATTTGAGTCTGATTTTGTTTGAATTTCCTAATTTGTTCGCACTCTTCTGTGTCATTAAAGACTACCGGTTTTGTGTCATTCAGATTATCATCTACCTTCGTAGATAAATTATTTAGCTGATCCGAAAGTTCAACTACTTTCTCTGATAATGAACTAATTTCCTCCATGTGTCTTTCTGAACGAATTTTCAGAGTATCTACTGTGTCCTTTAACTTTTCTTGAGTTTTTGCAAGTTGCGTAACCGAATCAGTAGATGCAACTGAGTCAATTTTTGCTTGCAAGGTCTCTTGATTTTCATGAACAATAGTTTGCAGTTCTTTTATGGCTGCTTCGTGATTCTGTAATGCATTTTCATGCCGCGAAAAAATAGGTTGAAAATGCTCACACATTTGTGCTTTTACGTCATTACAGACAATTTGAAATTTCGATTCTATGTTATGTAACTCAGTAGTTAAATCTTCACGTGTTTGTTCAAGCGTGGTGTCTAACTTCCGAAGATTTTGTTCCATTGTGTCCAACTTTTGAAGCTTTTGCTGTGTTTGTCTCTGATTTTGTTCTATTGTGTCTAACTTTTGAAGCTTTTGCTCTGTTTGTCTCTGATTTTGTTCCATTTGTTGCATTAATTACAGTAATAATGATTAGTGTCTGGATGTGTTTCTCTATGCTTTCTGGCAGTGCATTTTCACCGGCAACATTCACATTTTGACAAGCAGAAAATGTGTCTTGACTCATTTGAGAAAAGGGTGAGGACCCAAAACCTGAGTCTACAGTATTTGCAATATTGTGTTCTATCATTTCGGATTCCTGAGGCGAGCTGCTGACGTCTGATCGATCGATAAAACTTCCCTGTGCACTACTTGTTTTAATGTCTACACCATTATTTGCCACCTACTCCATTTCCCTATGCACAATTACCAAATTACTACTTTGAATGTCTGTTAATTCATTACACCGTGGTGCTGATAAGCTACGCTCATCGTCACTATTATTTCTCAGTTTACTTTGGAACCTAGTGTTACGTTTTTCACATGCCGTTATTGTCACAATATTTCACACGATAACACAGAAAGGCACAATTTGAAGAGCAAAAATAAGAGAACACATTAACATAGCACTGAAAATAATATCTAGTTAACTGCAAGTGCAGCTGCGAAATACTTGGTGCAAATTTACATGTATGCCACAACTGTTTTACTGTACAACAATGAAAGACTGCAGCTACAAAGGAGATTCTCTCTACAATTACACACTAGCAATAAACAAAAGGTACACTAATTACACAAACTACAAGAAAAAAATCACAAGATTCCAGTGAGGTATCCGGGCAGGGTCGCCATATGAAACGTCCCCTTAGAAAAATTGTACATGACTGTGCTTAAACTGACACACAATATTTTTTAGCGCAACGCAATCTGACTTTCAATAATCCCTACAAAAGAATGGCCCTGACTAACATTAACCTATACCTTTCACAAATCACTTACCTCACAAAAATCTTCATTACTCATACTACTGCAATACGGCGAGCGCCACTCCTGCGAGCTCAATAAAAGATTCAATCTACTGAAGGCACAAACTACTGATAGGCATAGTTAGCAAATGAAAGATTTTGATAACAAGAACAAAACAAACAATGTATTTACCTTAAAAGTATTCAAAAGTCATAATATATATAGCAGTTCATGACATCCATTCTTACAAATATACTGTTTCTGATAGACACACGTCCAGATCATCCGCTCTCAAAATTCCGCCATTTCTCACCCCACATCCACCACTGCTGGCGGCTCACCTCAAACTGCAAAACACTACGCGCTGTTCACATCCAGTTGCCCAACACTACAATGGCAGACAACAAAGCAAACTAGCCACAGACTGCACACAGCACAGCCAGTGATTTTCATACAGAGCACTACGTGGCGTTACCAATAAGAAAACCTAAACAGTCTACTTACAAATATAAGAAGAAAACAGGGATACAATAGATTCTTACTGCACATAATTAGTTATGAAATACAACACAGCTCGTGAGATATTCACTTCTAAACGCACACAACGTCTTCACTGTAGAAGCCACAGAAATCTCACAAGTGCACAAGTCAGCACTACGAAATATGGTATTTCTATCTGCCGCGACAAGCGCAAACCGCTCCACACTCTCCCTCTCCCAAGACCGTCCGTCCGTCGCGCCTTCACGTCCAACACTTCCCGTGTCCAGTGCGACTGTCCTGTGCCCCATACTGTTGTCCCACTTCCATCGAGTCTCCCCATTCACGAGCGCTGTGATTGGCAAGAGCGCTCCCGCCATGTCTTCAAGCCAATGCACACTCACAAACAAAGAACACTTTCCAAATACTGGATTTGCATTTAAATAACTTGAAATTAAATTAATATTCCTATGGCTGGTCCATAAACACGCTCTAACATACATTATTAAATACATAAACAAATTAAATAAACATATATCAAAGGAATAGCAAGCAAAAGTAGGTCAGTAGCCTAATGCCTCTGTACTTTCTAAAACACAGTAAATATTTGACCAATTTCTTCATGAATAGTATATATCGGATGTGAACGAAATCATAGACAAATAAATATATTTATAAGCATGGTGCTACCGTTTTTTCGTGTAACTGTGGAGTACTTGTGGCCTGACGCGATCGATAGTAATCAGCCACTTTGACCTCCTATAACTCATGTACTATTCAAGTTAAATGCCTGTAATTTATACCAATTTAGGTTTACACTAACAGCTTTCTAACGAGACGTCGATCGAGAGAATAAGATGAAGCGTTAAGATTTAGGAAATTCGTTTTTGGTGTTACTAGTATAATTTACGGTCAGATACTAAACTTTAAACTGATAAAGATATTGCCAATCTGATTACTCCATCAGAATATTCGTCCAAATAATGGTACAGTACATGTTTCTTTTTGAGGTATCATCATGCATCAGGCTACTATTAATTTCTATACGAACTGTGAAATGTCTGCTATTATGGTTTCACATAATACAACATCTTTGGCACTCCCAGCATAGACATCTCCTTCATCGGCACAAAGCACCGTCCTCGTCACAGCGTCAACATGGAATTCCCAGCCACGCGATCGGGCTGCAGAGCGGCCCACGCCCGCCGAGCGGCCCTTGCAACCATGTCAACTCCGAACTTAAAATATTTTCAGGGCTCCACAAATCGCCCGTTACCTCACAACCTCTTAGGATTTTCTATACCATCTAACTCCATCAAATTCAACTCACCTCAGCCTCTTTTATTGTAGTAACATTCACACACTCCTTTGTTTCAAATTCATAAAAAATATCATTTAGCCGTAAATCGTCATCATCGCCTTTATCGTTATTTTTCACTATCTTAGGATTACGCCTTCACATACGGTCTGATTTGATAATTTACCTATTTGTTTCAGTTGCGAATTGGTTAGTATAATGTTTATTCTTAAAGCAATGTGGTCGTATTTAGAGTTACAGCTACACTCGAGCGCATATTCAGTTGATACAGTTCGATCATTCAAATCTCGTCGCGAAATACAAGTTATCTACGCGAAAAGTTAGAGTTCACACCAGGCGCGCGGCAGCTCTCCGCTCAGAGACGAAGTTCCGCGATACCACACAACGCGACATTTTCTAAGTCGTTTCGCTTCCTAGCTGACTAAAGACCGACTGTCCCCTTTCGCGTCTCAATCCGAACTGTTCTCTTTGGTGTCTAGACCAGCACTGAACTGTCAGCTTTTGCTTCTGCACTAGCACTCCCTCTGTTCGTCCCCGGCCGCGATTCCGGCGTGCCGAGCATCGTCGCTCAACTGATTAATGCAGTTTCCTTACCTGAAGTCGTCCATGTGATTGGCTACAGCTTATTCTACATTATTTTATTTTTTAACATATTTACATAATCAATGCTTGACCACTTTCACGTTCTAAATAAAGTAAGAATAATATCCATTAATAATAAACTTTAAATTACTTTACATAAAAGCCGTGGCCGAGCGGTTCTAAGCGCTACAGTCTGGAACCGCGCAGCTGCTACGGTCGCAGGTTCGAATCCTGCCTCGGGCATGGATGTGTGTGATGTCCTTAGGTTAGTTAGGTTTAAGTAGTTCTAAGTTCTAGGGGACTGATGACCTCAGAAGTTAAGTCCCATAGTGCTCAGAGCCATTTGAACCATTTGAACTTTACATAAAACCAGTACAATTTCCTTCTTAGCTTTGAATGCCACGACCAGTAGCCTTGCACCAATGTGCTTTCTGATGAATGAATAAATAACAAAAGTAACTATTATGAACTAAACTTTACAACAAATATTCTATTACCGAATATTTCAATAAGGTGTCATGCTGTCATCCTTCAACGTATTTTGTGTGGAGGAAATGATGATCTGATACTTAACTGTAAACACTGATAATTTAAATTTACTATATCTTTTAAACAAATAAAGTTAGAGAGTTGATATAGATCGTTAATATCGACCAAAGCGTTCAGATTTTAGCATTTAGGTCTTTGTCAGAAGACTTGTTAATTTCACTTTAACAGTAAATCCTAAACCAGTATAGATATCTTTTGCAAAAACAGACAATGTCTGATGGGATAATAGCAATCAGTGATTTTATAATATTACTTATAATCCGTCTTGATTGCAAATTTTTTTTATTCATATGATCGGTTTCGGTTCATTCAGAACCATCTTCAGATCTGATATTTCAATTACATGAGTAACCCATCCAAATTCAGCAAATTTCACATGCTGCGTCACATGTCAAGACGGATTATAAGTAATAGTAGAGATATGATCAATATTCAAGTTTTATTGGGGTCACCATGAAATTTTATGGAGGCTGGCTGATTGAAATTACTGTGGCTTCATTCCCTGCACTGCTACAGAATGAAATATTTCAATTTTTATTACCTTCAAGTACGTAATGTCCTGCTGCTTTCCCATATTCAACGGTGGATTACCAGAGATCCAACCTAAGGACGTCATTGGTGCCGACGTGAGCCAAAACTTGCAGACGACTGCAATGTCCAGTCTACAACCACCGGCAGTGCGTCCTCCACAACTCGGATGTGGCTCCCACGGCAGACATACCGAGCACACATTGGAGTTATTTCCAGCTGTGGACTCTAGTACCCTATCTGTGGCTTACCAATGTCTACTTATGCGTGTCATATGCATAATATCCAGCGTTTCTCACATATCATTGCTCTACTCACAAATAAAATTTGCTAGCAGCACGTATCCCGTGTAAGTAATATAGAACCTTTAATAGACATCTTCGTCAATTACCTCTGTTCTTCTAAGTGATGAGTAATATGTCTTGGCAGCCATGCTCTGATCCTTTTAATGTCGGACTATGAAGTTTTTGTTAGTCGCTTGCTATGGCCGCTAATATACGGCCAAACCTTCACTTTTAAGAGTAATATAATAGGATCACATTTTATCCACAAAATACCAGCTCCGGACGCTTCATTAATAATGTTGATTGTATCTGCTCCTTGACATTTAAATAAAGCCTGTAGAAGGATACTGCGTGAAACTTCGACAATTCCGGCCTTGCTGTCTGGAGGAGTGAAGATCGAATCTGCATAAAGATTTCCTGACTTTAGTTTTCCCTGTTTCCCCTACAGTCCTTAATAAGACTTGGCCCTTTTCCTTGTCTAATTTCGTCCTACGTGCAATAGCGCTTTCTTTCTCTGAGATCCTTTCCTATGGGATATTATATCCTACTTTTTCTTCGTAAAAAGAAAGTAAGTTAAATTCATGATATGGTAGTCGCTACTACACGTGCAGAATGTAGCACAAAAATTGCAAGAAATAAAAAGCAGATGAAGAGGCTGTCGATAGGACTTGCGAAATCTATAAGACACGGTGGTAATAAATGTACTGAAGCATGAGCAACAGTTCACAATTTTTTTTTTTTTTGACAACAGCTGCAACAGGATTTGGATAAGAAGTACGAAAGTGGATGGCGACTGAAAAGAACAATGTAAAAAACAGAGAATGTTCATCGCAGCAGACGTGCGGAAACAGAGATGGGAACGAGCAGAAACAATGTAGCTGTATGATCATATAAAATCACTAAAAATGAACATGAGTACAAGGAAATGCAAAAACGGTTTAATTTACTTTGAACACTGAAGCTTTTTGCTCATGAGTTAGACGTAGTTTACAGTGGGGAACGCAAATAACTATATTATGTCACATTCGGAAATATAGACAGTGAAAACTCGTTAACTAGAACGAGAGAGGAACGTGTGTGATCAACACAGGAGAAAAAACCCTTACATTTAGCTTACCTCGACAATATGAAGTATTTACGGAGCCAGTGCTATTTAAATCCTCTGAAATTTCGCATACTTCAGTAATTTAGTGGAGGCCTAATGTGTGGAAAGTGTACAATACATCTAAAGTGGTATATTATCGCGGCACTTAAATAAGCGCGTAGAAAGTCAGGCATGGAAGCAATAGGCTGCAACTGTCACAGCTGCAATTTACTGCGACGACTGGTGTTTTCTCAAATGCAGCAAAGTTGCGTGTCTCTTCATAAGACTGCGAATCAACACAGGTCGCGAAAGTAAAGCAATGAAGTGCCTGCTGCGCCTCGCCTCTCGGTATTAGTCATGCGCATCGTTGGCGGGTGTTTACTTCCCGCTCCGAATACAGCTTGTAGTGTGTAGCTGCGTGTTATCTTTAGAAAATCGATGAAGACAACATAGACAACACAAACATTGTGAAGGCAAGCTAAGGAAGCAGAACACAGCGGCAACAACGCAAGCAACATCATGCCCGTGGTTTCGTTCGTTCCCAAGACAACACATTTGTGGACTAAAATTTTCCATTTGGAAAACCAGATAGTTGTCGGAATTTAATTTCATTCGGTATTCTGACAGGTCTGGGAACAATTTTTACATGGTTTTCAGTTTTCAACGAATGCAGTGTATATCGTTAGTTTCGTGTCTTTTCGCCACTTACGAAGAATGGTTCAATTGGCTGTGAGCACTATTGGACTTAACTTGTGAGGTCATCAGTCCCCTACAACTTAGAACTACTTAAACCTATCTAACCTAAGGACATCACACACATCCATACCCGAGGCAGGATTCGGACCTGCGACCGTAGCGGTCGCGCGGTTGCAGACTGTAGCGCCTGGAACCGCTCGGTCACGCCGGCCGACCATACAAGTATCTCCCTTGCTTATTTGACGCATGCTGCCACGGGACGGTAGGTCTGCAACTGTTCAAATGGTTCAAATGGCTCTGAGCACTATGCGACTTAACTTCTGAGGTCATCAGTCGCCTAGAACTTACAACTAATTAAACCTAATTAACCTAAGGACATCACACACATCCATGCCTGAGGCAGGATTCGAACCTACGACCGTAGCGGTCGCTCGGTTCCAGACTGTAGCGCCTGCAACCGTTCAGTACTGAGGAAATTGGTTTTTTTTTTTTTTTTTTTTTTGTTTCGTCAGTTTCAGTTGCATTGCAATTTTGGCGTAGTGGTTACTGGTTTCGGGCTGACATGTTCATTCTCAAGCCAGACACCTTGTTATGATCTGTAACTATTAATACAATGTGGTGCCCAAAGGCACGCATAGCTTCTGTACAGACAGGTCTACTCCTTTCCGCCATCTGCTCCTATTCCTCGAACATATCCGTATACTCTACACCTCCCGCCGCCTTGATCCCCCTCACCCCCTGGTTGCTCGTCTCCTCTCCCATCCCTGCCCCCTGCCACGTCTTCACTGTTGTGTCCCGCCAACCCTCCATCTCTACACCCTTCATCTCATTTCCCAATGTGGCTTCCATCAACTCCCCCTCCCAGATGATGCCCTCTCTCCCTTCATTTATCCCTCCTATCAACTCTGATCCTCACCCCCCCCCTCCTTTCCTCTATCCTTTTCTTGGGCTCCCTCTCCCCCCCTTCCATCCTCTTTTCCCCACCTACCCTCTCTCTGCCCCCCTTCTCTCCCCTGAGTCCTTTTGCATTTCCCTCCTCTGCCTTTTCCCATTCCCTCTCGTGTCTGCCCTGCCCCTCCCCCCCCCCCCTTATGAGTCCTCTCCCTGCTTTGGTTCCCCGCCGCCTTTTGTTTTTCCTCTGCTCCCTCCTTGTTTTCCCCCTCATCTGTCCAGGTCCACCCCCCATCTGCCCTAGGCTATGGTGTGTCCTCCTTGTGCCGACATTATAGTGCAGCGTTTACAGTGAGTGTTCACTCTTGTGTGTCTTTTCCGAAGTGCTGCAAACGGCCATCATACTGTCGCTAGGTGTGATTTTATATCTCTTGTGAACAGAAACCAGACTGTCGCCATGTTTTTAATTGTCTGTCTACTATGTTACCTGTCTGCATCCTGTGTAATTTATTCGCTTGCCAACCCTTTGCTTTATGTTTTAACTTTCCACAATTTTCCGCCGTTTTACAATTTAAGTCCCCGTTTTAGCGCCTGTTTTTATTGTTTCTTAGCTTCTCCTTATGTTTTAAAAAGTCTGTAGGCTGCAGAGCAGCGTAATAAGCTGCTGCCAACCCGCCCCCTTCGAAATACATTAAAGGAAAAAAAAAACAGTTATACTGTGGGCAACAAGTGTCCCCATTGACATTAGCCTATGTGTCTGTTTGCACAAGACTGAGTTTGGCTGCAGCAAAATTTTATGTCAATGCAACTGAGACGGACGTAATAAAAGAATTATCGAATTTCCTGAGTATCTTTCTGGTGTGTACTGTTACATGTGGCGAAAAAATAGAAACTCTTACTGGATCCATTACAGTACATAAAGTAAAACTATACTATCACCCACAGTACATACATTTTCATTAATATATTGTTTGGGTACACTTTGTGATCAAAATTATCCGACAGCCACCAGCAGACAGTCATACAGATTGCGTCCGCGTGCTTACCCGAGTAGTAACGTGTTTACCTACCATGCAGTGGGCCCTGGTTCGATGCCCGGCCGGGTTGGATATTTTCTCCACTCATGGACTGGGTGTTGTGTAGTCCTCATCAGCATCTGATCATCACCGACGCACAAGTCGCCCAATGTCATGTCATCTGAAATAAGACTTGCACCTGGCGGCCGAACTTCACGGGTGGGGCCTCTGGGCCATCAAAGCCACACCATCATTTCATTTCGCTGCGTCCTCCGTTAGTCTTTATGATGGTTTCAACTCTGCTACAGACACTTTCACTAAGGTAACTGAATGTCTGTGCCTGAGAGGCGGCCCATTCTTCCTCGAGAGCCGTAACCAGTGAAGGTAGTGATTTGGAGTGAGGTCGACGTTCTGGCTCATCGCAGAGGTGCTCCATTAGGTTCATTTCCGTACTTTTCCAGGAATGTAATTGCAGACTGACCAATGCTTCACTGATATTGCCCTATGATAGCGTGATTGTCATGCTGATAAGAACAATCATTGTATCTGAACAATTCCTCTAGTTTACACAGTCAGGTCCAACTGTCATGACATATAGTAATCAATTCTGCATTGCACAGGAGCTTCTGTATAGGTTTGATCCGATAGTGGAGGGCTAGTCACGGCGTGACAGACTTCGAGCGTGGAGCATGTGAGGGCTGCGTGCGGGCCAAGGCTCGTCCTGTTATTCGGCTTTGCTTGGTTCTTCTCAGAAGCACGCGGAACAGCGCGACATTTCATTCGGCACTGCAGTGTGGCATTTTTCGGTCGGCACAAATCTCTGAGTTCGGCAGAATCGTGCTGCCAGCGTTGTTTACCTTTCGCTGTTTGTTCGTGTTGCGGAGGACGTTCACCGGTCCGATGGCTCTTTGCACAAAAAGAGGCAGTATTGCAGTCTGTCGTCACAACCCTCTAAAATGAAAGGTAACGGCAGAAGAGATGGATGAAAATTCTCAGTTCACATAATCGACGGTTACTGTATACTTGCCGACAAACGGTAAATGAAAGAATTTAAAGATTTGGTTCGTAAAGAAAGAGCAAAAATTTACAACGATCGGCAGACGGGATTCACACTGTGTGTGAATTACTAAGGGACCAAACTGCTAAGCTCATCGGTCGATAGACTTACACAATACTTAAACTGACGTATGCTAAGACCAACACACAGACCCATGCCCGAGGGAGGACTCGAACCTCCGGCAGGAGTGGGCGCGCAGTCCGTGACATGACGCCTCAAACCGCACGGCCACTCCACGCGGCAGACGGGATTCATTGTTCCGTATATCAAGAAGCTTTTTGTACTAAATTTGCAGGTACGGAGCACGTAAAGAAATTGACAGTACGAACACTAAAGCTTCAGAAGTCGCACGCATTGTTCCATTGTCAGTTGCAATAGTTTTCAGTGGAACTGATCGAAGAATATGGAGGCTTTATGTATCACTGAAAAGTATGTAGGTTAAGTCAAGGGGCTTGCCTCGAAAGATATTTCGACTTATAGCTCGTTATCGTCCAATTTGTGAAGGCAAAAGGACTGCAAGAACGAAAATTAGTACGTACTGAGTGGGTTGCAGACGTCGCGTTTTAAGTGGACTTCACTACACACTGCCCACAAGGTGAGAAACTACTCCTTTCTGATTTGAGGGGGATGCATTTGAAAATAAACTGCATTATACACTGCAGTGCCGAACAGACTGGTATGGGCATGCGTATTCAAATACAGAGATATGTAAACAGGAAGAACACGACGCTGTGGTCGACAACGCCTATATAAGACAACAAGTGTGTGGCGTAGTTGTTAGATCGGTTACTACTACTAAAATGGCAGGTTATCAAGATTGAAGTGCGTCTGAATGTGGTGTTATAGTCGGAGCACGAGCGATGGATCACACTAAAAAAAAAAAAAAAAAAGTATATGTTCACATGGCTCTGAGCACTATGGGACTTTATGGGACTTAATATCTGAGGTCATCAGTCCCCAGAACTTTGAACTACTTAAACCAGACTAACCTAAGGACATCACACACATCCATGCCCGAAGCAGGATTCGAACCTGCGACGGTAGCGGTCGCGCGGTTCCAGACTGAAGCGCCTAGAACCGCTCAGCCACCAACAGGCTGGCTGGTCACAGCATCTCCGAGATTGCGATGAACTAGGGATTTTCCTATACGACCATTTCATGAATGTACCGTGAATATCAGGAATCTGGTAAAACATCAAATCTCAGACATCGCTGCGGCCGGAAAAAGATCCTGCAAGACCGGGACCAACGACGACTTGAAGAGAATTGTTAAACGTGACAGTAGTGCAACCCTTCATATTTCAATACTGGGCCATCAGCAAGTGTCAGCGTGTGAACCATTCAACGAAACATCATAGATACAGGCTTTCGGAGCCGAAGGCCCACTCGTGTGCCCTTGATGACTGCACGACACAAAGCCTTACGCCTCGCCTGAGCCCGTCAACGCCGACATTGGACAAGTGATGACTGGAAACATGTTGCCTGGTCGGACGAGTCTCGTTCCAAATTGTATCAAGCGGATGGACGTGTACGGGTATGGAGACAACCTCATGAATCCATGGACCCAGCATGTCAGCAGCGGACTGTTCGAGCTGCTGGAGGATCTGTAGCGGTGTGGGGTGTATGCAGTTGGAGTGATATGGGAGCCCTGATACGTCTAGATACGACTCTGACAAATGACACGTGCGTAAGCATCCTGTGTGATCACATGCATCCATTCATGCTCGTTGTATATTCCGACGGAGCTGGGCAATTCCAGCACGACAATGCGACATCCCACAGGTTCAGAATTGCTACAGAGTGGCTCCAGGAACGCTCTTCTGAATTTAAACACTTCTGCTGGTGACCAAACTCTCCAGGCACGAACATTACTGAGCACATTTGGTATGGCTTGCAACGTGCTGTTCAGAAGATATCTCCTCCCCCTCGTAGTATTACGGATTTATGGACAGCCTTAAAGGATTCATGGTGTCACTTCCCTCCAGTACTACTTCAGACATTAGTCGAGTCCAAGCTACGTCGTGTTGCGGTACTTCTGTGCGCCCGCGGTGTTCTGGCGTAACCACATGCGCCGGAAAGAAGATGCCGAGAGAAGGCGGGGAGGAAACCTCGGTCAATGGTGCTCGGAATTGGACCGCGCTGCGCCAGGAGCGCCCCTTGCAAGAAGTGAATATAAGCGCCGCTCCCGCCAGCCTCGGCGGCTCAGATCGCCTCAGCGTGCTGCCATTAGTAGAACGTATTTGCAGAGCGTGCTACAAGAACAAGTAGTTGTTATCGTTATCAGTTACTTGTCTCGACTTTGTCTGTAGAGAATAACATTCTGTTTGCATGTCAGTTACGACACCGAAGTAACTCCAAAGATAAGTACTGTCAGATCTGCTTTATAGAAACAAAACTACTAATGTTATTGGTTTGAATTGTGTAGCTTTCCGAGGACGCAGCATCCTTTAGGCACCAAATAAGTGATGAGTGGGCAAGATCCAACACGTGGGGGCCCTACAAAATATTAGCCAAGTGTACCAGCTTCTTTGACTACAAGGGGCACATTCTAACAGACACAGTCCATTTCCCTAAGTTCACTGGCATTGTGGCCTTGAAATAATTACAAGGTTAGTTTTCTAAACATTTTGTGAGCACTACCAGTCATACATTTTTTTTTTGAGCTGTTTTCGTAGCCATACGCTTTTTCAGTTGAAAGCTCCCCTGCACATGTGAGGATCTAACTGTTTGACCTGCAAGGCAATTCTCGCTTTAATGACAAATCCTTTTACGTTATATCTGTACAAGACATCTACACTGCTTTCCCCAGGTCGAGTATCATCATCTCCATAAGAGGCTGCAGAAGTGCTACAATATTTCAACCCACATATTTGTGTGAAAAATCTCCCAGTTATGAAAGTATGCAAGTCACAATTACATGGCAACCTGAGTACAAGAATCTGTGAAATTGTCTACCCCTGCTCGTATACCCAAAAAATAATTAAATGATACTGAAAATTTGTATTATTTACCATCTATGCTGTTGAGAAATGTAAAATATAAAATCATTAAATGCGTTGATTTCTCAATTTTCCCTCTTCCCCTCGTCGCGCTCGGATAGCGTTGCATGGTGGTGGGCGAAATGTGCGGGGTAACTGAGCGGTTTGCCACTCGTGCCTGGACAAGGCCTATGAGCCGAAATCTTGGCTGCCCCTTTGGCAGTGTGTACAGTGTGTTCAAAGTTTACTTCTACAAACTTCGGGAACAGGCTCCTTACACCAAAACAAGAAAAATTCATAGACACGTATGTCCGAAAGTCCTTCATTTTTGAGTTACATAGTAGTTTACGATTTAGATGACTGGATCTCATCAACGTATAAACTCATAATAAATGCTCCAAATTCCCTCCGCTGTTTCTAAATATGCATGAATTTATGTAGTATTGGACTGTAACTCCTTTTGAAAGCACTTCCTGGTGGTTTTCGAACAGTCGACAGCTTTCGGCATCTGGGTAGTTTGCTGCATAAACCAGTTGCATAAGGTGCCACCAGAGATAATAATCCAAAGCACTGATGTCAGAGGAACGTGCTGGCCATGTAAATGGTCGTTCTATACCTATTCATCTACCATAGCAAATACCAGCCGATCCATCTCGAATACTGAGCCCGAAAGATGTTGGAGCTCCATCATCCATAAACCACATGTTTCTTCCTATTTGCAGGGACACATATTCTAGTAGGCCTTGGAAAATATTCTGAATATAGTCCCTGTAGACAGTATGTGTAAGACTCTCTGGGAGAATGTGTGGCCCTACCAGAGAGTTACCTACAACTCTTGCCCACTCATTAATCTTAAAGTAATGATGATGTTTAGCCTGTTCTGTAGCATGAGAATTGTGGTCGGCCCATATGTATTGGCTCTGGATGTTTCCATCGTAGCTCTTGCAACATCATTGTCGGTCAACAAAACTGAAGACACCAACAATGGGTTGGCAGTCTGTGCAACAGACCATCGGACGAGGTTCCCCCTTGGCGAGTGAAAAGCTAGTGTCAGACGCTACACACGTTGAAGGTGAAACGGATACATGAGTTGCTAGTGAAGTGTCCACCATGCTGAAGTTGAAAATGCACCACATGCAAGGGCCGCTTGTCTTGCGCTGATACCAACCCTTATTCGACAGCCAGTAGAACGTGCTCTTCCTGGTCAGGCGTACGAGCAACACGTATTTTTCCTCAGCCAGTACTCTCCGGTGCTACGCATAATGTCTCGGCAACGCGACGATACACAGCACCGAAGATGGATGACCTGGCTATGTTCTGTCTGGAAACGCTGTCTGATACAGCCGTGCAGCCTCGTCTCTGCTACCGTTTTCGTGGCCTACATAAGTACCATGTTTGGACGAAGGAGTTACAGTTAACTCACTATTTCTAATACATGTATACAACAGACACGTTGAAGACAGACGAACGACGAAAGTAGACAATTGTCCTTGGCAGCACAACTCCATCTAAGGTACAATGAGTCAAACGTGTGCATAGATAAGTAAAGATCATGGGATGTGCCTGGAAATCCGTTGAACGTCAACTTTCAGTAATAACTCGAAAGCGATAGATTTTCGGATATACTTTGGTATGAAGTCTTTTTCTGTTTTGCATTAAGGAACGTGTTCCCAGAGTTTGTAAAAGTATTTTTGAAACAGCCTGCATATCAAGGAATACTGCGGGCCTGTTAAGAATACTCTGTGATATCTCACTTTACACAATTATAGTGACATTCATATTATTTCCCTGTTTATAGAAATAAATAGTTTACGACATTTTCTTCTCGTTCTGCATGCTCCAACATATGCAAAATTTCTGCTGGGTCCACACAATGAAAAAAGATGCCTACTCTCCCCAACTTAGATCTTAGACCCCCTATAAGAAAAATTGTATTTTCTATAGATGTTTCTCTTCGGATTTCAATTTGCAGGTATGACAAAGTGTTATACGTCGCTGTTCACCTAGACATTTATTTCTCAAGATAAATTCTAAAACAATGGTAGAAATTATGCTGAACGATCAATGTCTGCAGTACATAATTTTTCTTTTCTTTAAATTGCATTTATTAATGAATATTTTAACCGTTCTGGAAAGTACTATTGCATGACAGGTAAATTGCACAAATGTTAAATGCTAAATAATTTCATAATGACGGAATCGAAACATTGGTCCACAATTCACCTGCCAGCTGCAACAATCGCTACGCAACAGTGGACGACATGCGGCATTGCGCCGCTTCTTTTGCGTTTGAGTGTACTACAGCTTTTTAGAATTGGAATTTGCTTAACTGGGAAAAAAAAAGAAAAAAAAAGTGTTGTAGTCTTCCGGGATGTTTTGAAATTCAGACTAATTTAACGCTTTTCTGAGCATTTTGAAACGTGAATCCTCCGTTTTCATGATAAAATGTAAAACTCCCATATCCCCCAAGAATGTATTATTACATGTCTTATTCATTAAGTTAAATATTATTTCCAAATTTACGATTTGTTACAAAAAAAAATTACAGTAAGGTATATAAGATATTGAAAAGGGAACAAAAACATCTAGATAAACTGCAGGCTAGTCTCGCACTAAGTAGGAACAGTTTTACATCGCTTCAGCCGCAGAAAATGTTCTATCTTATTGTACGCCCAAACCTACAGTTCTCATTTTTTTCGGCATAGGTACCGGTACGGACCTTCAAAAATCCAGTACTGTAATGAGAAGCTTCCTTCCAGATTAAAACTGTGTGCCGGATCGAGACTGGAGCTCAGGACCTTTTGGTAGAGCACTTGCTCGCGAAAGGCAAAGGTCGTGATTTCGAGTCTCAGTCCGGCACACAGTTTTAATCTGCGAGGAAGTCTCATATCAGTGCACACTCCACTGCAGAATGAAAATCTCATTCTGGTCACTGCAATGAGATCTATAGTGGGTACAGCCAGGCGAGTCTCCTAACATTTAAAGTGGGCTTGATGTGAATGATTCGTGCATGTACCACGAACAATAACGTAACGCGATTTTGTTTGCGTTTCTATGACAACATTTCAGTTTAGGGACGGGAAAAACCGACAGGTTAAAACCGATCCCGGAGCTTCATTTCTGAATAACCGGTATTTTTCGGTATTTCTTTGGTCCCGGTTAGTACAGATGTTTCTTATTTTTTACTAATAACCGAGTAAAAAAATATAAATTAGCCATAGCAAAAGTGCTAAAATTGTTCCTTTTTAACACACTTTTTTTAAAAAAAGAATTACATTTTATCATGAAATTTGCATTGGTTTGAAATATGGGAAAAGCGATTAGTCCTATTTTAATAACAGTTCCCACGGAAACGAGCAACAAATACATGGCATAAGATTTGGAGCAACATTGGTGGGACGGTAATGTCTCTGTTGCTGTGTGTCTTCGCGTAAGATACGAGTGTACGTGCAGTGTGCAAGACTTCACCCCACCTGTTCTATACGGTAGTTTCTCGGTGACGGCACCCGACATCCGTTGTATGGTACCAACCCCAGTTGGAATACTTTTACGGTGTGACGTAGCAATGAAATACAATGCTTAATTTGCTTTAAAATGTTCAAAATTTGTCTGCCATTTCTATGAAGTAATAAAAGAAGGATCGAAATTGTGGTCACAGTAATACATTAAAAACTTAAGAACAGTCCATTCATAGTATACAATAAAAATAGAAAGTTGGTAATCTGCTGTCTGTGTCTACATGATGTGTTTTTGTCTATTTGTGGCCCTTGAAAACGGACAAATTAACATGGAAAACAGTGTTCCTTAGCCTAAGTTTTCACCGTTTAAGAATACACGTAACACCCAAATACTGGTATGATCCCCGATTACAACAAAATTTCTTAGCAGAGTTGTAAAAAATTATAAACAGTACGAGAATACTGGTGATTTTTTTGTAGTATTCAATCAAATATCACTTTTTGAGAAAAGCAGCGAACTGTGGACGGATTAAGTTTTCTTCTACTTGCCTATTTAATTCAGAACTTTGATTCTATGTATCTTGAAAATAATAAGGTCAAGATTTTTCAGTTTTTGTTGCATTTCTACTTTTATTACAGGAAGTAATGGGGATAAAATCCAAAAACTGGTTATTTAAGAAACAAATTATTTCGTGTGGTTTTAACAGTCAGGTTTAACTGACGTGGCAAAAAGGCGATATAACAGAAAATCGGTTGTTTCAGCGATAACTGCCACCCTGAATTCGTTGGTGCCGCAGTTGTAGGCAACAATGGCCTCTAGTCAACGTTGCAGCAGTCGTTGGAACTTCACAGATAAAAATCGGTAACTATGCTGCCAGCTGTGGGAGCTTCCCTCGCCGTATGGAGTACAGTTAAGTATCCTTAGTACTGACACTGGTAGTGGATCCTCGCATATTGGTCACGTTGTCACGTGCTCAGGGTAACTGCACTGTGACGATCAAATGGAGCTGTGCAGGAAATATTTTCGCAGTTGCGAATATGAACCACCTTAGCTGTATACTGGAGAGACGAAAGTGGAAACTGGTGCCGGACCGAGACTCGAAACCGGATTTCCCTCTTTACGCGAGCGGTCGCCTTAACCGCTTCGGCCATCCGAGCATGAATCAAGGCCAGACCAAAGCTTCAATATGCCGTTGTCCATGTGTCACACACTATAGTCGTTCGTTACGTATATTCCCGTCCAGAAAGGACATATTTATTGCGAGACGAGGGTCTGGTATTGGTGAATAAATTCTTCTTTATTCGTCAGTTCCACACCTTCGACTCTCAATAAAAATGTCCTTCCTGGGCGGGAATATACGTAACGTACCAGTGCAGGTTGTGAAACATGGACGGCAGCATAGATCTGGCCGTGATACATGTTCGCATGCTCGAATCGGTTAAGTCGACCATTCGCATAAAGCGGGAAATTCGGTTTCGAGTCCTGGTCTCGTACAAACTTTCAGTGTAGTTATTGTAATACATAGCCAAAAGTGGTTCATATTCTCAACTGCGAATACATTTCCTGTATTTCTTGGCGGCTGTAATCGCTGCAGTGCCTGTTCCTTCGGATATGCATGTAGGTCAGAAGGAGCGTTATATTGTACTTCATAATAACACAGCTACTGCAATTTCGTATTTCGAAAACGGAGTTACTTTCCTCGAGGAGTAGTGATCGTTGAGTTAGTCATCATACTGCTTGTATCGGAGGCCCCCATCGACGATCTGTTCTTCAGTTCTACGGTAGGAGATCATGCGAAGATATGGACGAAGTCTCTGCGTTTCTGTGTCTTGGACTTCATAGGTGACGTTTGGTAAGCAACGTAGGATTTGGAATGTGCCAAGCAGCACTTCAGTAATTTTTCATGTGGCCGTGCCTTCCGCAAAGGTATAATGATTCAAAGGTCGTCTGGGTTGTAGCTTATAAGTCAGTTTTGGCGCTATTACGTTCGTAGTTCTTATCATGGGAGTCCAAGGTCAGCATCTGTGCAGTAAGCCTTGCTTTCTCCAATGTGTTGATGAGTTGTGTGATGTAATCATCCTTAGCGTCGTGTGATTGAAACAGGCACTTCGTTGTAATAGCCTCTCGACCGCAGATCAGGGAAATGACTGAAACCAATTGTGGAAATTGGAGATTTGTGGTAATGTCTTATGGGACCAAACGGTCATCTGTCCCTAAGCTCACACACTACTTAATTTAACTTAAACCAACTTACGCTAAGGACGACACACACACCCATGCCCGAAAGAGGACTCGAACCTCCGACGGGGGAAGCCGACCAATTGTGGATTGGTACGTTGTGTTGTATACGTATGCTATGACGGGCAGAATGGTAGCCGTCTCTGTGTGAGACTTCAACGTCTGCCGAGAGAATATCTGCGAAGGTCTTATCGGATCAGTCCAAGAGACCATTCGTCTGTGAGTGGTAAGCAGTTTTTAACCTCTGAACGACGACGCATCACAGAATTACTCCAGACGTTTATCTTTATTGAAATGCATTTGCACGACCACACATCGTTTACACGTGGCGCTCCATGCAATTTCTGGAACTTTGGTAGTTGACACAGTCGTTGTAACAAAGAAAGGAGGTAGTTGTAGGGCTTGGGCTTAATGTGCCGTCGACATCCAAGTCATTAGAGACGGAGCACACGCTCGAAAAGTTTCAACGATGGGAAGGAAAACCCTCTGTGGTCTTCCCGATTAACCATCCATATCATTTGCCAGGAGCTTTTTAAGAAAACAACGGAAAACTAAAATCTGGATGGCTGGACGCCGTCTGGAACCGTCGTCCCTCCGGATTCTAGCCCAGTGTGCTAGCAGATGCGCCACTGCGCTAGGCGTCGTAGAAGCGAAGCTAGTGAGGTAGTAAGGGGACGCTTCAATCCATTTATTTCTATCTGTTGACTTCGGAGATCTCCTTAACAAATCAACAGCAGTCCACTGAAATAGAGCAATTGTAGGGGGAATTGATAGCGTATTTTGTGTGGGTGGCCTACGTCGTCGGCTTTTAGCACCGATTTACATAATACGAACCAGATCGATTGAGACGTTATTCTGTCAAGTGTCTTCACAGATGCCACATGCCCAGGTGTCGGAGCATCTGAAAATAAATCAGTGTGGTTGGCCGTAAATTAACGAGAAAGATGAGCAACTCTTTCCATTCCATTGGATCGTAATTTTTCTATACTATATTCCATGTATTTATCTTAATTGTTCTTGGATCTTCTTCCTTCTTTAAGGCGTCTATCGCAATCAGTAATGCTGGATCTTCTATTTGTTTCATTACAATGCCCGTTATTTTAACAATGGTTAGGCTCTCATCACGGCTGTAACGTTCTTCCAATGTGTACTGGAAAAACCGGTCGACATCCTCTTCAGTCGTCCCAGTGGACCCATCAAGACTGTCACGCCAGTGTTCGTCAGGATAGAGGTCAGGAGCGGAGGGCGTTGTAAAATGAAAAGTAATGAAGTGGAATGGACCCAGTTTATTCTTGTAATGATGATACAGTGGTGCCTACGTAGGGCCGAGCAGCCCCAAGAGGGGTTGCCGTCTGCTCATCAGAGAGGCAGAGGCTAGAGGAGCGACTACTCGGGGCCGAGGTCAGAAGCTAAGAGAGCGCGGAGCTGTTTCCAAGCCGCCCTCGCCGCTCCCGGCCGCGTCCCCACGTGATCACACGATTAGTCTCTGATTGGAGGATTGATTCCGCCAACGCGCCTTGCTAGTAGCGTACCCCCGTCAGCGCAACCAACCCGTGGGACTTGAGTCTGACCGAGGAGCACGTGGCAGGAATGTGCCGACCGTGGTCTTCCGGCCAGCACCTTCCACCACAGTATGCAGCAAGCACAGCGACGAAGTCCCGTTCAAGGTCACCCGCCTAGCGAGCAACCAGCACGGGTACAGCCACTAACTTCTAAGTGAATATTGTTTTTAATTTTAAAAAAAAATCTCACGGGATAGATAAGGATGGTTCTCGGGTAGGAAAATATTTATTGTCTGTAATACAACATACAATCTCCATTGATCTTTATTTTACAATTTCCATTACCAATCTTGCACAATAAAAATATGTACTCATCGGCATTCAATTTCTTCTTCCTTCGACTACTCAAAGTAAATGGCATACTAGGAACAACTGTACCATAAGGCTGCTTAGCCAAAAGTCCTGTTGTCTCTGCTATACTCCATGTTTTCCATGTTAAAATATTTCCATCTGGAAAGGCTACAGGGCCACCATAGTCTGCGTGGTTGCCCCATACGACAGCAAGAGTAAGCCATGTACTACCTCCAAAGACTGCTTGTACATCGTATGTAAAGTTCAAATGGAGTCCATGAAAGACATTTGGACCTCCAATCAACTGTTGTTTATTAAACTGTCCAGCCAAATCAATCTCAATAGCCCTCAAACTGCGATATACAGGAAAGCTGCGCCGCCAGCGACGACGCCATGCACGTCGCCGAGGCATTGCTGTGGCACGTTAACGCAAGTGAACGGCCGAACATTATGCATAATAAATTTATTTGATAAAATTTTGTCGGCAATGATCCCTCTTGGGGGGTCTCCTCCCTGCACATCCTTTCCCCTTCCGAAGAAGGCTCTCTGGATGAAAATGAATGAGCTTATTCTAATTGAGTATTCCATTTAAAAAATATATGATCATTATGAAGGGTCCCAGAAATTAACATCCAAAACATAGTATAAATATCAATACGTGCAAAAGTTACAAAGTGGCCTGAAGGGCCTGAAGGAAGGATCTTGAATAACAAACTTGTGAAGTTGGTGCGACGGCAGTGGGGCGGCGCCATGCTGTGAGTGTGTGTCGGCGGTATCAGTGGTGGCGGGTACCCAGGCGATGATGAGGGGCACCGGAGCACAGCACACTGAAACACTCCACCCTCGTGGGGGTGAGAGAATGCTCCCAGGCCTAACAGTCACAAGGGGGTTTTTCCCCGTAATATTACTTTGAGTTCTTAAATCTAGGATTACAATGGTAATTGCCCAAGTGGGTGAATGAGAACATTACAAAATGACAAAAATTTAAAGAGAAAACAAAATGACTTACATGAGGGTTAAAACTCGACAGTTAAATTGTGATTCCATAGATTTTACATAGAAATACAAATCCATTACAAAATTAGTTCATTGACCTGACACCTAGACTACAACTTAATTCTAATGGGGGGTCATGCCTGATCGCATGCACCAAGGCTGGCAGGTAGTTTCAGGTGTGATATTCACCTTCAGGTTGTGGGGGTGGAACTACTTCTCCAAAGGAAGTGAAACACTTGCAAAACCCTCTTTTACAGAGTATCCAGGATACTATAATCAGAATCATTACAATGATGATTACCGAACCAGCGCTGGGTAATACAACGGTGGTTAATCGCTTTGTTTGATGCCAATCAGGAATATGTGAGGCCACTCGGTCAAGAGCAACTTGGTTGTGTTCCTGGGTAAGGAGATGATTGATCGATTGGAGTAGATCTGAATCATTGGTATTCGGTAAATTCTGTAGCTTCTCATGGTGATGGAGTTTAAAAGAGAGTTCAGGAAGGTATAAGGTAAATGTGGGAATGGTGACATGAAAGGTGGAGTGCAATTGAGCAGATATCCTCATAGAAGCAGCGTATACGTCACATCTTGAACTGTTATACACTAGGCCACTATTATTCAGTGTTACCCGGCACGATTCAGTCTCTGACATTAAACGGTGGCACACCAGGGTGGCGGTGACAGTTTGTGGAACAGCGAACAGAAAACTGTTGCCAACAGGCTGAATTATTGGTTGACGAAGTGAGACTAGAACACGAGGACATGGAGGTGTAGTAGTTTCAGCTAAAAACAGTGACATCTCACACTCAGTAGTGTTAGTGCGTAAAATTAGCGTGGAGCGTAAGTAATGTGTTGTATGGAAGCAACTGGATAGTTTAGCGCGAGAGACAGTGGCGTGAGTTTGTCGATCCCGACTAACTATTAAAAATTCTTGAGTCTGCCAAACAACATGGTGGTGAAGGGTAGCCCAAGAGACTGGGAAAGTGTATATTTGATAGCACTCGTATTCGCAATTTGCGCACGTGATCGGCAACCTCATTTGCATCCGAATACCGTCCGAATTACGGGTAAGTCGGACCTACAACGCAGCATAGTAAAAGGGGAAGTTGCTTTCCCGCACGGCATAAAGCATTTGTTTAGGGGCCAAAATTTGCGACGACACATTGTGTAGGATGTGCAAGAAGGGCTCTGAGGGTAACAGATGTGGACTGAGCTTTCCTTGCAGTCCGAGTTGAATGGCCGAGTGTAACATGTGCACGTGTAACTGTGCTGTGTGTATATTAAATAAAAGAATCTGCGTGGTCTTCACAATGTCCAATGTGATAGTCAGATTACGTAATCCCGAGCGAAGATAAGTCCACTCTTTGTTAAAGGATTGTTCAAGTGCACCATAGTGTCGTGTTAATCTGTCGGCTACAACTTGTAATTGTCTAGTTGTGGCCAACAGGTTATTCTCAAGATGTGTCAGGCGCACCTGTTGGTGTACCAACACTTCGTGATTAACTTGTGTTTCCAAAAGCGCTTACTGTGTGTCCAAATCCCAGCGTTTTGCGTCTGTTTCGTCAGGAGTCCCAAAGACAGATTTTAATAATGTACCTCCAACGGGCAACCAGGCTCCTTTGAAACGAGGCCGTGGTACTGCATCCCTAATACTGTTCAATTGACTTCGAAGGGTTGAAATAATTCTAGTCACTTCCCACAAAGATCGGAGAAACTCATGTTCCTTCGTCTGCGTCAAGAAGGTTTCATATTTGACAATTGCTGAGCTGCATCATATAAAGCTCGGTCTTCCTCTTCTAATAGTGTTAAGTTGACATCAGCTAACACAATAGCATAATGTGGAGTATGCACCAGATTATGACGACGTCCAAAAATCACGCCAGATGAGGAAGGGTAGACGTGAAATGGAGGCGCCTTAACGGCGACGACGACAACCATTGAGATTAACATGCTTCCCATTGCGGATGATAAATTGACAGCCATTTGAACGGAGGTTGCTTTCAGCTTCCAATGTTGATAACGGTCGACTGCGAGAGAAAGTATTAGTGACCCTACAAGTAAAAATTTCCTGGCTTACTTGATGAGCAATTCAGAGATGACAGAGGGGGTACAACGTTGTAGCAATAATTACCTGGCAAGTAGCGACGATGGAGCAGTTCAGTCACGCTTACTGATGAAGAAGGCACCGAAGTAGAATCACGGCAGGCAACCAACAGTTTGGCAGCCGTGGGGGTAGCAAGGCGGTAAGACAATGGTGTAATTCAACACTGAGTATCCGCTAATCAATCACGCGTCAGCAAAAAAGACGCTGAACGCGGAGGCAGTACTACGCAGCGCAAACTAAGTGTAACTCGCTGGAAAAATTTTTCAACCTGCTATGGGACGAAGGCCAAGTGTCGTTAATTAATTTGAGATTTTGTACGAAGAAAGTTTTTTTTTAAATGAATAAAATGAGAAGGAATCCTGTGATCGCGGTGTAAACCTGCACAGCCTAGGCACCTCCCACGCATTGGCCACTACGCTGGGGCACCCACCCCGCTAAGGCTCGACACGGCGAGACAGGTGAAGTGCTCCATAAATTTCAGAAATAATATTGAGTGGTTTTTCAGCTGTAGAAGACCAGAATGAGGGTAGGACAACGCAAGTTAACTCATTAATCATAGGATCTTTACTTACAGAAGTGGTCAATAGAGAGATTAACTGTACTGAAGTCAGAAATGTATGTTAGCGAGAGCGAGTCTGTTGCTCGTGAATACAGAGGCTGGGCGTGAAGCAGTGGAGGCGGCGCAGCGCAGCTTTATCAGCGTTGAGCCGGCAGAGTGCTGAGCTCAGATAACAGCGACGGAGAGCGCTAGTGGCTCTGCGTCCGAGACTAAGACATTGTAAGTGCAACTTAAAAGTAACAGTTTATTGCAAAGCAATAATAAACGAATAGCTGATGTCACAAAGACGTTTGATTCAATTTTGACAGAACAACTTAAGTGTTCAACAGGTAAATTGACTACGTTGTTGATTGAAAGAAACTTCTACTAAACATAACGTACATACGTACGTACTTCCCTTTCCCCTTCCGAAGAGCGGAGGGCATAAACGATAAAAGCCTTGTTCATGTACTTTGTATATGACAATAGAGGTCTGGTAACATCAACAAGTTACACCAAGGTAGTGTGGATATGAACAGTGTGAGTGTGCTGTAAGTTGTTTTTGGGCGTATGAAGTGTTGTGTAAATGTGTGACTAATGGTAGCTGATGGCGGATACGAACTGAAGGCCAATAGGTGCTATCAGAGATACTTCCAGTCGAGAAACAATGAAAGTTAAAAGGGAATACCGAATATGACACAAAAATAACGTACAACCATAAAGTGTACTAACATTGATCATAACTATAAATTGATAACAATAAAACATGACATTGGAGTAATAATAATTGACAAGAAATAAAATAAAGGGAATATTTCCCGAAAATAAACTTCCGAGTCGGATACGAAATCCGTCATGGAATGTTGGTTTTCAGTCGGTTGACGAAGTGCATAGGGGACTACGTCAGTAGAATCAGACAGTGTGTGTATATAACAACATTGTTATTAAAAGTTCAGTTTGCACTGTCAGATGGTGAAAAGCAACGAATCCGTTCAGCAACGGTAAAGGCTGCCATTTGGGGAACGGTATCTGAATCTTTGGCAGAATCCGATGATTTTGCAATGGAATTGCCATGTAGAAGAAAGTGGCGTTGTATAAAATGTAATAAAAGAGCATCTGGGGCTCAGTTCATTTGTGGTTGAGTGCCAAAGGCGTAGTGTGAGCGCAAATTGTCTCACGGTAATTGATGTATGAATTGTTTTAAGGTCAACCGGGGAGCCTAGGATTCGGTGACGTGTAAGTACAAGTTCGCGGTACGAATGAGCTACCTGCGAGTGACTCGAGTAATAAGTTCAGCAGTGCATTAGTGCAATCTGCAGACTTGAATTGATGATTATATAATTTGCAGGGCAATGGAGCAACCTGCGGACAGTGCTAAGCAACCTGTCTAATAATTGAGGGGTAGGCAGTGCATTGGAGCTACCTGCGATACCGTGGTTCAGCGGGCCTAAGGGCGTCCGTCTGACTTAATAAGAATAAGTGTAGGCACATGGGTTTCCTGCGATACATGGAATAAAAGTATCAGCGGTGTTATTAGCGACCTGCTGTACTAGGAAAATGTCGACTGTTCAAGCAATAAAAATAGCTCTGAAGCTAGAATAGCATACATGCATAAATAGCATCACTTTTTGTGTGCGCAGTACATAACACTACATAAAATGAAAATCATGAACTGTAAATCACTAGCGCTAATATAATGACATAATTAAACACAATTACATATATTGACAGGAAAATAAAAACGCAATGATGTACAATAATAACGCTGTAAGTAGTCGGAACGCTCAACGTTAACATGTAACACTGACCACCTGGGGCTGGCTGCTAGGCTGCGTGTGTGTTAGTTTTAAAACTGACGATAACAAATTGAACTAAAAGGACAACTAGGCACAGTTCCCGTAGCGCTTACATCACCGGCTAATTAGACGCAAAGTACGTATCTCACAATTGATCATCGGCCGATATTTTGGGGCAAGAATGCAACAAGGGAGAGCAATATCTCGGTGTAAATGGGTGGTAAGATTAAAAAACCGGTACTGTCGGAAGAGGGTATCTAACATGTTGTAGGGGCCTCCTCATCGACAGAAGAAGGAAAACAGGATAGAACAATGACCACGGCGGTAGAGTAAAATAAATGGGGAGGGCAAAAATAACTGCGTAGCAACCAAGGAACAATCGCCCACCGATATACGTCAGCCCGGACGATTGGTCGTTTGTGACTCGTCAGTAGCGTGAAAAACCCGTGGCATTGCATTGGTTTGCCCATATCTGGCCTTGTCCAAGGAAGATAACGTTAAATGTCCTCATAGTTCGATGTGTAAGAGGGTTAGGGCTGTAGTTTGTAGCTTATACAATGAATGAAAGCAGTAGTGAAACTTCACTTATAGGATTGGGAGACTAAGGTATGCAGAATATTGTAAATCGTTAAGAACTTCGTGTGATTTATCCAGCTAATGCGAAACAAAACGAGGAAAAGAATTTAAACAATGAATCACATCTACTTATTATTTATGTTAAGATTTATTGGGATGTTTGAATGAATTTTGTTTGCCGTGTCTTCCGGCTGCATGAAAGAAACCAGCTTGGAGCTGTTAGCGAGCGCGCAGCGCACGCGTAGGTGCGGAGTAGGCACCGGCACGTCAGCGGTTAAGTGAGACGGCGTGTAGCCGCGAGAGACCGGCCGCTACTGCAGCGACAAATATCACGCGCTTAGCGTGTACAAGAAATAACGATGAACTAGAAATTGCTAATTATCTAGAATAAGAGTTTTGTAAAAAGGCTGTTAGTTATATAAAATGATGGTAAATGCATTGTAGTCTGTCATACACGGAGGATAGGGCAGTAATTTGCGGTTTGTTTTTGTAACTACTCGGACGCGCCGCGTGTTGAGACGCTGGAGGCGGCAGCGCACGTGGTGATAAGATACGTCATCGCGCGGAGCGCTGTTACCTGGCTGAGAAAAAATGATGGCCGCTGGCCAGTTCTTGGCGAGGAGAAGGGACAGCGCTGAAGAGGAGGGGAGGCGACAGCTGATGTGTTGCCTCGCCAACAGCTGGTCCCGTAAACAAAGCGTACGAGGCGTATGCATTTCAAGTCCTGGCTTTATCTGTTCCGCTTACTTACGATTAGCTGCAGCAAATACAGAACTACGACATATAGTACAATACACTAGACGTCAACGTAACAAGTATTAAGAAAAGCTCGGAGTAAAAATGCTCCACATGTACTGGTTTGCCAAATAGATGGCAATAGAGGACATTGAAGAATATTACTCGGAGTTAGCAGCCGCGGTACTGCCAAAACCAAGTGTAATGGTTGCATTTGAAGCAAGTCAGTTGCGTGACGTCTAATGCGTGGCATTGCTTGCAAAACATAAAACATAATCATACATATAAAAATGAGAAAAAATACATGACAGGACTGGAAATTGACAATTGAGAATGGCTGGGAACTCCGTGGTGGCCAGGCACGTCTTGCTTCCAAGTCCCTGGAGAAAATGACTTAAACTAAGCTGCAATAAAACATAACATAAAACTCTAACTAGGCGTGATTAATCACGCGACCTCAACCCATAAGGGTGTCGATTCCGCAAAGGGTATCTACAACCATGTGGAGGTAATCTCCTCCGTTTTTTCTTTCGTCTTTGTTCCACTTGAGGTGGAGGTGACACAGGCGGATCGGGGGCTGCGACCTGTTGTGGTGACACAGCCCTACCGTGGTAAGGTTGCAGGCGGTCAAAGTGCACTATCACCGTACGATCGGTTAATTGCAGTTCTGCATTGACTGGTGAGGTCAACGGTACAATCCGATACGGGCCTTCAAAGCGGGGAGAGAACTTTTTAGTTCGTCCATTTTTGATTGCCGGGTTTCGTAGTAACACTAAATCACCTGTTTGATAAGTCGGTAAAACAGCATTTTTGTTCTGCCTGTGCAACTGTTTATTAGTAGCTTTGATATTATTCCTCTTTACCTTATACCAGATCGCTTTTAGCCGGCGGGCTAAGCCTTTTACTTCCTTTATTTCTACACCTTGAGGTAGTTTGTCTATTTCGAACGGCGAATTCATCGGCCGTCCAAACACAGCTTCGTAAGGGGTATACCCCGTGGATTCATGAATTCGGGAGTTTTGTATGCAGAAGAAATATGCGGTACATATCTGTCCCAATCAGCATGCGTTTTTGCAACATAATACGATAACATTGTACGGTGTACGCGTTCAACGCGACCGTTGGCTTTAGGATGGAAGGGAGTTGTACGCCATTTTTTGATTCTTAGCAATTTACAAACTTGTACAAATAAAGCAGACATGAAATTGGTTCCATGATCCGTTAAAATGGCATCAGGACTTCCAAAAGGTAGTATCACACGATTTACAAACTCTCTCGCCGCAGTTACAGCTGTCATGTCGGGGAGGGGGACCAAAATTAGATAACGTGAAAAGTGATCAACAACAGACAAAATGTATTTGTTGCCTTGTTGCGACTGTGGAAAAGGACCTTGGAAATCTAAAGCAAGAATTTGGAAGGGTGAAGATGCCTGAGGAAGTATTTGCAGCGGCACTCTCGGATGCCTATTTTGTGCTCGTTGTGCACACGGCAGGCAAGATCTTACATACCTGTCCATGTCACGTTGTCGGTATTGCCACCAATAACGTGTCGCAATTCGAGCGTTCGTAGCGCGTTTTCCGCTGTGACATGCTTGGATCGTATCATGGCATTGCCGTATTATACGTTGCTGCAAGCATTCCGGTATTACCAAACGATTTTCATGGGGAGTTCTTCGATACAAAAGGTCGTCTATTACTTCAAATTCTGGCAAGGTGGCGTATCTTTGACATTGAACGTCCACCTGCTGTGCTTCTTTTAACTCTTCGATTGATACCTCATCTGATTGAATGACACGCACCTTTCTACTTAACGCATCAGCATTTTGATGCAATCGACCAGGCTTGTGCCGAACTTCAAAATCATATTCTGACAGTTTCATGACCCAGCGCATAAGTTTGCTGCTAGAGTCTTCAAGATTCAATAACCACAGCAGAGCAGAGTGATCGGCAAGAACTTTAAACTTGCGACCATAAAGGTAACATCTAAAATAATTAATTCCAAAAAGAAGGGCAAGCAATTCCTTTTCTGTAGTACTGTAATTAGTTTCTGCTTTATTCTGTTGACGAGAGGCATACCCAATGGGTTTTTCCTCACCATCTTGCACTTGGCTAAGGACACATCCTACAGCAAAATCTGATGCGTCACAAGATAAAATAAAAGATTCAGCGAAGTCTGGGTAAACAAGTAGAGGTGAACTAGTTAAAATAGTTTTCACTGTTTGAAAGGCGGTCGAACATTCATCCGTCCAAACAAAAGGAGTATCCTTTTCAACAATTTAATTAGTGGTTTGGTAATAGTAGCATAATCTTTAACAAAACGGAGGTAATAATTTGCAAGGCCAAGGAAGGATTGTAATTCCTTAAAATTTGTTGGAATAGGAAAAGTGTCTACTGCTTCAGTTAATCATGGATCTGGCTTGACTCCACTGGAACTGATGACATGACCTAAATACTGTACTTGTGATTGAGCAAAAGAACATTTTTCTAATTTTAAGCTTAAATTAGCATTTTGTAAGCGCAACAGTACACTGCGTAGATGTTCAGCACATTCAGCAATGGATTTTGAAAAAATAATTATATCATCAAGATACACAAGGCACATGGTAGGTTTCAACCCACGTAATAGCAGATCTGCAAATCGCTGAAAGTTTGCTTGCGCGTTGTGAAGCCCGAAAGGCATCCTTAAGAATTCATATAAGCCACCAGGAACTACAAAAGCTGTTTTAGCTCGATCTTGAGGAGCAATTGGAATTTGATGATACCCACTGCGCATGTCTAATGCTGTGAAGTACAGGCAATTGCCCAGACGATCGAGTGTTTCTTCGATCCGGGGTAATGGATAATGATCTGGAGTAGTAACTTTGTTTACTGCTCGCATGTCTACACAGAGGCGATAGGATTTTTCTCCGTCTATAGATTTCTTTGGAACGACTACAATTGGGATAGACCACGCACTAGAAGAGGGTTGTATTATTCCTGCTTCTAGTTGCTGTTGTATAGTTTCCTCTACCACTGACTGATGATGGTAGGGAATTCGGTACCCTTTTTGAGCTATTGGCCTAGCATTTCCGGTTGGAATCTCATGTTGGATTAGATCTATTGCTGGTAAATATTTCCTGTCTTCAAACAACCATGAATACTCATTCAATACTTCATTTATTAGCTTTTGTTCATGCAATGGGAGGTGACTAAGCTTAGCTTTAAACTTATCTGTCAGATGTGACGTGATTGTCAAAAGGTGTTGAGAGGCGGCAGCAGTCTTTTTCTTTTTCAGAGAAGGGGTTCTCATTGGCAACTCATCTTCTGTGATAACCTGTAAGCTGGCTAATACTGTACCACGCGGTATTAAAGCTTGCTTGTGACTAAAATTGTCTAAACACACGGGTACGCAATTTTCTTTCTGTACTTGCTGCGCTTTGCACAGGCTACGTTTTACGTGGACCTGCATCTGGTCAAGAGTTTCATTCTGGCAGAGTGGATCTACCAAGAAATGAACCTCTTCGGATTCACGTATCAGGCACCCAAAGGATCTTTCCTGTGCCTTCTGGTATCTCCACGGGATTATCGGCTTTTAGCATCGTTACGGGAGACCCCGAAACTTGGGAAACGGATCCTTTTTTCCCAGTTCCGCTCGCCCGCAACGTGCAGTCACGTCCAAAACGGTGCACGTTGTCGCCGAATTGGACGGTATTTAACCTATAGTCAATAACCCCCTGGAAATGACGCAGAAAGTCACTTCCCAGGATGATGTTGTAATCCGTG
The DNA here is from genome assembly GCF_023864345.2 of Schistocerca serialis cubense. NCBI lineage: Eukaryota > Metazoa > Arthropoda > Insecta > Orthoptera > Acrididae > Schistocerca > Schistocerca serialis. The sequence continues at coordinate 173,672,056 of NC_064640.1, forward strand.
CGCCCGTTTCGTACAACCTCCATCGTAAAAGCATATTCTGTGGAGACCAACATGAACTCAACGCAACAGCTGTCATCAGGTTTCACTATGCCGGGACCAATACCACTGATATGGTACCGCGGCGGTTGCAATGTTCTTTTATCTCTCTTCGATAAAAATGCCAAGCTGTTCTGTGCGCCTGTGTCAATTAGCACGCGTATTGGTTTGCGGCCTCTAACACCATCGTCAACCACGCTTGCCACCTGCGTGATTCCCTTATAAGCTAGGGGAGTCACTATTTTTAACGGGGGACGGGAGGGCTGGCACTTCCTGCCCCGTGGCCGATTCCCGAATTCTGTGGTTGGTTTGCATTTCGCCTGGAATTTGTAGGCGGTTGTGGCCTACTATTTGGACAATGCACGCTTTGGTGCCCATGTTCCTGCACTGATGACAATATGGCACGCGACACTGCTCTGCCACATGTCCTTGTCTATTACAGCGCTCACACTTAGTATCGTTCGAAAAGATACGTCGGGGCTCGCTTTGCCGCGCAGAGACGGCCACAAATCGGCTCGCCTCCTCTCTCAAGAGTGCTAATCGCACGGCTTCGTGTAAGGTTGTAACGTACGCGCGGGGCACACAATACTCATTAAAACCTGTACTATGATAAGTGAATGGGGTGCACTTTACAAGACGGGATTTTTGTATAGATATTGACCGCGTGTACCTGAATGGTGGCTAATCAGACTTACACCCACTCTGTAATAACAATGATACGTCAAGTAAGTTCGGAATGCAACTACACGTCAGGACGGACAAAAGAAAGCACAGCAGATGCTACCAATTTGTTAATAATACGGTCGCCAGCCTAATTAGGCATTCACTGAGTTTCTTCCCTGTACAAGTTGGCAGATATTCGGGCAAAGCAACAAGTAGTAACACTGCATAATATAGTAGAAGATCTATTGAACTGATAGTTTCACGTTCTGTACTGATATGGAAAAACCGTAAATACATGACACTACACTATAATGTATACTACAAAACTTCGTACTGTCTATTGATCTGATTAAAATCGGGCATAGGTTACCTTAGAAACAGCACTTTCGAGTCACACACACAATGTCAATTTTGTTAAAGATGAAAACACTGATAAATTTTGGATTTTATATTGACTTTAACTTTTGCTGGTCAAAACAATTTAGAACACTTCAGAATTCAAATGAATAAAAAAAAAAAGGGGGGGGGGACCCTGAAACTGTTATGATCACTGTATAAAAAAAATTATTACTGACACCATTATGCGCTCAAGATTTCCAGTATATGAGTTACTACTCTCTTTCTCTTATTTCCTACTCATTTAAATACCTTTATATCTGTCTCGAAATAATTAAACTTCATTACTAAATCAATATTAAAGTTATCTTCCAACTTTGTCAGACCTTCGTTATTCATTTACTGGTTCATTAACAAAACAGTTCTTTAAACACCATTCTTACATAGTTAGGTCTGCATGTAAATGTTATTAACACAAAATTTAATTTTTAATTTCGGGACACTCGGATTGCACAACATTTGGAAAGGACCCTATCTAGGTTAGTTGTGAGGATAATTGAATGATAGGAAAGTTCTGGTAAAATTTAAGTTGTTATTGAACAGTATGGAACAAAAGTAACACTGGTCCATACGGATACAGTACTAAAAGTTTCAACCTGTTCGTATCGATGCGGCGGTTGGCAGGCGGCGAGCTGGCGAGGCACAAAGCACACATACAACCACAGCTATGGCTCTTGACGTATCGGCACTTTATTTCTTCATAGTGTCGCAATACTTTTCCATTTAGTGCCTATGGAATTTACCCATGCTGTATGGGCGTTGGAACGGCATACCCGAGGCTCAATGAAACCACGTCTTCCAGGAGAGCCTCCTCGCTCCAGAACGTGTTTCTCAGACCGATGCCCAACTCCGACTATCACTGCTGAGCCCGTTATGCCGTGCAGCGCCCGTGTGCATTTTCCCGCGCTCGCCTGCCATCCACCTTTTACCGCTCCCTTACAGACAGGGTATTCACCCGAGGTTTTGCATTCTACATATCCTAATACATTGCCTACGTATGGACCAGACGCACAGTGACAATTTTAAACATGTTACAACAGCTTCAGCATTTGTTACATTTCAATTCTATTACAATATTGCTTGACATTTGACATAAACATTAATATTAACATTGAAACTTGTTTACAGTTTTCTTAACACAATGACATGAAACAAGAAAACAAATGAAATCAGAACATCAATTACTCAAGTTTAACGAAAAATCAGATGGAAAAAAAATTTTTTTTAATATGTACAATAGTACAACGTCGTTGTTGTTACAAGGTGCGGGGGGAAGCTACCTTGATTTCGCCCCCTATTTGAGGGTTTATGCCACGAATAAACACGTCTATCGCACGACATTCTGATTCTTCCAACAGAACCTCGTTACGAGCAGAACTGGAACTTAGTGCGTACGTGTGGCATGCGACGCCTCTAATCCCGTCTGCGAATGCTTCTAAATCTTCACCCGTTTTTTGCTTAAGGGTGGAAAGCAAGTCGCGATAGTAACTAGTACAACGTTTGTCTGTATACCTTTCAATTAACCCTGTTGCAAGGGACTGGAAGGTAGGGGCATTTATCAAGCTCTCGATCGACTGCACGTAGTTCCGCGTTTCGCCGGTGAGTTTCATTTTCATCACGTTTAAGAGAAATTCATCTGGCCAACCGCAAAGCTTTCCGATGTCCTGGATATTCTGGACAAGCGTTTGAATATCCTCGTGCGGCTTTCCAGCGAACATCGGTATAAACGCTACTGCTGGAAAGCTCTGCACCAAAGTAGAGGTGGCTACTGCCACAGGTGATTCTGCACTAGTGAGCGGTAGCTGCTTCGGCTGTTCTCCCTCTAGCACTTGCTTAGCAACATTAGATTGCGGAGAAGCCATTTTAAGATCATCTATCTGTTGCTTAAGCTCCGCGTTAGTTAAAATTAATTGATTTAACTGGGACTGCAGCGCCAAGAGGGGATCTTCATCCTCTCCGGCTGCTCCTGCCTCCGATTGCTGCCTGGTGATCGGCATGTTACAATAGTGACTTACATTATATGGCGGCGTGCAGACGACGGACGGCGGCGGTGTCGACGAGCGGCGGCAGGCGCGTTGATCACGCGCGGGCGCAGCAGGCGGCGGGCGACAGCACGGACAGCTGTGACGGCGGGACGGCGCGAGGGCCGCACCCCGGACCCTGGCGAAGGCGGTGACCCGTGGCAGCTACGGACAGCGGCGGCGGCGGCGGCGGCGAGCGTGACTGCATCGCGGACCCTCCTCGGCTCGCGTCCGGCGGCGAACTGCGTCACGCTTGTGGCGCTCTAGTGCGCGGCCACGCACATTCTGCAACGCAGGCGACCGGCTGGCACGCGCTTGGCGCGCTGCAGCCTCGCCATGTTCGGTCTAGTTTCCTTTACTTGCTCAGCCTCGGCCCCTTTGTAGTACTCATACTCAACTGATGAGTTGATTTTACAACCGTAAGGTGGGTCGCATCCCACTTCTGACACTACTTGTTCGTCAGGATAGAGGTCAGGAGCGGAGGGCGTTGTAAAATGAAAAGTAATGAAGTGGAATGGACCCAGAATATTCTTGTAATGATGATATAGTGGTGCCTACGTAGGGCAGAGCAGCCCCAAGAGGGGTTGCCGTCTGCTCATCAGAGAAGCAGAGGCTAGAGGAGCGACTACTCGGGGCCGAGGCCAGAAGCTAAGAGAGCGCGGAACTGTTTCCAAGTCGCCCTCGCCGCTCCCGGCCGCGTCCCCACGTGATCACACGATTAGTCTCTGATTGGAGGATTGATTCCGCCAACGCGCCTTGCTAGTAGCGTACCCCCGTCAGCGCAACCAACCCGTGGGACTTGAGTCTGACCGAGGAGCACGTGGCAGGAATGTGCCGACCATGGTCTTCCGGCCAGCACCTTCCACCACTGTATGCCCAAGCCGCTACGGCCGAATATTATGCATAAAAAATTTATTTGATAAAATTTTGTCGGCAATGATCCCTCTTGGGGGGTCTCCTCCCTGCACACCAGTATAAAGATTGGTGGTCGGTCACAACAAAGCATGCAAACGTAGTCGAAAGCTACTCATTGTCCAAATAGGTACTAGGCACTCATTCTCAAATGTAGATCGATTACTCTCAGGTTATCAGTGTATTATGGAGATGTAAGCAATCACTCTTACAAAAACACCTTCCTAGTGTTGCTCTATAACTGACAAGTAGAACATATGGTAATCGAGTTTTTAATTTTTGTTTAATATTTATGGCACGTAAAGGTCTGGACTCAAATACCAAAGCCGGCCTCGGTGGCCGAGCGGTTCTAGATGCTTCAGTCTGGAACCGTGCTGCTGCTACGGTCGCAGGTTCGAAACCTGCCTCGGGCATGGTTGTGTGTGATGACCTTAGGTTAGTTAGGTTTCATTAGTTCTACGTCTAGGGGGCTGATGACCTCGGATGTTTAGTCCCTTAGTGCTTAGGGCCATTTTTTTTTTTTTCAAATACCAATCGCCCAAAGCAATCGATGCAACACTCAAAAATTCTCCAGAAAATCGACTTAGAAGTTTTCCGAGGAAGAGTAATTCACTAATATTAAAGCGTTTTTCACCTTGGGACGCGTGATATAACTAGGAGATAAATGGGTTACTGGTTCGAATCTCAATGCGTTTTTTCGTTTTATTTTTGTCGTTCACTTAAATACCTACATCATTTAAATATGCTAACGTATGCCAAAGCTTCATACGTATGCTAATTAACACACATCTAGTCATAATTTTTATGAAACATTCAAGGCCTGTGGTTTCAAAATATACAGGGTGTAAATTTTAAGTTGACAAACCCGAATAACTCGAAAAATATGCTAGTCACGAAAAAACGTATGGAATCCAAAGTTGATTATTTTCGAGGGGGACATCTAAAATTAAAGCGTTTTTCACCTTGGGATACGTGATATAAATGGGAGATCAATGGGTTACTTTAGAGAACACTGTTTTTACGGCAATCAACACAGATGTAAATTACAACCAAGATACTGCAAATACTAGGAAACACGCTGTTAGAGTTAACATAACCCTACAAGCTTGTAAGTGACATTTCAAAGGCAATATCACACTCATCATAATCTGAGACAACTAATTCTGTGACATAAATCACACAGTAATCCTTAGGCAAAATTAAATACTTTCTAAATAAGAGATTTTGGGACACTACCTGGGCTCCTAAAGTTCTATGATTATTCGAAGCATTTTTGCTTCCTAAAAGCGCCTTTGATTCATAATCAAAACGACTTCGGTCCCGGGTTCGATCCCCGGCACTGCCTAAATTTTGATAAATAATCAGCATTGGCGGCCGAAGACTTCCGGCATAAGAAGTCAGCCTCATTCTGCCAACGGCCTTGTTAAAGAGGGCGTAGGAGCGGATAGAGGTTCAGGGCACTCTCTTGTCCTGGGGTGGGAAATTTCCCCTAAAGGCGGAAGAATCAACAATGATCAACGACATGAGGATGCAGAAGGTAATGGAAACCACTGCATTAAAGACACGTAACGTGTATCCACAGGACATGTGGCCTGTATTTGAAGAAGTGTCATGATGATCTCTCCATTGGCAAAAGATTCCGGAATAGTCCCCCATTCGGATCTCCGGGAGGGGACTGCCGAGGGGGAGGTTACCATGAGAAAAAGATTGAATAATCTAAGAAAGGATAACGTTCTACGAGTCGGGGCGTGGAATGTCAGAATCTTGGTAGGGAAACTAGAAAATCTGAAAAGGGAAATGCAAAGGCTCAATCTAGATATACATTCCTGGAAATGGAAAAAAGAACACATTGACACCGGTGTGTCAGACCCACCATACTTGCTCCGGACACTGCGAGAGGGCTGTACAAGCAATGATCACACGCACGGCACAGCGGACACACCAGGAACCGCGGTGTTGGCCGTCGAATGGCGCTAGCTGCGCAGCATTTGTGCACCGCCGCCGTCAGTGTCAGCCAGTTTGCCGTGGCATACGGAGCTCCATCGCAGTCTTTAACACTGGTAGCATGCCGCGACAGCGTGGACGTGAACCGTATGTGCAGTTGACGGACTTTGAGCGAGGGCGTATAGTGGGCATTCGGGAGGCCGGGTGGACGTACCGCCGAATTGCTCAACACGTGGGGCGTGATGTCTCCACAGTACATCGATGTTGTCGCCAGTGGTCAGCGGAAGGTGCACGTGCCCGTCGACCTGGGACCGGACCGCAGCGACGCACGGATGCACGCCAAGACCGTAGGATCCTACGCAGTGCCGTAGGGGACCGCACCGCCACTTCCCAGCAAATTAGGGACACTGTTGCTCCAGGGGGAATCGGCGAGGACCATTCGCAACCGTCTCCATGAAGCTGGGCTACGATCCCGCACACCGTTAGGCCGTCTTCCGCTCACGCCCCAACATCGTGCAGCCCGCCTCCAGTGGTGTCGCGACAGGCGTGAATGGAGGGACGAACGGAGACGTGTCGTCTTCAGCGATGAGAGTCGCTTCTGCCTTGGTGCCAATGATGGTCGTATGCGTGTTTGGCGCCGTGCAGGTGAGCGCCACAATCAGGACTGCATACGGCCGAGGCACACAGGGCCAACACCCGGCATCATGGTGTGGGGAGCGATCTCTTACACTGGCCGTACACCACTGGTGATCGTCGAGGGGACACTGAATAGTGCACGGTACATCCAAACCGTCATCGAACCCATCGTTCTACCATTCCTAGACCGGCAAGGGAACTTGCTGTTCCAACAGGACAATGCACGTCCGCATGTATCCCGTGCCACCCAACGTGCTCTAGAAGGTGTAAGTCAACTACCCTGGCCAGCAAGATCTCCGGATCTGTCCCCCATTGAGCATGTTTGGGACTGGATGAAGGGTCGTCTCACGCGGTCTGCACGTCCAGCACGAACGCTGGTCCAACTGAGGCGCCAGGTGGAAATGGCATGGCAAGCCGTTCCACAGGACTACATCCAGCATCTCTACGATCGTCTCCATGGGAGAATAGCAGCCTGCATTGCTGCGAAAGGTGGATATACACTGTACTAGTGCCGACATTGTGCATGCTCTGTTGCCTGTGTCTATGTGCCTGTGGTTCTGTCAGTGTGATCATGTCATGTATCTGACCCCAGCAATGTGTCAATAAAGTTTCCCCTTCCTGGGACAATGAATTCACGGTGTTCTTATTTCAATATCCAGGAGTGTAGTAGGGGTCAGTGAAGTGAAGTGGAAGGAAGACAAGGATTTCTGGTCAGATGAGTGTCGGATAATACCAACAGCAGCAGAAAATGGTATAACAAGTGTAGGATTCGTTATGAACAGAAAGGTAGGACACAGGGTGTGTTACTGTGAACATTTCAGTTACCGGGTTGTTCTAATCAGAATCGACAGCAGACCAACACCGACAACGATAGTTCAGGTATACATGCCGACGTCGCAAGCTGAAGATGAACAGATAGAGAAAGTGTATGATATTGAAAGGGTAATGCAGTATGTAAAGGGGGACGAAAATCTAATAGTCATGGGCGACTGGAATGCAGTTGTAGGGGAAGGAGTAGAAGAAAAGGTTACAGGAGAATATGGGCTTGCGACAAGGAATGAAAGAGGAGAAAGACTAATTGAGTTCTGTAACAAGTTTCAGCTAGTAATAGCGAATACCCTGTTCAAGAATCACAAGAGGAGGAGGTATACTTGGAAAAGGCCGGGAGATACGGGAAGATTTCAATTAGATTACATCATGGTCAGACAGAGATTCCGAAATCAGATACTGGATTGTAAGGTGTACCCAGGAGCAGATACAGACTCAGATCACAATATAGTAGTGATGAAGAGTAGGCTGAAGTTCAAGACATTAGTCAGGAAGAATCAATATGCAAAGAAGTGGGATACAGAAGTACTAAGGAATGACGAGATACGTTTGAAGTTCTCTAACGCTATAGATACAGCAATAAGGAACAGTGCAGTAGGCAGTGCAGTTGAAGAGGAATGGACATCTCTAAAAGGGGCCATCACAGAAGTTGGGAAGGAAAACATAGGTACAAAGAAGGTAGCTGCGAAGAAACCATGGGTAACAGAAGAAATACTTCAGTTGATTGATGAAAGGAGAAAGTACAAACATGTTCCGGGAAAATCAGGAATACAGAAATACAAGTCGCTGAGGAATGAAAAAAATAGGAAGTGCAGGGAAGCTAAGACGAAATGGCTGCAGGAAGAATGTGAAGACATCGAAAAAGATATGATTGTCGGAAGGACAGACTCAGCATACAGGAAAGTCAAAACAACCTTTGGTGACATTAAAAGCAACGGTGGTAACATTAAGAGTGCAACAGGAATTCCACTGTTAAATGCAGAGGAGAGAGCAGATAGGTGGAAAGAATACATTGAAAGCCTCTATGAGGGTGAAGATTTGTCTGATGTGATAGAAGAAGAAACAGGAGTCGATTTAGAAGAGATAGGGGATCCAGTATTGGAATTGGAAGTTAAAAGAGCTTTGGAGGACTTACGGTCAAATAAGGCAGAAGGGATAGATAAGATTCCATCAGAATTTCTAAAATCATTGGGGGAAGTGGCAACAAAACGACTATTCACGTTGGTGTGTAGAATATATGAGTCTGGCGATATACCATCTGACTTTCGGAAAAGCATCATCCACACAATTCCGAAGACGGCAAGAGCTGACAAGTGCGAGAATTATCGCACAATCAGCTTAACAGCTCATGCATCGAAGTTGCTTACAAGAATAATATACAGAAGAATGGAAAAGAAAATTGAGAATGCGCTAGGTTACGATCAGTTTGGCTTTAGGAAAAGTAAAGGGACGAGAGAGGCAATTCTGACGTTACGGCTAATAATGGAAGCAAGGCTAAAGAAAAATCAAGACACTTTCATAGGATTTGTCGACCTGAAAAAGCGTTCGACAATATAAAATGGTGCAAGCTGTTCGAGATTCTGAAAAAAGTAGGGGTAAGCTATAGGGAGAGACGGGTCATATACAATATGTACAACAACCAAGAGGGAATAATAAGAGTGGACGATCAAGAACGAAGTGCTCGTATTAAGAAGGGTGTAAGACAAGGCTGTAGCCTTTCGCCCCTACTCTTCAATCTGTGCATCGAGGAAGCAATGATGGAAATAAAAGAAAGGTTCAGGAGTGGAATTAAAATACAAGGTGAAAGGATATCAATGATACGATTCGCTGATGACATTGCTGTCCTGAGTGAAAGTGAAGAAGAATTAAATGATCTGCTGAACGGAATGAACAGTCTAATGTGTACACAGTATGGTTTGAGAGTAAATCGGAGAAAGACGAAGGTAATGAGAAGTAGTAGAAATGAGAACAGCGAGAAACTTAACATCAGGATTGATGGTCACGAAGTCAATGAAGTTAAGGAATTCTGCTACCTAGGCAATAAAATAACCAATGACGGACGGAGCAAGGAGGAAAATGGCTCTGAGCACTATGGAACTTAACAGCTGTGGTCATCAGTCCCCTAGAACTTAGAACTACTTAAACCTAACTAACCTAAGGACATCACACACATCCATGCCCGAGGCAGGATTCGAACCTGCGACCGTAGCAGTCGCGCGGTTCCGGACTGCGCGCCTAGAACCGCGAGACCACCGCGGCCGGCAGCAAGGAGGACATCAAAAGCAGACTCGCTATGCCAAAAAAGGCATTTCTGGCCAAGAGAAGTCTACTAATATCAAATACCGGCCTTAATTTGAGGAAGAAATTTCTGAGGATGTACGTCTAGAGCACAGCATTGTATGGTAGTGAAACATGGACTGTGGGAAAACCGGAACAGAAGAGAATCGAAGCATTTGAGATGTGGTGCTATAGACGAATGTTGAAAATTAGGTGGACTGATAAGGTAAGGAATGAGGAGATTCTACGCAGAATCGGAGAGGAAAGGAATATGTGGAAAACACTGATAAGGAGAAGGGACAGGATGATAGGACATCTGCTAAGACATGAGGGAATGACTTCCATGGTACTAGAGGGAGCTGTAGAGGGCAAAAACTGTAGAGGAAGACAGAGATTGGAATACGTCAAGCAAATAATTGAGGACGTAGGTTGCAAGTGCTACTCTGAGATGAAGAGGTTAGCACAGGAAAGGAATTCGTGGCGGGCCGCATGAAACCAGTCAGTAGACTGATAAAAAAAAAATAAAAAAAAGCTTTTCTCACACCTGCTAAACGTCCTTCCTCTGTCGAGTGGTTCGGCATGAACTAATTATTGAAGCAATAATGAAAAAAATGCGATTAATAGCGGCAAGCGCTCTATGGAAACCTCTACATCAACAGCGTATCACCAGTAAGTTCACTGTACTTATAATTCATAAATAGTTATTTGTTCAACTGTTTAAATTGCTGACTAGGCATAAATAGATATGAAATATCAAAGTTTTCACTAGAATCAGTTGGGAATTCTGAACTTGAAACTAAATGACGAAAATTTTTGTACTGAATTGGATATCCTATAAAGACAATTATTTCCGTGTTAATTGACTACGAAAGATGACTGATATAGCTCACTTCACATGTAGCAAAGTGTACATGTGTTTAAATTGAAATGCCATGATGTAAAGTTCTGTGACGGTGATTCAAACCCAGCACGTAATCGGACTGTTAACTATCTAAAATCAGATGTTAGCCATCGAATTTTTTCTCCAGTAGTGAGATGTTTCAACCTGAAATGGCGATACGATTATTTTTGCCTGAATGGGATTCGAACCTTGCACCTACCATCGTTGTTTTCTATACATGAACAGACCTTAATTATCAACTGTTTGTTCACCGATATGTTCGACTACAAATAAGGGCGCCTATCGTTATTGCTGACAGCACACATTAAAAATGTATATTTTTGTGCAGTGGTAGTGTAGTTAGGAATATTTTTGCACTGGGCCGGTATTCGAACCCAGATACGTGTCTGTCGTGAAGACTAGAGAATTTTGCAGTTAGCAGGAAGCAACGAAATGATCACACTGTAACGTTCCGATAGCGTCAAGTAACGTGACAGATGGTCCGCCGCCAGTAGCTGAGTGGCAGTCAGCCTTCGGCGGCGCAGCGGTTCGGACGGTGTTTACGTCCCTGCCGCACGTCTGCGCGAGAGGTGTTTGCGTTACGTGTGTAGCGGTGTGTCGCGGTAATACATAGAACGAATCATGGCCTTGTCCTTCCGCAAATCGACACTGAAATTTAGTTTTGTTAACGAATATGCTCGACCGAAGGCTTACGACATCGAACGTTATTAACGGGACGAGGTGAAAATCGGACCTGACGTTCTAGTTGGAATCCACTTATCTATAGTCAGCAGCGTGGTTTATGTCAAGCTTATAAATGAAGCGGCATGTGACGAACTACTACTTCGACACAGACAAGGGCTTCGTTTCTGTCATTCGGACGGGAATGTTGGAGCGGTAACAGTTGAACACGCCGGCATGGGACTCAGAACGATCCGCGTCTTTGAGCTTCCATTCGAAGTGCCAGAAGAATTGGTGACAGACGCCCTGCGTCCTTACGGAACGGTCCTATTCCACGTGGCTGAAAAATGGGCGAGCTTCAAGACGTATCCTGTCCTCAATGGCGTCAGACAAATACGGATTGAACTCCGAAAACACGTCCCGTCATACTTGTACATCGCCGGTTGTAGGGCGATTGTCATTTACGACGGACAACCAAGGACGTGCTCTGGATGTGGGAAGGAGGGACACATACGTTCTGAGTGTGCTCAACGAAGGTTATTACAGCTGCCACGGGATGATCCACCCCTCACGCCGCATCCGACTGTGCTCCCCATGACTTACGTCGCCGCATTACGCGATGACGTGGGCCGCGAGACAGACGCGTACCAGAACACACAGACAGCGGCGGATCGTGGCGAGCCACAGAAAGACGACGTTGCGCTGGACCGCCTGCAGCAGTCACAGGACGCCCTCTCTTCGGTGCCGCTTGAGGCCCCTTCAGATAAGGCACTTGGAGACGTCGAAAATACGACGGCGCACGATTCTGACGTCCCCCACGAACAACTGGAGACCATGCTGACCTCTGATTCCGAGGCCCGGCAACGTAAACAGCGCTCACCAAAACGCCGGAAGAAGCGCCGCCTCACGGTGGAGAACGATCACTCTGATCTAGTAGATAATTCTGAGAAGTTTACGGGTACAGAACAGACGACCATGGATACAGAAGAACTACCTCGCGTGGATGCAACGGTGGCCAGAGGGACGGCGGCACGACCTACTGCTGACGATGCTCCAGACACAGCGAAGGAGCTCGATAGACGGCAACAGGCTACTGAGGAGGCTACGGCGCCTGCATCGCACGACAATGATGGGACACTAGGGGACTGGTCAGAAGAGCCACCCCCTTGGGGAACAGATGATGCCAGAGGAACTGCTCCCACGCACTCTCCCGGTGTAAGACCGGCAGGGTGCACGGAATAATGGCAGACTATATGAGGGGACGGCGGGGGACGTTAGTCCGACAGCAGCCTATGTACGGCAAAATTAGCGACCGTACGGTACCCTATCTACGTTGACCGCCATGCACCAAGCTTATCGGATAGGGTCTGTTAACATCAATCGCATTGGGACGCCGGTGAAAATCAAGATGCTCAGTGACATGATAAAGGCTGCGGATTTAGACATCGCACTATTACAAGAAGTTCGGGTACTTCCCCCCTCGGACTTTTACGGTTACGACATTTACTGTTCCCCGTGTGATGAGAGAGGCGTTGGTACAGCTATACTATTAAAGGAAGGGATACGTGCAGACGAAGTAGAGTATTTGCCTTCTGCCCGTGGTACGGCCGTGACCATAGGAGGAATACGTTTGATCAACATATACGCACCGTCAGGTTCGGATAAGAGAAGGGACAGAGCAGATTTTTACGCCCATGAGGTTGCACCGTTGTTCCAGGGACGATACGATGGTTGCATACTCGGCGGAGATTTTAATTGTGTGCTTGACAGAAAGGACCAACAACCTAACTATACTACTAGCCAAGAACTTAGGGAGCTGGTCACCGGGATGGAATTAGTCGATACATGGGACCTGAAGTATCGCAACCAACCAGGATATACATTTTTTACTAGCCACTCCGCGGGCCGTTTGGATCGAATCTACGTTTCAAGGGCGTTAGCAATGTCAACGGTGGACGCAGAAATATGGCCGACAGCGTTTACAGACCACGAGGCATATATTTGTACCGTTAACCTTGATAGACAGCAGGTGTGGAGACGGAGGGATAATTGGAAGATGAACGTCTCCCACCTGCGAGATGCAGAATGCCGACGCATGGTGGAGGACCCGTGGCATGGCTGCCTCCGTCGACGAAATTCTTTCGGTTCTATCCTGCAGTGGTGGATCGAGTGCGCGAAGCCAGCTTTACGGAGGACGTTAATAGGTTATGGGAAGGAGGTTTCTCAATGGCAGCGCACGACCACTGAGTTTTACTTTACGGCTCTCCGGGAACTGTTAGCTCAACCACCTACACCAGAACGCCAGACGGCCGTCCACCGCGTTAAGGCGAAGCTGGTACAACTTGCGACGCAGAGGATGGCAGGTACGATGATACGCGCGAGGTCGCAGGATTTCCTGCCCAACGAGGTTCCCTCGATGCATTACGTGATAAAGGAAAGACGAAGAAGACGCAGGAATTTAATACATGAGATCGATCTCGGCGATGGACGTCGTTATACAACACAAAGGGGCATAGCACAGGCGTTCACGGATCATTTTAGCAGATTCTATGCGAGCAACGGGGAGGGTCAGAGGGAGCTGGGGAACGTCCTGGAAGAGATCCCTGACGCGACGACTGTGAACGGGGAAGCAGACGGGTTATCCGAAATTACGTGTGAAGAGCTGGAAGAAGCGATTACACGAGGTGCTTGCAACAAGTCCCCAGGTCCAGATGGATTCCCGTTGGAATTTTACCGTGCCTTCGTGACCATTATGACACCGATGTGGCTATGTATGTTTAATGAGCTTCTGCGGCAAGAAGTACCGGTTCACATTCAGTTCACGGAAGGACTCATGATACCGATACCGAAGCCCCGTGGTGGCAAACGGCCTTGTGATTATCGCCCCTTGACCCTTCTTAATAGTGACTACAAGATCTTCATGCGCATCCTGGGAAGTCGTATCAAAAAGTCGCTGGAGCATCGAATACATGCCGATCAGACTTGTCTTGGCGGCATCAGTAATATCCACACAGCCTTGGGAGACTATCGTGACGTCGTCGCCCTTGCGGCTGCATGCCGCCTCCGGGGGGCGATGGTTGCTGTAGATTTCGATCATGCTTTTGATCGCGTGGATCATGTGTACCTCGCGGCGGTGATGAACAGGATGGGTGTCTCGCCATTACTGACCAATGCTGTGATGCGGCTGTTGCACGGCGCCAGATCAGCGATGGTGGTCAACGGAGGGAGAACTGAGTATTTTAAGATCTTAAGATCAGTGAGACAGGGTTGCCCCTCGTCGATCCTCCTTTATGCGATTGCCCTAGAACCGTGCCTCGCAGGCCTTCGCCGCCGTCTTACCGGGATCTCCCTACGGCATTTATCATTCAAATGCAGAGCATATGCGGATGATATTGTGTTCCTCGTACGGAATGAGAGGGAGACTCAAACAGCCCTGGATTGGCTACAGACGTATGGGATGGCAGCTGGAAGTGTGGTCAACTACCGAAAATCACAATTCATGCATGTGGGGCGTGGCCTAGAACCAGGAACGGAAGGACCCTTACCTGCGGTGGAAACCCTTCGCTGTTTGGGTATCACCTTTCATAAAGAGACAGCGGGAACGGCTGCGGACAACTACCGAAGACTGTTACTCAGAGTCCGCACGGCAGTACGACTAAACGCCCTACGGTCGATGGACATGCTGCAGCGAGTGTTACTCGTCAACCTTTATCTCGCGCCCATGATGTGCCACCTGACACACCTTCTCCCCTTGACGCGTACGATGGCTATGAGGATTCAGGCGGCTTTTGGGTACTATGTGTGCCTGGGACAACTCTTTAAGGTACAGTACAACACGCTTACCCTCCCAGCACGAGAGGGGGGCGTTGGTTTAGTGAACGTGCACGAGAAGGCGCGTGCCATGTTTATTAATACTATGCTCAAACGGTGGCGCAACAGGAACCACTCGCTTACGGGGACGATCATCGAAGAACTCGTACCAACATCGCATCTTCCTCCAGTCAGTGTCGGCCATATATCGCCCCCTTTAACGTATGTGCGCACGTTCATCGTAGAACACAGTTACGTTCGAGAGCGTTTACCGACGACCCGACAGTCGACATCGAAGGACGTGTACCATCTGCTCCTTCGACAGATCGCCCGGAATAGGGTGGAACGCAAACATCCAGCTGTTAATTGGCACGTGGTGTGGCGCACGGTCCACCACCCCCACCTACCTACATCAGTCAGATCCACATGGTACCTTGTCGTCAACCGAAAATACCCTACAAATGATAAAAAGTACGCAATACATTTGGCGGATTCGCCCTTGTGTCAGCAATGCGGCGTGCTGGATACGGACGACCATCGGCTGGTCTGCGGCGAGGCATTGGCTGTCTGGACTCTCGCAAGAAAGATAATAGCGTTCATGCGGCGCACTATCTATACAGCAGTCTCTTCTGACATAGTATTTTTTCCAGAGGAAACGTATTTTCCGCGTCATAAGACGAACGCGGTGGCGTGGATCACAGGTATGACGGTCCATTACATCTATAGAGACACACGTACGAACTTACTGAACGTCCTGGATTACTGGCAATACTTGCAGGATGGACACACAAAACTATTACGGCTACCAAAGTACAAGGATTGGTATGCCAATTTCCTAGTAACGGTTTTTGCGGACCCGCCATATACCTGGGGTGTGCCGGGTGCGCAAAGATGAGCGGCGGTGCTGTCTTGTGAAACCGACCAAGTTAAAGTGATCGACTAAGAACACTATGCGAGTATGCGACTTGCGAAAAACTCACGCTTGAACAGTTATCAAATGAATGTATTTCAAATTTTGTTTTCATATCCAGAATACTTTTGTTTAGGGTGCCGGAGGTGGCCCCACTTCGATTTTGTTGTTATTTCATGCTGCATGGTAGGACGGCAGCAAGGATCCTTCCAGAACAGTTATCATGTGACAGGACGTACTATGTTTATTTTGTGAATAATAAAGGTTTCTGTTTCTCCTACCTTCCTTCATATAAAAAAAAAAAAAAAGTGGTCAGCGTGACAGAATGTCAGTCCTAAGGGCCCGTGTTCGATTCTCGGTTGGGTCGTAGATTTTCTCCGCTCAGGAACTGGGTGTTGTGTTGTCCTAATCATCATCATTTCATCCCATCGACGCGCATGTCGCCGAAGTGGCGTCAACTCGAAAGACTTGCACCAGGCGAACGGTCTACCCGACGGGGGGTCCTAGCCACACGACATTATTATACGTGAAAGAGGGGATTCGAATTCGAGTTCCAGTCCAGCACCAAAATATTCAACGTCTCAAGTTTAAATCAAATATGAACCCTTAGACCTTAAATGACCATTAGTGCATTAAATAAAATAAAATCATGAAATAAAATAAAATTTCTTGTGTAAGACAGCTTGCTGGTAACAGAGTTTCTACTGACGACGACTTCCGCCTCTGTCAAGGACCAGCCTAAACCGTCTCTGCAACTGTAGATAGTGAAGGAATATCACGTTTAATGTGGATTCTGAACAACGTTGCGACTCGGCAGTCTTCACTTGGCGTTATCAGAGGTGAAGGAAATCCGTTCACACCTGTTAAAAATGGACGCCGAAAGTGGGAATCTATCCTTGCCCCAAGCGCATAAACTAAGACAAATCTGTCACACCACCGCATCCGACGTCTGCCAGTCGCATTATTGTGTCCTAATGGGCAAGTGCAATACTTTACGGGAGGTCTAAATCCTGACTCACTGGAAGTGGATTCCAGTCTGTTCAATACATTCATTTCGTGTCTTCGTTGTAGTTTTGTTCTGCTCCATTCACCAGGTGTGTCAGTTCCTCAATGCCTACTTTCGATGTGCCTTAAACCTCAACGAGTCCCACTAATCAGTCACTTAACAATGATGCTGGTAAAACGATAGCACTGCTGGTAAATTCTAATTTAACTGCTGGAGTAAGTTAATGTCTGCTGTTAGTTGTCATGGTCATTCTTTCCAGATGACTTGGTAGACGTCACATATTTCAAGTATTATCAGGATTAAAATATTACAGCCATTTACACTGATGTAACCGCAAAGTGTAATGCGGTGTGTGAGGTCACACCTCTGCTTAAACACACAGCCTGTATCAATACGTGAATCTAAATTTCATTTCTAAAGTAAGCCACTTCGAAAGCATTCGAAATAGTATAGTCTTTGAGAAAAAGCCTGGTATCCGCCAGCCTCCGCAGTAGATAATACAGAACCGATTCGTTAGGTGGCAATAACATGTCAACACTTCGGGGTCTGGCAATCTGCACAATCTTCCCAGTGGCCACCCCGTAAGATGTAGAAGATGGTAGAAGAAATGTTATGATCTGCTAGAGCCATCGATTCCTGCGTCTGTTAGAGGTCTGGTGGTAAACGCCCCTGAGAGAGTTTTGAAGTTTACTCCTTGTACTGTATTTTATCTGTATACTAGATGTATATGTCAACAGAAACAAAATCATAATCTCATTTTTTGACACACCACCTGGGCAGCATAGTGCTAACGGATTATCGCTGTGGAGTTGTAAGTTGGGCGTCTCTGCTTCTGAACGCTTTCTTGCTCCCGGGTCCGCTCTCAACACAATGAGAGCGGGCGCTGGGTGTGACCGCAGTCTCCCTAACCGCCCAGGTGTTCCCGGCGTGTCGCAGGTGTATGCTGCTGTTATAGTTTTGGGTAGTATAATACTACTCATAATTGCTGTATTAGTTTAAATGGAAAAAGACCACGACATATAGCGAGTCAAAGGATCACAGTGCCTCTCCGATGGAAACACGGACAGGTCACCTGACTCTGAATTTCGTGAACGGAATTATGAAGAAAATTAGCTAACTAAAAATGACGCTATAGATATTCTAGTATATTTTGTCAGACCCACTTGTTTTGTGGATGCTGACTGTGTGAGAACTAAATAGCTGCCAACACAAGAGTCATAAAATTTCGACACAGGGATAGGAAAGTTACACATGTGTCAACAGATGGTGCAGCAAATTACATGAGAATTTTCGAATCATATACATTGAGGTTCCAAAAGTCATGGAATACCTGCTAATAGCGTGTCGGCCCGATGTACTGCATCAACATGGCGCATCATGGACTCAACAAGTCGTTGGAAGTCCCCTGCAGTAATTTTGAGCTATGCTGCCTCTAAAAACGTCCATAATTGTGAAACTGTTGCTGGTGCAGGATTTTGTACACGAATTGACCTCTCGATTACTTCCGAAAAATGTTCGATGAGATTCATGTCGGGCGATCTGGGAGGCCAAATCTTTTGCTCGAATTGTCCAGAATGTTCTTCAGACCAATCACGAACGACTGTGGTCAAGTGGCATAGGTCATTGTCATCCGTAACTATTCCATGTTGTTTTGGGAAAATGAATTCTACGAATGGCTGCAAATGGATTCCATGCAGCCGCACATATCGAGTTCCAGTCAATATTCGGTTCAGTAGGACCAATTGGACCATGTTAGCACAGCCCACTCCATCATGGAGCGACCACCAGCTTGCACAGTACCTTGTTGGAGTTTTGGTCCCTGGTTTTGTGGGGTCTGCGCCAGATTTCGCCGCATTGTCCTAAAGGATACGTGCGTCGTACGTCCCACTGTGATTTCTGCTTTTATTTCACGCAGTGTTGCTTGTCTCTTAGTACTGACAATGCTACGCAAACGCCGCTGCTCTCTGTCATTAACTGGAGGCTATTGGCCACTGTGCTGTCTATGGTGAGATATAATGCCTGAAATTTGGTATTCGGGGCACACTCTTGACACTGTGGACCTCGGAATACTGTGGGAGGCTGCGAGAACTAAATAGCTTTAACGATTTCCGAAGTGGAATGTCTCATGCGTGTAGCTCCCACTATCATCCAGCGTTCAAAGAACGTTAATTCTCGTCGTGCTGCCACAGTCACGTCTGAAACCTTTTCACAAGAATCACCTGAACACTGATGACATCTCCGCCAATGCACTGCCATTTTATACGTTGTGCACGTAATACTACTGCCATCTGTGTATGTAAATATCGCTATCGCATGAGTTTTGTAATCTACCGTCATGTTTGACATATATCAGAAGACGTAACTGAACTGCGCATCGGGGAGTGTTTGCGGTAATGGAAGGAAAAGTAAACTGCTTGTTTCAGTAACAGTTGTGAAATGCTTCAGTTGGTCACGACAGGCGGCCCGAGTCCATATTCATATCTGCAATAGTTGGTTTCAATGCAATCTCTGACATTTCTCGTTGAGAGTGATGCCATAACATTAAAATAGGAAAGGGCAATATGTCTGCCCTTACAGAGAAAAAGTAACTGCAAAACTAACTTACCCACACGTCCATAGCAAATGGTATTCACAAGGAATATGTACCTCCTCTGGTGCAAATAAAACACTAAAGGTATGAACAAGGCTGCAATTCTGCTACTCCATACGTTTTTCAGCTCCAGATTGACCTAAGGCAAATGTTACTCAGCGTGTTCCTTGCTTCCTTAATATTTATCTGCGGCGACGATTTCCTATATAACGAACAAAACCCAATTCATTCTCATTAATCATCATTTAAATGCTTTTCAGGATATGTCTTATGTTGTAGCTCAGTGTTTAAAAAAAAAGACGTTTTTGATTAATCCTGTAAGATATTGAATCGGGGCTATGAGATGGCCTGAGATTCAGAGTTTCTCTTAAGATACCGTTACTGAATTCCGCAATGGCCGTTTGCAGATTGAATGAATAAAACGAGAAAAGAAAAATTATGAGATTTAACATTTATACAGCGAGTTCCTAGTCACGATTTTAAGTAGGCTGTGTAACATTAAGCGTGCACGTTGTCGCTGCTCCAGTAGGACTTACTACAGGAAGCCTTCATCTGTCAATATAATGGTTCCTAAGGTAGGTCGCTCGGAACAAGGAAGAAGACAATAGCTTAGCTTAGGCGCCGAACATCCATCCTGCGCTCATAAAATGAATTTTATTCACTCATTGTCACAAAAAATCATTCGGAATATTTCATGGAGATAACAAGAAAGTATCGAGTAAATGTAGACGGATAGTTAAGTGCACACCTGGAAGTAAGTGGAACGCTATAGCACTGCAAAACTTGCCCCACAATTCTGTCATTTCCCATCTACACTAGATTCTGTAGCGTCCTGCCCATTCGTCTCTTATATAGTGTGCCTAAAGGATGCAGCGTTCCCAAATAGCTAAACAACAATTCAAGCAATCATGTTAATGATTTTTATTACAATAAATTAGATTGACAATACTTAACTTGCGTTTCTGCAATGACATGTCGCAAGCAATTGGCGACATGCAATAATCAATGTCCTTCGCTTTATACAATTTCCATACAAGCAATTAATATTTGGCACAAGTCTCAATATAACAGTTACGATTACGGCTTTTTTAGGCCGGGTCTACTACTGTCCTCTCTTCTAGTGCGCATCTTCTACAGGAGCGGCGCTTATATTCTCCTCGGATAGAGGCCGCTCCCGTCGTGGTGCGCTCATCGTCAGCGTAGTATTTCCTGTCGTCTGTCAGCCTTCTCTGCTCTTGCGTTCTTCACCTTCGTGCCGGCGCTTGTCGTTACACCGGAACAGAGTCCATGCCTAAAGTGTTGGGATGGTTCCGAGAGTCCTGCCTACTGGAGAGAAAGCACAGTCTCATCTTACATTAATCAGGAGTACCGTTCCCGACTACTATGGCTGCCTACACCACAAATTAAGAACAAGAGAGTTTTTCTTACTTTTTTTAAGTAGGCCTCATACATAGCAGAGGTTACAGCTATTTTCTTCCGGCTTAAGGGTACTACAAATTGACATGCTCATTCAACAGCCGCCTTTCGACTTTTGAACGATGCTCAATTGTTATGCCTAAAAGTCAAAAAATGGTTCAAATGGCTCTGAGCACTATGGGACTCAACTGCTGAGGTCATTAGTCACCTAGAACTTAGAACTAGTTAAACCTAACTAACCTAAGGACATCACAAACATCCATGCCCGAGGCAGGATTCGAACCTGCGACCGTAGCGGTCTTGCGGTTCCAGACTGCAGCGCCTTTAACCGCACGGCCACTTTTTTTTTTTTTTTGTCTTGTTAACAGTGGGACCTTCTGCGTGTTATTTTTTTTTTTTTAATTTACGCTACCCCTATTTTTTTTTATAAAATGGAACTAAAAAAAGGAAGTGCCACCGCCACTTTTCATCCTATAACCAAAAAACAAAAAAACAAAATCTGGGCCACTTCAGGCGTTGGCTCCTGACTAAACCTACCCCAGAGAGCTGCCTATATACCAGGGGAAATACGGGAATTCAAGGTTAGGGCTATCCTTACAAACAAAACAAAATCTTCCTTTTTCTGAATTTTATTTTAATTTTTTTTTGTTTTATATTTATTTTTTATTTTTTTTTTGTGTGTAATTGATCAGAGGCCTTCTGCGCCTCGCTGGTAATATGTTGAGTCACGTCTTCTCGAAATTGATGTGTTCCGTTCAATTGTTCAGAAATGTTCATTGGTTCAAACAGGAAACCGTCTTCTCTCTTGGCTTAACACATTCCAGCTGCGAGGCGGCTCGTGGAAAGCACTCCCAAGGAAGTTCGAGAAAAATTGTCTGTATTTTGGGTGACGGACAACGACATAATGACGGTCATTGAGGTATGTCCAAAAATCGAGTACAGAGTCTACAGTTTGTCCAAATAAGTAGTGAATGGCATGTCCGCGAATCCAATTAACAGCATTGGTCTTTGTCCGAGGAAAATAGTCACGTTCCGGAAATAATAATGAAAGGGGAGTAATCCGATCCGGAATGTCCCGCGTTAGAAAAGCCACAATACGTCGAACCAAGTGCCAAACCTCCGCCGCCGGTCCGCAAACAAACCGATGTTCATCATTGTCTGGCACTCCACACGTGGAGCATAGAGGTGATTGGGCGAGGTGGATACGATGAAGGCGAAATTGGTTGATTTGCTTACCATTGACAGTTATGTACCAGACAGATTGAACATTCGTGTCAAGGTAACAGGCGAACACCGCGCGCCATACATGACGCCAGTCAACCTGGGGGAACTTTAGTTCAATCGGGTTAGGTGGACGACCTAATTGGAGGACATTGTATACTGCCTTTGTCTTGAGTAAAAGCTGTCTTGGTAAGGTGAGGCGTAGATAACTGAGTTCCAGAAAGAAGTACCGTATATAATGGAACTGGGCCAGAACATCCGAGATCATCACTGGGGCTGACAGTGAGACCGGCGAGTTTGCCGACAGGAGGAGACCAGTGAGGCTCGTTGGGCAACGGGTCCATACCGTCATCTGGGAGCTGACAAATAGGGCGCGAGCTCTATCCGGCACGTGAAACAGACCTATCCCACCTCGTTCACGGGGAAGAGTAAGGGTCGCATAGTTAACTTTGAACAACATCCCAGAGCTGACGAAAGATGCCATCGCTGCCAACATGCGACGTGCCACAGTAAGCGGGAAAGGTAGAACTTGCGCTACATGGGGAACTCGGGATGCGATATATGTATTGACATATCGAGCTCGTTGGAGAATATCTAGGGATCGAAGGCGATGGTCCATAAGACCTGCTCTGATCATTAAAAGGAGGCGTCGGCAGTTGATGGTGGCTGAACGCCGGAGATCAGATGAAAAATCTATTCCCAAACAACGAATGGTATCAACGGTGGTGAGAGGTGTAACGCACTCCACGGGAAGTCCCGTGCCAATGAACATAACTTGTGGCTTACGTACGTTTAAAGAGCTACCCGACGCCTCACCATAAGTCGCTACCCACGTCAAAACAGCTCGAACTTCGTCGGCATTACGTAAACAGATGACGACATCGTCAGCATAGGCCGTGCAACAGAATCGGTAGCGATCTATGGACAACCCTACCAAACGTTGTCTTAGTCCACATAGCAAGGATTCCAAGGAAAAGGCGTACAAAATTGCTGATAGAGGGCAACCTTGACGTACGGATCGACCTATTATTATCGGTGGAGTAAGTCTGCCATTGTACATAATCCTGGATGAGGCACCCCGCAGAAGGCGCATCACTACCGTGATAACGGCGACCGGGAAACCCATTTGGTGGAGAACGGCCGTAAGGAACGAATGGTCAACCCTATCAAAAGCTTGACTAAAGTCCAAAGACGCAAGTGCCCCAGAGAGGCGCTGTGCCTGGGTAACGGCGATCATATCCCTGTAGCGGCATAAAGCCGTGCGAATATTGTTGTCGCTTCCCAAAGATGCTTGGTCTGGCGACACAACATATCGGGCAACGGTTTTAAGTCGTGCTGCCAAAAGGCGAGTGAAGATTTTCATATCACTGTTAAGGAGGGTGAGAGGCCGATAATCACTGATATTGTTGCCACCGTGCGGTTTATGTACAGGAATAATAATTCCTTCCATGAAAGCGTCCGGCACAGGTACTTCCGGAGACATCAGTTCCCGACAGATGGAGGTGAAGGTGGACTCTAACAAATCACGGAAGGTGCGATAAAATTCGAGGGGAAGACCGTCGGGGCCCGGGGAGCGATTGATGGTTCCTGCCCGGATCGCATCGCGGATTTCCTCATCAGTCACCTCCGACATCAAGTCAATCGCCGCATCTCCTAGGATACCACCGAAATTGAGCTGTGAGACTTCCTCGATCAACTCTGGGGAATGTGGAACTGCGGCGTAGAGCTGCCGGTAGTGGACGTGAAGCACATTCCCTATGGCAGATTGGGTTACGTAGCGACGCCCTTCTTGATCCGTTAGGACGTGAATCAATTTTCGGCGTCGATTTTGTCGTTCTTGGATGATATGGTACATCGACGGGTGTTCATGAGGCATGCGATCAGCAGTACGAGATCGTACTATCGCCCCTTCCAAATGGCGTCGCATGAGATTGGAGATTTGGGCCTTAGCTTGGTTCATCCTTGTATGGCGCTCAGGGGAGGCTGGCATCGTGGAGCATTCTCGTAGGATCCTGTAGTAAAAGTCCATAGTGCTCTTCCTCCAGGCGACAACATCTTTGCCATATCGGATTAAAGTTTTTCGAAGAGCAGGTTTTGCACACTGGATCCACCAGGATATGGTAGACGGATACGTGGGTCGGCGTCTATTACATGCGATCCAAGTGTCTTCTATTAGAAGTCGACAGTCAGGTGAATTAAGAAGTGCCGTGTTCAGTTTCCATAAACCACGTCCGTGCCATACTGCCTGTCTTGTGAGAACAACATCACAGAAGTAAGCCTCATGGTCTGAGAAAGCAACAGGCCAGATATCAGCCTGTCGAGTGTGTTGAATTAGGGATCGCGAGATGTAGATGCGATCCAGTCGGCTAGAGGAGTGCGCAGTGTGGTACGTAAAGCCCAAAAGATCACCGTGAACATGTCTCCACGTGTCGACAAATTGTATCCGCGTGACGACTGTTTCCAGAGCTGCGCATGGTGAGTGACGCGGCAATTGATCCTGAGGTCGCTGGGTGCAGTTGAAGTCTCCACCCAGGATCCAGTCATCGTGTGGTCCCATAAAAAGGGGTGTGACTTCATTCGCGAAGACGGCATTGCGTTCACGACGGTAGCTGGAGCCCGACGGCGCATAAATATTGATGATGCGTACACCAAAGAGAGTAAGGGCCATACCTCTGCCGCTGGGGAGGTATAGGACACCTTCGGCAGGAAGACCTTCGCGTAAGATGATGGCAACACCACTACCGGTGTCCGAAGCGGGAGAGAGATGCACCGTGAAGCCATGTGGTTGTGAAAAATCGGCGACATGCACTTCCTGAAAAAGCGCAATATCTATGTCCGCATCATAAATCATATCGCGGAGCAGCGCTAGTTTGTGAGTTTGTGGGGCGCACGAATGGTCGCGAGGTTAATCGTTGCGACACGATAATGCTGGTGTTGGAGTCCCACAGGCACAGGCGGGGCTTCTTCTTCAGGAGCGAGAGGTCGTCGATCTTGCCGGTCCGCTGAAGAGGCTGCTATTGTGGAGAGTTTGAGGGCGCGGGCGCAACCGATGGGGGTGCCCCATCATCAGCAGCGTCCACCCCAGTCCCTTCGATCTCCACGTCGTCTGCCCAGGAGACTGATACTGCGGCAGGGCATCGGCTGTGCACATCATCCACATGGAGAGGAGACGTAGTTTTCGTCTCATCGGATAGGCTCTCTTCAACGTCGACCTGTGGGGGCGACGGCGTCAGTAAGGAGGGGTGTTCGTTGCCAGTGGTCGCCTGTGGCGGGTCTTTCGCATCAGCCTTTCGGTCATCAAAGATCGGTTTGTCGTCCATCTTCGGGTCTGCATCCCCGGTATCCATCCGTAGAATGGATTCATCAGGGGGTGTACGGCTACGTTTCTTTCTCTTTCGTGTCGACCCTTGTTTTCGAACAAGTCGTTCAGAGTCCGATTGCGGGTGGCTTTCGTCTGACTCCGGACCAGTCTGAAGGAAAGCAGAAGTAGGTACCACTCCCGGATCAACGTCCATCTCAGTAGCATTTTCAGTCACAGTGCTGCGATGATTCGGCAGGTTAGGATCTGGCGTCTGGGGCACCTCAGAAGGAATCTCAGGAGCGGTTGCATCTACCTGATCAGACGACGTCAACGGAGCAGGAAGACTCTGTGTAGACGTGCTACCTTCCTGGGCAACCTTGGCGTATGTGACAGGGATCTGACTCATCACCGCTGGGGACGCTTCCTCGCCGACCGGCGTCTGGATCAGGCGGCGTCGCATGCAGGCGGATCTGACGTGGCCTTCTTGTCCACAACCCGCACATGTTCGGGGTTGGCCGTCGTACATGACAATGGCTCGCACCCCGCCAATGGTCAGGTACGATGGAATATGTTTTTTCAGTTCAATTTTGACCTGACGCACACCATTAAGGACATGGTAGGTCGTGAAGGTTTCCCATTTTTCCTCTACGTAACCGATGACGTTACCGTATGGTTGTAACGCAGAGACAACTTCGTCCTTAGGCACTTCAAAAGGTAGTTCAAACACCCTAATCGTGCGTTGACCGTACTCTGCGAGTTCAAGTGTTACAGCTCCGACGTGACCATCAGAGTATGTGAACTTAAGTCCATTGGCATGGCGGCGTATAACATCTTCACACACCTCGGTGTTGTCATTTTAATATGAACGACACTACTCGTGATCGAAAAATGGATTCCGATAACGTGGTTAGGATCTAAACGAACTTCTTCACGTATGAAGGTTTCAACTTCATGTGCACGAGGTCGCGCATGTTCAGCTGGGAAGGAAACTTTAAGGGTCGCACGGCGGTAAGCGCTCGACATGTTCACGGTGGACGGACGCAAGCCTGAAAGCTACGACGCGGAAGTAAACAACGCCTGCAGCGGAGCACTGGCCGGCGCGCGGGGCCGTCCGCACGCTGCCACGGCTGAGAGCCGACTGTCACTTCGGCCGGCCTAAAAGTCATCGTCAGCGTGAGTCTATCGGAATATTCTAGGTGTAATTACTAGGTTGGTGTGGAAAGACGTGCTCACTCGGAGACGCTAATAATAATTTATCGTCTGTAACAATGATTTTCGTCAAGTGTTGTGTCGGCTGATAGCCGTAACTCTATATAGACAAGCGCAAGGCTCTTCACTCTTGTAGCCGTGAGGCTCAACTTTTTGTAGCTCCACGTTAACGGCTAAAGTAGTCATTAGTTAAATAAATAACTGGCAAACAGTCTTCGATACATCATTTTAACGAAACTAGTGTTCCATAGAGCTATAATTTTTATTGATTGGCGACTCCAAACAGTGCTGTATGCACAACGACCATATGATAAATAAAATTAGAAGGAAGGTCAGAATTTGCCGTAATTTTGATGATTTATTAACAGCAAAATCTATTTTCGATCACATAATGATCATCTTCAGTATTTAAGAGTACAAGTTAAAGCTCGTAGGCAGTGGTGTCTAGTTATTAGCAGTGTACGTTTTCAAATAAAGTCATTAAAGGATGGTGTGATGGCCCTCAACACGTCCCTCAGATTCAGAGTTGAAATATTAAAAGTTTTTGCTGGTTTCGTTGTCTATGGGCTGGGATGCGTGGATGCCGCGTTACAAGCCAAATACTACTGAGTCTACAGTATAGAATATTAATGTACACATGGATCGGGTGGTCAAAGTTTCCTATCACTCGGCAATTTCGAATGTAACGTAGAAATTTATAAATGGAAGATTGCAATTAAATAAAATCTGCAGGTATAGCGACATTAAATAATGAGTACGATAGTAGAAGTACTTTTGAGAATGTGGTATACTTCTGCAAAACACTTATTGGTGTCGATGGTCGAGCAATTAAATAAAATATAAGTTGAATAACAGGGAAACAATAAATTCCTACTGCACGTAATTAGTTATGAACAACAATATAGCTCGCGAGATATTCACTTCTACACGCACACCACGTCTTCACTGTAGAGCGACGGAAATCTCACAAGTGCACAAGTCGGCACTACGAAGTATTTCTATCTGCCGTGACCACGAGCAAACCGCTCCACACTCTCCAAGACCCTCTCGCGACTGTGCGTACCTCGCGCCGTACTGTCCCGGACTCGCACTGACCAGAACTGCCCTGTACGCTCTCGAAACGATGCTCCTCCCCCACTTCCATACACTTTTGCAACGATCACTGTGATTGGCTAGAGCGCTCCCGCCCTGTCTCCAAGTCACTGCACACTCAGAAATATAATGAAACACATTCGAAATACTTGATTTACATTTGAATAACATGAAATTAAATAAATATTCCCACGGCTGGACCATAAACACGCTCTAACACACATTATTAAATACAAAAACAAGTTAAATAGACATATATCAAAGGAATAGCAAGCAAAAGTAGGACAGTACCGTAACGTCTTTGTGCTTTCTAAAACACAGTAAATAATTGACCCATTTCTTCATGACTAGTATGTATCGGATATCAAACAAGATATAGATGAATAAATATATTTATAAGATGCTGCTACCGTTTTTCCGTGTAACTGTGGAGTACTTATGGCCTGACGCGATCGATAGTAATCGGCCACTTTGACCCCCAATAACTCATGTACTATTCAAGTTACATGCCTGTAATTTATATCAATTTAGGTTTACACTAATAGCTTTCTCAAGACACGTCGATCGACGAAATGGGATGAGCCGTTTAGATTTTGGAAATCTATTGCTGGGTGTTACTTGCATGATTTACAGTCAGGTACTATACTTTAAACTAATAAAGATATTGAAACTCTGATTACACCATCAGAATCTTCGAGCAAATAATGGTAACGTACACGTTTCTTTTTGAGGTATCATGACTCACCTGGCTACTATTAATTTCTATACGAACTGTGAAGTGTGTGCCATTAAGGTTTCACAAAGTCCGCCATCTTTGGCTCTCCCAGCGTACAAGTCTCTTTCATTGACACAGCGTCACCAAGGAATTCCAGGCCACGTGCTCCCTGGATCACGTGCTCTGTGCTGCGGCCATTGTGAGGCACCACACGGATGCTAACGAGCTCAGGCCTGCGATCTTTGATTCTCCCGGCGTACAAGTCTCTTTCATCGACACAGCGTCACCAAGGAAATCCCAGCCACGTGCTCCCTGTATCACGTGCCCCGGCCGTTGTGAGGCACCACACGGATGCTAACGAGCTCGGGCCTGCCGCGTGCCCCGCGCGGCCACGTCACACTGAACTTAGAATATTTCCAGGGCACCACAACTCGCCCGTTACGTGACAGCAGTAAGAGAAGCTACGATCGTTTCATAGCTTCTATTACTGCTAATAATTAGACACCAGTGCCTACGAGCTTTAACTTGTACGCTTAAGCACTGAAGATGAGCACTGTGTGATCGAAAAGCGATTTTGCTGTCAATAAGTCATCAAAATTACGGCGAGTGCTGACCTTCCTTCTGATTTTAGTTATAATTTTTGGTTGGCATTTAAGTGGAAGGTCACTGTGTCAGATGTGAGGTTTCCAACTGTGCAATATTTTTCTGCATTGTAGGATACTAAATTAAAGATAATTCAGCGAAAATGTGAACTTAGACAGCACAGAATGGTAAAATTTGAGTCTACTGCAAACAAAACAGTTGAAATTCTCCAATATTTTACTCCTTATACTTGAAATAGATGACGTCAACCACGACATCTGAAAGGCATGAACGTCTCATTTAAAGGAGGATTTTAATTCTCTCTAGTTTTTAAATTCATGAATTGTCGTCTACCGGCTGTTTCACAAATGTCGTTGCTAAGTGCAAGTATTTTATAAGATCCACATGCTGTGCTGTGGGCGATTGGAATGGCTGAACATGAACACACTTGGTACGCCGCAATATCGATGTAGACACTTTTATCGTTCCAAGATAACCGTTTTCAACAGTCTTATGCTCCCATCATCTGATGTAGCTGAAAATATAAATACAATAAGGAGTGGAGGGAGGCTACAGTTCATACCACGTATTGCATAAAATATACAAAATTCAACATACTTTGTGGAAATTGTTATAAAATTTGCTTATTACATTATACTTTGACTTCATGTAATGTAACAAGCAATTTTATAACTAATTCATTAAGGAATATGGAATTTTGTATATTTTATGTAATCCATGATATGAATTGTAGTCTGTGTCCACCACCCTGCCCGTTATTATCTTTATGATTCCCCCTAGATCAGATTATGGCAGCATCAGACTACTGAAACCGGCCATCTTGGATCCATAAAAGTGTCTACACTGCGATCTCGTCGTACAAAGTCTGTTCATTTTTAAGTGCAAGTAAATGAAGTCTGCTATCATGTAACATCCTCTTCGCTTAATTTACTGTTAATGTAATCGACGAATAATTGAAGATTCCCGATATTAACTTGAAATATATTCCACAGGTAAGGGAAGAATTTAATAATTTAACTGATTTTGATCAGCTGGTGTAGGCTCTCTACGAGAATCTCGTGACAGTCCTCTGAACTTTTATGTAAACAAACCCTCACATTTTCTGTAACCTAATTTAATTACCGTTATGTAAACAAACTCCGTACTTGTGCAAACGTTTTGTTTATTTAGCACGTCATTAATGAATTGTCAATAAATGTCATGATAACGGTAATTATTAGTCAATAACTATCATGATACCTGCCGTACCGAGCGAGGTGGCGCAGTGGTTAGCACACTGGACTCGCATTCGGGAGGACGACGGTTCAATCCCATCTCCGGCCATCCTGATTTAGGTTTTCGGTGATTTCCCTAAATCGTTTCAGGCAAATGCCGGGATGGTTCCTTTGAAAGGGCACGGCCGATTTCCTTCCCAATCCTTCCCTAACCCGAGCTTGCGCTCCGTCTCTAATGACCTCGTTGTCGACGGGACGTTAAACACTAACCACCACCACCACCACCACCACCTGCCGTAATCTACAGGCAAGATGGCTCCTAGTACGTGTAGTTCCATCAGTTGGAGTGTGAATGTCAGAAGCGACACGAGCCTGCAGACACACACAGCTTCTACTAAAATTGTGGCAGCGCGGCTGACGTACCAGACCGGGAGTCCTCTGTCCACTCCACGGCTCCTTGTTCCGCCACAGCTTCCCACTTCCAGCATTCGTACTCGAGGAAGCCATCCCGAGCTCTGTGGACTCGAGTGAGAAGGACGAGCAAAACGGCCAATTTGCAGACCTCTGCAAGTGAAGACCGAAAGGTTGTACCGTAGTCCAGAATCCGCATTAAACATGATATCCCTTCATACCAACTGGGGCAGAGGTGGTTTAGGCGGGGCCACGACGGAGGCGCTAGTCACTGCAAACAGAAACTGTGTGACCAGAAAGCTATCTTACATAAGGTACTTTATTTTACGTAATGAGCCAATGCTCAGTTAACTTCACAGGACGTTTTTCTTAATTTCATCTTGAGACGTTAAATGTTTTGGTGTTGATTTCCTGTTTCGCTGTATTTGACCCTCTCGGAATGGTAAAGTTCGATAATTTCGCTATTTTCCGCTGATTGCAATCTCCTCTAGCTTTCACGAAAGGTACATATCTGGGTTCGAACCCCAGTCCAGCACAAAAATATTATTTTCCTTTCAAGGTCTATCATATGCACTCCGAACTACTAATGAATAATAATTTCCATTCTTCATGTCTCTTCGTGTGTTGTCAACAGTCTCAAAGGGTACAGGAAAAAAAGACAAGAATCGACCAAGCAACAGTGGGTATTGTAGTTGTAAATTGTCGTGGCTGTGTTGGAAAAGTACCAGAGCTTCAAACGCTGATGAAAAGCACTGAAGCTGAAATCGTTATAGGAACAGAAAGCTGGCTAAGGCGGGAGATAAATTCTGTCGAAATTTTTACGGAAGCGCAATCTGTGTTCAGAAAGTGGTGGTGTGTTTGTGTCTATTGGTAGTAGTTTATCTTGTAGTGAAGTTGAAATAGATAGTGCCTGCGAATTACTATGGGTAGAGGTTATACTCAATAGCCGTACCACAATAATAATTGGCTAGTTCTACCGACCCCCCGACTCAGATGATATAATAGCTGAACGGTTCAAAGAAATCTTCAATCTCGTTACAAATAAGTACCCCACTCATACAGTTGTAATTGGTGGAGACTTCAATCTACCCTCGGATTTGTTGGCGAAAATACATGTTCAAACCCGGTGGTAGACAGAAAACATCTTCCGAAATTGTACTAAATGCTTTCTCTGAGAATTACTTTGAACAATTAGTTCATGACCCCACACGACTTGTAAATGGCTGCGAAAACACATTTGACCTCTTAGCCACAAATAGTCCTGGTCTAACAATAAGCGTCATGACGGATACAAGCGTTAGTGAAAATAAGGTCATTGTAGCGAGGCTCAAAACCATATCCACCAAAACCACTAAAGATAAACGCAATATATATATCTGTTTAAAGCAGCAGATAAAAATTCGCTTGATGCCTTCCTAAGATAGAGTCTCCATTCTTTCCAAGCTAAATATGTGAGTGTAGACCGGATATTGCTCAAATTCAAAGATACAGTATCTACAGCAATAGATAGATTCATACCGCATAAGTTAATAAGAGACGGGACTGATCCACCATGGTATACAAAAAACGTGAGAACACTGTTGCAGAAGCAACGAAATAACCATGCCAAATTCAGAAGATCGCAAAACCCTGAGACTGGCTAAGTTTCACGGAAGCTCGAAATTTAGTGCCATCGTCAATGCGAGATGCTTTTAATAGTTTCCACAAGAAACATTGTCTCAAAATATGGTAGAAAACCCAAAGAGATTCTGGTCGTACGTAAAGTAAACCAGTGGCAAAAACAGTCAATATCGTCACTACGTAATAGCGATGGAAATTTTACCGATGATGGTGCCACTAAAGCGGAGTTATTAAATACAGTTTTCCGTAATTCCTTCACGAAAGAAGACAAAGTAAATTTTCCAGAATTCGAAACCAGAACAGCTGTTAGCATGAGTGACAAAAAGTTAGACATCTGAGGTGTTGCGAAACAACTCAAATTACTTATTCTCATGAAGTAATGAGTGCTGTCGACAAGAGATCTCAGATCGATTCCATATTCCTAGATTTCCAGAAGGCATTTGTTACCGTTTCTAGCAAGCGACTATTAATCAAATTTTGTGCATATGGAGTATCGTCTCAGTTGTGTGACTGGATTCGTGATTTCCTCTCAGAGAGGTCACAGTTCGTAGTGATAGACGGTAAATCATCGAGTAGAACAGAAGTGATATCTGGCGTTCCGCAAGGTAGTGTCATAGGCCCTCTGCTGTTCCTGATTTACATAAATGATCTGCGTGATAATCTGAGCAGCCGTCTTCGGTTGTTTGCAGATGACGCTGTAATTTACCGTCTAGTAAAATCATCAGACGATCAACTCCAATTACAAAATGATCTAGAGAGAATTTCTGTATGGTGCGAAAAGTGGAATTTGCAAGAAAGAAAAGTGTTAAAAAAATACGATAAATTTTGGGTATACGATAAATCACACAAACCGAACGGCTGTCTATTCGACTAAATACCTAGGAATTACAATTACGAGCAACTTAAATTGGAGAGACTAGATAGATAATATTGTGCGGAAGGCGAAACAAAGACTGCGCTTTGTTGGTAGAACACTTAGAAGATGCGACAAACCCACTAAAGAGACAGCCTACTTTACACTTGTCCGTCCTCTGCTGGAATATTGCCTCGTGGTTTGGCATCCTTACCACGTAGGTTTGACGGAGGACATTGAAATCGTGGAAAGAAGGGCAGCTCCTTTCGTGTTATCGCGCAATAGGGGTGAGAGTGTCACTGATATGATACGCGAGTTGGGGTGGCAGTCACTGAAACAAAGGCGGTTTTCTTTGCGACGAGGTTTATTTACGAAATTTATATCACCCACTTTCTCTTCCGAATGCGAAAATATTTTGTTGACACCCACCTACGTAGGGAAAAAAGATTATCTTAATAAAATAACAGAAATCAGAGCTCGAACGGAAAGATTTAGGTGTTCCTTTTTCCCACCTGCTATTCTAGAATGGAATGGTAGAGAAGTAGTATGAAAATAGTTCGATGAACCCTCTGCCAGGCACTTAAATGTTAATTGCAAAGTAACCATGTAGATGTAGATGTAAATGCCGTTATTGCTAGTCAAACATGCGCACATCTCACTGCTGGTGGAGAAACAATTATTATCAAACGTCCATAAGTGTATAGAATTCCACTGCGTTAGGTATCGGTTACGAAACATAGCGAGGCAAAAAAAGTATCACTAATTCTGATTCAAACATCTCGCTGCTGGTGAAAAAATTCGATACCTAAAATTTGATTTTACTTAGTTAACCATCCGATGACGTGCTGGGTTCGTATCTCCGTCACAAAACCTTACATCACGGAACTTCAATTTTAAACACATCCACGCTTAGTTACGTGTGAATGAAAGTATATCAGATACCTTTCGAAGTTAATTAACGGGGAAATAATTGTATTCGTAGGATTCGAGTTCATTAGAAAAATTTTTATCATTTGCTTTCAAGTTCAGGTATCTAAACTGATATCGGTGGAAACTTCGATATTTCACATCTCTTTCTGGCTAGTCAGCAATTTAAACACGTGAACATATAACTGCTCATGAGTGCAGTGCAGTAAAATTACAGATTATGCGCGGTAAACACAGGTTTCCATAGATTTCTTGCCGCTATTAGATCAAAGATGTAGTATATCATCAGCAAGTAGTTTAACGTCGAAGTACAACAAAGCCACGGAAGCTCCGTCATGGAGAAGGCAGTGACGTTAAACTCTTGTGATGAAACACCTATAAAAAGGCCTGATCGTCATTATTGCCGCCTTTTTTCCTTGATTGCTTCGTTAAAGGGCGGGGAACCCGTGTCAGTCAGCGGGACAGTACTTAGATTGGACTTTATCGTGTTAAGATTCACGATAAACTGTTACAATACTACGGAGATTAAAAGTGATGTAGTGTACGATCTCTGACTGTTGGTAGCAACGGAGTATTAAGGAGATTTTAGGACTTTAGTGCTAGATTGGAACTTTACGGACATATAGACGACAGAAACTCAAATTATCGGCTGATACGAGTGAATTCAGGGGTACCGGTATTCAGATATTAACGTGTAGACTTTTGAAAGTGTCGTGTGGCGTTAGTTGCGAATCTGGGCATAGGGCACGTGCATATCGGCATTTGCGGACTATTTAGATTCCTCCAGGCTAGGAACCTTTTAAAAAGACCATCATCCATCACCATCTTAATCCTTGAATATAGAGTGGAAGTGAAATACAAGACGGTTTTACTTATTTCATTTACCTAGTACTAATCAGTGAAGGTTTTACGGAACCAAAGCTATTCAGCAGTGAGTCAACACCATCTAGCGGAAAGCGTAGGCATTAACTAACACGCTAACAGAAGTGAACGTTCACGTGTTTTACGGACTGCTCAATATGAACTTTTGTGACTCTTGGACGTCCCCACTCCCTCCGAAAGGTGGCGCAGGCTGTCTTAATCATAAAAGGGGAGAGTTTCATCCGGACAAATTACTAAATAAAAGCGATATTTACAAGACTCGCAGTAATAGCAGAACACAAGGCCCGCACCTCATCGCAGAATCGTCGCTGTCACGTCGGGAAGTAAAGACGGAAAACCTACCGACGATACATATCTACGACCCATCAGGCTTACCTCGGTCTTCAGCAAGGTCCTGGAATCTATCCTCACCCGACGCATCCACCAGCATCTCCGCCAGCACCGCATCCTTCCCGTTACCCAGTGTAGCTTTCGGCCGTCCTTCTCATCCGACGACCTTCTCCTTCACCTCACTCATCTCCTTTCCGAACAGCTTAATTCCCGTCGCTCCGCAATCTTCCTCTCCCTGGGCCTCGAACGTGCTTATGACCGCGTATGGCATTCCGGTCTCCTCTTCAAGCTCCAAACCTTCGCACTTCCCATTAACTCTGTACGTCTGATCGGCTCCTTTATCTCCCGCCGTCCTTCCTATGTCACCATCCATAACACGGATTCCTACACCTTTTTCCCCTCCACCGGTGTGCCCCAAGGCTCCGTCCTCTCCCCCCTTCTGTACCTTTTGTACACGGCGGACATGCCGCCGCCGTCACCCCCCCCCCCGTCCACCTTCTCCAGTTTGCCGATGGCACCGCCTTCCTTGCCCTTGCCCCCACCCTGCAGCGCTCCCAACACCTTCTCCAATCCCATCTTGACCGGTTCACCACTTGGTGCAACCAGTGGTTGCTCAAGGTCAATCCCTCCAAACCGCAGGCGATCATTGTAGGCAAAACCACCCCTTCCTTCCGCCTCCTTGATTTCTATCTCACCATCTATGGCGGTCCAATCGCCCTCACTCCCACCCTTAAGTACCTTGGCGTCACCCTCGACCGTCGCCTCTCCTGGACTCCCCACCTGCGGACAATCCAAGCCAAGGCACGCTCCCGACTCAGTCTCCTCAAGCTCCTCTCTGGCCGTACGTGGGGTCTGGACCCCTCCACCATCCTCCACACCTATAAATCCCTCATCCGCCGTATCCTTTGTTATGCCCATCCAGCTTGGATCTCCGCCCCCCCCCCCCCTACCTTTTACAAATCCCTCCAAATCCTTGAATGCCATGCTATCCGCCTCACCTGTTGCATCCGTCTCCCCTCCTACACGCGGATCCTGTATGATCTCATCCCTTTCCCCCACCTCCTCCTTTTCCTTGAAAGGATACGGATCCTGTACACCTCCCGTAAACTCGATCCTCCTCATCCGCTAGTCTCCCCGATCCTCTCCCACCCCCGCCCGCTGCCACGCCTGTATTCCCATGTCCCACCCGGTCTCCATCTCTCCACCCTCCTTACCCTCTCCCAAGGTGGCTTCCGCCAGCTCCCCCTCCCTGATGATGTCCTCCTCCCCTCCATCTACCCCTCCTATCAACTTTGATCCTCCCCCCCTCCCTGTGTCCTTTCCATTAGGCACCCTCCCTCCCTCCCTTCCCTTCCCTTCTCTTTCCTTTCCCCCTTCCTCCTCCCCTCTTCCCCCGGGCTTCCCCTCCCCCTTCCTCCCTCCCCCTCTCTCCTCTGCCCATGGCATCTCTGCTCTCCCATCTCCCATTCCCCTCCTCCTCCTCCTCCACCTCCACTCTTGGCAGGTCCCCGGACTCGTACACGCTCAGTGAACATTCGCGCGCCGGAGATCGTCGACGTCAGCGTTTCGTGTGTGTGCCTTCGTTTGTGCGTAGCGTTGTTCGCTGTCACGCCACCACCGTTCACATGCCGTCGCCATCATCCATGTTCTGTGCACCGTGTCGCCTAGTGTTAGTGCTGTTTCTCGTCCAGCGTGAACGGCTCCATGTTTTCTCGATTTTTAGTGTCTACATTTTTTTGCCCACTGTTTTGACTGCCTTCTCTGTGCCACCTTTATGTGCTACTTGTTGTCAAACTCGAGGCTGAAGAGCGGCGTATTGTGCTGCTGACAGCCCGCCTTTGTATAAGGTGTTTAAAATCACAATAAAGAAAAAAAAACATATCTACGAGCAGACGTCGACGTGGAGTACCGAAAAAGGGAACCACAAGAGAGTTGGGGATGCTTCAAAATGGCGCCCTGAACGTGGGGCCCCAAGTAAGGAGAAGATAGAATTAAATCGGCATGGGAAAGAAGAAACAGAAGAAGGAACGAGTTATCTGTGAGAAGATAATTCACTAACAAACAGTGGCGCCAATCTTTGAGTTAAACCTGCCTGTCCGAGGACCAGATAATCAATAAATTGGAAAGGTACACGAACCAAGTTATTGTAATCTTGTGTGTGTTACATAACATTTGTTGGAATTAATAACAGTGACTAATTTTGATTGTGTGTGACCTTTATCTGAGAATACCAATGTTTAAGGTCGAGTGAACAACCTGGAACGTGAATACGAGTGCAGGAACAAGGTACTGTAATCGTTATCCAACGACTTGGCTGATTATTTGAAGTAATTGCGTAGTGTCGTTGACTAGCAGTACAACTCATTCCTATACTTGTCGTAGATTAGACATTGTGAATGTACTAGTATGAGGTATTGATTTGATTTCCCAACCACCGTGCCTGTTGTTATGTTAAGTGTATGTTTTAGGAGTGTGATTAATTTTTTTGTAGTCAGTGTGTGTCATTATGTTAAAAAGGCTTTATATGTTAAGATGAATGGACGACTTAGAGGAGAACGGGAGCGATAGGAATGTGGATAGGAATGCGCGAGGTGGTGATTCTATGAGTGTTGGATCAGTAGAACGTGTGAATGTTAATGCAAGGGAGGTAGAATCTGTAGATCGCGTTACTGCAATGGAGAGGAATGTGGATTCAGGCCGGGGGGGGGGGGGGGGGGGGGGGGGCGACAGAAGGGACTAGTTCTGGCCCGACCATAGCGGATAATCTCAATACCCGAGATGAAACTCATAGTGGACAGATACCGAAAAGTAGTACCAGCACTGAGAGTAATAGTCTGGAGGACATGATACGTCAAATTATGCTTCAACAGGGCGTTATAGATAAAGAAAGGGAAGTACGAGAAGCGGAGAAGGGAAAAGAAAAGGAAGCTAGAGAACGAGAGAAAGAAAAAGAAAGGGAAGATCGTGATAAGAGTAGAGACGACCTGTTAGCAAAATTTTTAGAACAGCAGCAGGAAAGGGACGAATCATTTAAAATGAGACTTAATGATATTATTCAAGCGCTCGAACGGCGCTATAATCAATTTAAGGAGCGTGTAGAGGAAAGAGTTACCGGAGTGGAAAACCGGGTAATAAGGGTTTCTGAAATGCAAGCTAAAATCAACGAGACTGTAGAGGAAATTAACGAAGAGCTAGTAAATATAAAATTAGATCAAAACCAAACGAGGGAAAATGTATCAGTTTTAACGCAGAAGTTTCAAAAATTAAATAATTCGACAAAAGAAGGAGTCAAGGAGTTTCTAACTGAACAGTCAGATAAATTGAAAACGGAAACGGCTCAGGGGCTAGAAACGAAAAACGATGAAGTTTAAAAGGTAGTAATACAGGCTTTAACGGAAGGAAAACCACCTTTATTGGATAAGGTAAATAACGCTAGCGAACCTGATTTTGTGGAAAGATGTACAGATGAATTTAAATCGATTAAAGACTCGATCGTGGCAGAGATTATGAATGTGCGCGTTGAAACAGACAACGTCACCGAATGCTTTGAATTTCCGAATCACAATAGTAATAAACGATTGAACACTGACCGACTGCGAGAGAATGTTAGTGAAGATAGGAGAGTACAATGGAATGTTCATCCTGCTACTGAAAATCGCTGTTTGAGTTTAGATCCTGATAGGTATCACGAGTCGTGTTATTCGTTGTGTGATAGGACGAAGGTAGAGAATAACATCTTTAAATCCTGGTAATTTCACACCTTTGATGACGAGAAGTGATCCATACACCCAGTGGTGTTCATTAGGTCGTTTAGGAATATAGTCCCAAGAGGTTGGACGGAGAAGGACAAATTACAATTTATTGCGTCCAAAACGGTAGGAAAAGTAGCAGTTTGGGTGGGCGAAATAGCTGAGAATTATCATACGTGCGAGGAATTTGAAAAGTTATTCGTAGCTAAATACTGGTCAAAGAGTAGACAGAGTCACTTACGCAATGAAATTTATAATCCCGAGTATTATAACCCCAAAAAAAGGGTAGTTTGAGAAAATACTTTGAAAAAATCTCAACAAAATCCATTACTGGAATGAAGCAATGTCACATAGAGAGGTACTGCGTATCCTGATTGGAAAATTACCGATCAGTACTAGAGAAAAGTTAATTAACGTGCCAGATGAAGAGTTAGAAAATTTCTTATCAGTAATAGAGACGATAGACGTAATGTACGAAGACGTAAAGCATTTGGGGCAGTATAATTGTGGTAGCTGTGGATTTCATGTTAATTCTGTAAGTAATTTTGCCAGTAGTCATTATTGCAACGGCTGTTGCAAGGATAATAGATCTGATAATGGTCGTAATAACAACGGAAACGGAAAGGGGAATTTTAATAGGAGAAGCAACCAATCGAATAATTTCAATGGATATGGCTCGAACAATCGATATAATGGGAATAATAATAGTGAGAATGTTAATACCAGTAACCGGACCGGCCGAAGTGGCCGTGCGGTTAAAGGCGCTGCAGTCTGGAACCGCAAGACCGCTACGGTCGCAGGTTCGAATCCTGCCTCGGGCATGGATGTTTGTGATGTCCTTAGGTTAGTTAGGTTTAACTAGTTCTAAGTTCTAGGGGACTAATAACCTCAGCAGTTGAGTCCCATAGTGCTCAGAGCCATTTGAACCATTTTGAACCAGTAACCGGAAAAGGAAGTTTGAAGGGAATTCAGTGAATATTGGTGAACAGAGAGCGGTAAGGTGGAATAATTCAGCACCGACTCCTTGGAAACAACCGTTAGGAAATATACCAAGTGGTAATCCCGGAAATAGGATGGTACCGGAGCAAAGAGCACCAGAGACTACGCCATATGTCAACAGTAGTGAATGGGGTAATCAAAATCACGATGTACGGGTCGTAGTTGTCGAGGAGTAAGCAGGTACATCAAGTCAATCACCAACAAACTTAGCCCTGTCTATGTAAGCCTTCCGACACGGACTGGTGATGGGCAGGGGGGCGAAATGAATTCAACCATTCCAGCATTGAGGTTTAATAACGGCGTCGACATTAGAAAGGAATTATTAGATATACCAACAAAGAAAGCTCCATTAACGCATCAGGTTATACAGGTCATCATAAAGGGGAACATTTGCGGAAGAGATATTGATATTCTGATAGATACCGGAGCTACCGCGTGTGTCGTGAGCCGCAATTTGTTCGATTAACGTGGGAAAACGGAAGCTTTACCTATGTTACCAGTATCTAATTGTGTGGTGTTAGGTGCTGTAGGAGCCCGTTCAATGCCCGTCAAACTTCAGACCATAGTAGAGATAGATCTAGAGGGACATAAATTGAACGTAAATTGTTTAATCGCCACAGGACTATCGTATGATTCCATTTGGGGTTGGAATTTGTTAAGGGATCACAAGTCAATACTGATCCTTAATCAAGGAACGTGTTCTCTAGTACTTGACGACCAAAGAGTAGAAATTAAATTTATAAAGAGGGTCGAGCTTACCGGAAAGTGTTCCCATAGTTTTCAGGTAATCACTGAGACATCTGACATGATCGAAGATTGTAATAGATTAAACCAGCTATGTTATTTGAGTGCTTAAGAAACGGTGGATATAAAACAAGCCATTAACGACAAGGTTAATAAATCCCAGTATTTGTCTGAAAATCAAAGAGTAGAACTCAGCGAGGTTTTAATAAATAATATAGAAGTGTTTGCTACTAAACCAGGCATAATTAAAGATTTTATATACAAGCTTGAAGTGTATCCCCACCAAACATACTGTCGAGCGTCGTATTCTGTAACATCATCAAAAAAGGAGTTGGTAGCGATAGAGATAAAGAAAATGTTAGAGTGAAAGATTATTGAACCCTCCAATTCATCATACAGTTGTCCGGTAGTTCCAGTTATTAAATCTGACGGGAGTGTTAGACTAGTTTTAGATGCCCGCAACATTAATAAAATAGTAAAACCCGTAATGACAAGACCTGAGAATTTA
Organism: Schistocerca serialis cubense; assembly: GCF_023864345.2. Taxonomy (NCBI): domain Eukaryota; kingdom Metazoa; phylum Arthropoda; class Insecta; order Orthoptera; family Acrididae; genus Schistocerca; species Schistocerca serialis. The sequence continues at coordinate 173,713,440 of NC_064640.1, forward strand.
GAGGAAATGTTACAGAGATTTCACGAAGTAAAGATATTATCTTCAATTGCCCTCAGAATTTCATATTGGCAGGTCGTGATTTCAGAAGATTCTCGAAAGTATACAGCATTTATTTTCGCCGGACGCAGTTATCAGTTTAGGGTCTTGCCATTCGGAGTCAACATCACTGGAACAATTTTTATCACGGCCCTGGATACGGTCCTAGGTCCCGAATTATTACAATCTGTGACCACTTACGTGGACGATCTGTTGATAGCAACCCAAACTTGGGAGGAACTCCCTGAATTGTTGAAGAAAGTATTTGAAAAATTTAAAGAATTTTTTGTAACGGTTAACTTGAACAAGTCTAATTTTGGAAAGAATAAAATCAAATTTTTAGGTCACATGATAACTCCGCAAGGAATAATGCCAAATCCTAAGAAACTTGACGTAATTAGAAAATTGACATATCCTAAGGAAACGAGACAACTTTAAGCGTATTTAGGTATGGTGTCGTTCTTTCGTCGATTTTCACCTAATAAGATATTAAACGACGAAATTTTGTTGAGGTTATTGCAAAAGAACGTACCATGGATGTGGACTGTCGAATGTACAGCCAGTTTCAAAAGGATACGTAGCACTTTGTTGAATGCTAAAATGCTTGCACGCCCTGACTTGAATACAACATATAGTATAATGTCCGATGCGTCTGCTACGGGCATCGGCTCTATGCTTTTCCAAAATGATGAGGGCGACAATTTAGATAATATTTCCATTATAGGAGTTGCAAGTCTGATTCTAAGTAGTTGTGAGAGAGCATATACAGCACCCGAGATAGAAATATTGACTATTGTCTGGTCGCTGTACAAATTCCGTTATTTCGTCTACGGACGTAGGATAAACATCTATACTGATCATAAAGCACTGTCCTTTATGATGAACTGCAAATTATCACATAGTAGACTACTTCGGTGATATCTATTGCTACAAGAGCAATTATATTGACATCAAATATATCAGTGGCAAATCTAACGTCATAGCACATGCTTTGTCCTGATTGACACCTGGTTTGAGTGAATGTACTGAAATATCTCAAGCTGTAACAACAACAACGCTGTATTTTATACAAATAATATTTTTTTTCTGATTTTTCGATAAATTAGTGTAATTGATGTTCCGATTTCATTTCTTTTTTTTTTTTTTGTTTCATGCCATTATGTTAAGGAAACTGTAAACAATTTTCGATGTGAATATTAATGATTATGTCAAATTTCAAGCAGTATTGTAATAGAATTGAAGTGTACCAAATATTGTAACTGTTGTAAGATGTTAAAGTTGTAGTTGTGCGTCTGGTCCACACGTAGGCAATGTATTAGGATATGTAGAATGCAAAACCTCGGGTGAATACCCGGCTTGTAAGGGAGCGGTAAAAGGTGGATGGCAGGCGAGCGCGGGAAAATGCACACGGGCGCTGCACGGCATAACAGGCTCAGCAGTAGTAGTCGGAGTTGGGCATTGGTCTGAGCAACACGTTCTGGATCGAGGAGGCTCTCCTGGAAGACGTAGTTTCATTGAGCCTCGGATATGCCGTTCCGACGCCTATACAGCATGGCAAAATTCCATAGGCACTAAATGGAAAAGTATTGCGACGCTATGAAGAAGTAAAGTGCCGATACATCAAGAGCCATTGCTGTGGTCGTATGTGTGCTCTGTGCCTCGTCATCTCGCCGCCCGCCAACCGCCACATCGATGCAAACGGGTTGAAACTTTTAGTACTGTGTTCGTGTGGACCAGTGTTACTTTTGTTCCATACTGTTCAATAACAAATTTTACCAGAACAGTCCTATCATTTAATTATCCTCACAACTAACCTAGACAGGGTCCTTTCCAAATGTTGCGCAATCCGAGTGTCCCGAAATGAAGAATTAAAGTTTATGTTAATAATAATTACCTGCAGACCTAGCTATGTTAGAATGATGTTTAAAGAACTTTTTTTGTTAATGAACTAATAGACGAATAACAAAGGTCTGACAAAGTTGGAAGATAATTTTGATATTGATTTAGTAATGAAGCTTAATTATTTCGAGACAGATATAATGGTATTTAAATGAGTAGGAAATAAGACAAAAAGAGTAGTAAATCATACATTGGAAATCTTGAGGGCATAATGATTTCAGTAATTAATTGTTTTAATACAGTGATCATAACAGTTTCAGGGTCCCCTCCCCCCCTTTTTATTCATTTGAATTCTGAAGTGTTCTAAACTGATTTGACCAGCAAAGTCAAAGCCAAAATAGAAACCAAAATTTATCAGTGTTTTACCTTTATCAAAATTGACATTGTGTGTGTGTTTCGAAAGTGCTATTTCTAGGGTAACCTATGCCCGATTTTAATCAGATCAATAGACAGTACGAAGTTTTGTAGTAAACATTATAGTGTAATGTTATGTATTTATGGTTTATCCATATTAGTACAGAAAGTGAAATTATCAGTTCAGTAGATTTTCTGGTTCTAAAATTTACCATATTATGCAGTGTTATTACGTGTTGTTTTGTATGAACGTACATCAACTTGTACAGGGAAGAAACTCAGTTAATGCCTAATTAGGCTGGCGACCGTATTATTAGCAAATTGGTAGCATATTCTGTGTTGTTTCTTGTCCGTCCTGACGTGTAGTTGCATTTCGGACTTATTTGACGTATCGTTGTTATTACAGAGTGGGTGTAAGTCTGATTTGCCACCATTCAGGTACACGCGGTCAATATCTATACAAAAATCCTGTCTCGTAAGGTGAATCCCACTCACCATAGTACAGGCTTTAATGAGTATCGTGTTCCCCACGCGCACGTTACAAAGCCACTAATAACTTTAAGGTAATGCAGATGGACGTAGTCCGTCTTAAGAAAAGTTTTCGAATAATGTGTAAGGATATAGCTAAGATCCAACGCCAAGATCCAGTTTGCGGTAAAGTTATTACCTTACCGAATAACGAAGATCAATATGTAGTTAAGAATAATTATAAGTTAGTTGATGATGTTCTGTACCATAGGATTAAAGGTAGTGAACATAAATGGAGAGTATGTATACCTAAGGTACATGTTAGCGATCTATGTTGGTATGTTTATCATTTTTGGGGACATTGTGGACCTGAGAGGTGTGCGGCGGAAATCAGTGAACATTCTTACTTCAAAAATCTGAAAAGGGAAGTGCAACGAGTATTACAAACTTGTGTGGTATGTCAAAAGGCTAAGCCAGTGATCTATAGCCGTAAGGTAGAATTTCATCCTATAGTTCCTAAGCAACTGTTATATTTAGTATCTTGCGATGTCATAGGACCCTTACTCAAGTCGAGAGGGAACTTTAGATACGCAGATGCATTTTATGAACTATGTTCCAAACATATGAAGTTATACCCGCTTCGAAGTACCAACACCAGGCAGTTATTAAATATATTTAGTAAGAAGTATGTGCCAGTGGTTGGGAAACCAAAGGCGGTACTGACAGACAACACGTCGTATTTTGTCAGTAACATAGGGAAGGATGGTTTTTCTAAATTGAATGTCAAATGTATTTTTGTTAGTCGCTTTACCCAGAATCCTCGCCTGTCGAGAGAGTATTTAGAGATTTCAGTAAGTTTGTACGAGTACACGCGAGTAGGAAACATACTAAATGGGTCGATTTATTGACAATGTTCGAAAAAATGGATAACCAACTACCTCATACTAGTACAGGGTTTCCACCATGTCATGTAATAGGATTAAGCGAAGCAGATGATTCATGGTTTAAGTCACTGCCTAGCTGCTCTTCTAGAGAGCAAAGGTTACGTACAGTCAAACAAGGACTAACTTTGAAAGCCAACAAACGACAAGCTAGATACGACAGGACATTGAACAGAATTGTTAGCTGCAACGTTGGAGATTTGGTACTTTTAAAGACTCACCTGAAATCGTCAAAAATTTATCGTAGGCATGAGAAATGGCTTATGTTATACGAAGGACCATTCAAAATCGTAGGAATTCCTCACGGAGGAAGCTACTTATTAGGCAACCAACACGATCAGTTGAAAATAAAACGGTTATTCCTTCATAAAAATTTAAAGAGATTCTACATGTGAACTGATTTTTTTTTTTTTTTTTTATAAAATAATACTTAGTTCTAGAGGTAAGATGTTCCGATAATTTGTGGTCATCGAACCCGATTGGTATTGCAATGTGAAGTAATTGAGTTATAGTAATTGGTAAGTTGCGTGTAGAAATGAGCAGTGTTGATGATTAATTTCATTTTAATGAGTTAACTTTGATACTTCATTAATACATATAGACAGAAGCCTACGCACCTTAATCTTTGATGTTATTAAGTGTTTCACTCTCACAAACAGTGTTATTCGGTAATGGATAGACATCAAGGTTATAATGAATAGTACTGCAAGACAGTAATCTTGAAGTGATACCGTAAATTGACGTAATAATTAAAGTAGTCAGAGCATTAGGTACTGTGAATAGACGGAAGCCGACGTGCACTGTGACATAGATTGTCGTCAAAGTTCGTACTGAAACCGTGTGGTGTTTAGTAATCCAGATACAAGTGATATTCTAAGGATTTTATCACGTAATGGTACTAAGCAAAACTTATTATCAAGTGTAAATACGTGACGATGATATCCTAATTTTAAGTGGTGACTATAATAATATTTGTCGTAATTCATAGTTCCGAATATGACTCGATGAGACTGTGAATATTGCAATGATGATCGGTAGTGAATGAACTTCTAAATGTTAAGATGGAAAGAGACTCCTAAAGGAGAGCGAACTAAGATATATTTCATGTGTGTGTGGATTTACTGTATGGAATATTCTGTGCTCTGTCTATATACTTAGTAAATGAATGATATAAATGTAGGACTTAAAACTCACCGTACTATATAAGGAGCATGTCGAGAACATTTTTACGAAATTACCGAGGTTAATAAATATACATGTGTTTGTCGTGGTGTGATACAATTAATAGTTTTTTGTTTCATTGGAGGAGTCAACGAGACAACTGAAGCAGTGGCAGCCACGTGTCGAACAGCCAAGCTGTTCGCAGTACCACCGGTGATCCTGCCACAACAGTTCGGGACGCGTGCTCGAACAAGGGGCGACTGACGAGACAACTGGACAACAGTCAACTTTGTTTGAAATATTTGCGGTATATACAAGCGTCGTTGTCAAAGATCGATGTATTCATTCTCGTATCACCATAATGAAAGAAAAACCAAGACCCATAACAAAACAAAACAAAGCACCCGAAAGCCCCTTCACTGAAATAAATTATCCTCCCATGGCCCCTGAGATAGAATTGAAATAAAAATAAGAATGAGATTCGAAAAAGTAATAAGAAAAAGAAAAAGAAAAAAGTCCCAAAGGATACCCAAAATGCAAAATAAAGAAAAAGTTACAATAGGTAGTAATCCTTATGTTATGGTATTAGAAGAATGCTAACTGTGTAACAAGTGGACGGTTACCACTCTGTGGGGAGGGGGGGCGGGGGGCAATGTAACACCTCGGTTCAGGTTAGGGTGATAAAAGCTATAGAAAGAATAATTTAAAATTAAGAATAGAATTTTTAGAGGGGAAAATAGTGCAGAATCAGTGTTCGGTAACTGCAGATCAAAATCATAGTATATCAGCAAGTAGATTAACGTCTAAGTACAGCAAAGCCACGGAAGCTCCGTCATGAAGAAGGCAGTGACGTTAAACTCTTGTGATGAAAAACCTATAAAAAGTCCTGATCGTCATTATTGCCGCTTTTTTTCCTTGATTGTTTCGTTAAGGGGGGAGGGGACCCATGTCAGTCAGCGAGAAAATAATTAGATTGGACTTTATCTTGTTAAGATTCACGATAAACTGTTACAATATTACGGAGATTAAAGGTGATGCAGTGTACGATCTATGACTGTTGGTAGCAACGGATTATTAAGGGAATTTTAGGACTTTAGTGCTAGATTGGACCTTTACGGACATATAGACGACAGAAACTCAAATTACCGGCTGATACGAGTGAATTCAGAGGTACCGGCATTCAGATATTAACGTGTGGACTTTTGAAAGTGTCGTGTGCCGTTAGTTGCTCTGGACGTAGAGCGCGTGCATATCGGCATTTGCGGACTATTTAGATTCCTCCAGGCTAGGAACCTTTTAAATAGACCATCATCCATCACCATCTTAATCCTTGAGTGGAAGTGAAATACAAGACTGCTGTACTTATTTCATTTACCTAGTACCAATCGCCGGCCGCGGTGGCCAAGCGGTTCTAGGCGCCTCAGTCCGGAACCGCGCGACTGCTACGGTCGCAGGTTCGAATCCTGCCTCGGGCATGGATGTGTGTGATGTCCATAGGTTAGTTAGGTTTAAGTAGTTCTAAGTTCTAGGGGACTGATGACCTCAGAGGTTAAGTCCCATAGTGCTCAGAGCCATTTGAACCATTTGAACCTAGCACCAATTAGTGAAGGTTTTACGGAACCAAAGCTATTCAGCAGTAAGTCAGCACCATTTAGCGGAAAGAGTAGGCATTAACTAACACGCTAACTGAAGTGAACGTTCACATGTTTTACGGACTGCTTAGTATGAACTTTTGTGACTCTTGGACGTCCCCACTCCCTCCGAAAGGTGACGTAGGCTGTCTTAATCATAAAAGGGGAGAGTTTTAGCCGGGAAAATTACTAAATAAAAGCCATATTTACAAGACCCGCAGTAATAGCAAAACACAAAGCCCGCAACTCATCGGAGAGTCGTGGCCGTCACGTCGTGAATTAAAGCTGGAAAACCTACCGACGATACGTTTCTACGAGCAGACGTCGACGTGGAGTACCTAAAAAGGGAACCACAAGAGAGTTGGGGATGTTTCAGTTTCCATAGATTTCTTGCCGCTATTAGTCGCGTTCTTGTTTTATTGTTTACTTCAGCAACCAGTTGATGAAAAAATCACTCACCACAGAAAGGATATTTAGAAGATGTGGGAAAAGCATTTAGGGAGGAAAAATTCTTCGAACAGTCACAGAGCTTTAGAAATCGAGATACTGGCTCAAAAACTGTAGTTTTAAAAAAAATATAATTTTGCCTAAGGATCAGCACTTTTCAGGAGGGGTCGGACAACATATTACCTTCCCCGCATACATCTTGCGTTTTGACCATGAGGAGAAAATACGAGAAATTAGAGCCAATACTGAGGCTTACCGACAATCATTTTTCTCACGCACTCTTCGCGAGTAGAACAGTGTTGGAGGGATCAGATCGTGCTACCGAAAGTACCCTCCGCCACACACCGTTAGGTGGCTTGTGGAGTATGATGTAGATGTAGATGATGTAGATAGCCATTTGACAGAGATAGTTGTCTCAGATTATAGTGAGTGTGATAATGCTTTTGAAATGTCACTTACTGTAATAAAGTTAGGTTTACAAGCTTGTAACACATTTGCTAGTATTTGCCATATAGTTGTGTTAGTTCACATCTGGATTGATTTCAAATGAAGAACAGTGTTCTGTACAGGACTCGTGAAGGTATAGAGTATTGTCAATCAGTCGAAATGCAGTTCAGTTCGGTCGGATACTTTTCAGCGTGATAGTACGAAGCGCAGGAAGACGTCTCTACCTTCTGGCAGTCTAAGGTGTTATCAATTGTTGGAAATGGGCATACAGCCATTTTAATGACTTTGCCAGCTCACCAGTAATCGACGCAGGAGCCCCACGTCCCTACTTACTTGAAGAATATGCCAGGAAGTTTCATCACTTTACTTGTTCATGAATGACGCAGGAGAGGAACAAGGAATGTCTGACGTGTGAATGACCCCATCTCGCATAATTTTGTCGATTTCCTTCTGAATTATCCGTAGTTGGGCTGGAGACAACTTAGAGGAGCGCTGAAAGATGACTGGCTATTATCCAGTGTTGATATAGTGTTTCATATTCGAGCGTTTGATCTACCTCGTCTCCATTCAGGACATTAACTCACTCTTGAGAAGGAGTAGGATGGCCAGCACTCGTTAACATTGTTCTTCGGTCAAACTGGGACCGATTGATTACTGGATAGCAGACTCCTCCAGTCGGTAACAGCAGCTTAGCTCTAACGTCATCGGCGCCACTCAACTGAAATTCCTAGACTGGTTCCACTTGCCCTACGCACACACCATATGCATTGATTACAGCTGTTGACTGCAACATGTGTCCTGGGACCGTCCTTCCCTACTTGTAATTGTCATGATCGTCGGTACAGAGTGGGTTTATTTTCTAATGCTTAGTACCGCTTTGCAGCCGAGTAGAGCTTCACAGTTTAACTAAGGAGGAGGAGGAGGAGATTAGTGTTTAACGTCCCGTCGACAGCGAGGTCATTAGAGACGGAGCGCAAGCTCGGGTGAGGGAAGGATGGGGAAGGAAATCGGCCGTGCCCTTTCAAAGGAACCATCTCGGCATTTGCCTGAAGCGATTTAGGGAAATCACGGAAAACCTAAATCAGGATGGCCGGAGACGGGATTGAACCGTCGTCCTCCCGAATGCGAGTCCAGTGTGCTAACCACTGCGCCACCTCGCTCGGTCACAGTTTAACTAAGCATGCAAACCGTTCAGTAGAACTTCTCTCGTTGTCGAAGGTTGGATTACAGTTAATTCAGTGCTGGGCATTCTCCCAATTGCAATGTCAGTTGCTTTAAATTGTTGGAGTAGTTTCTTCACTTTGAAGTTCCAGTGTTTCTCAGTTTATGTCTGCTTGTGATACCTGTAATAAGCCTATTTTGTGCAAAATTATAGTTAATTCCTGGTTAAACGGTAGTAAGAATAACCGTGTTATGTGTTGTGTCTAGACAAGACAGCCCAGACACAATGAGAGGAAGCCGAAAAGCACGCGCCAAGCCAAAGCTGGATGGCGTGAGGCCTGAAACAGGACACGCAATGAACGCCATAAAGAAAAGCACGCAGCTGCTGGAATACCCAACCCTAATCCATCCCCTTGGCACATCTGGAGATTGTGGCGAGACAAGTGAGACGCCCCAGACACACGCAATGCTACCAATGGCGCCCCGCCAGGTCGCAGCCACTGACCCAGCTGAAGGCCATTCCAACCATCGGCCCGGCAAAGGAGCGATGCCTCGTCAGTACAGTCGCCAGCCACGTCGTCCGTACAACTGGGGCGAGTGCTATCCCGTATCAAGAGACCTGCCTTGTGGTGGCGCTCGGTCTGCGATCACACAGTGGCGACACGCGGGTCCGACATGTACTAATGGACCGCCGCCGATTTAAAGCTACCACCTAGCAAGTGTGGTGTCCGGCGGTGACACCACATTATGTCATTGCCCGGTCTGAGGCGCTGCAGTCATGGACTGTGTGGCTGGTCCCGGCGGATGTTCAAATCCTCCCTCGGGCATGGGTGTGTTTGTTAATCCTTAGGATAATTTAGCTTAAGTAGTGTGTAAGCTTAGGGACTGATGACCTTAGCAGTTAAATCGCATAAGATTTCACACATATTTGAACTTTTTTTTTGTCATTGTCAGATATTCCGACAGGAGACTTTACTGTCGGCTGAGCGTCTATTTCATTTCGAACTTCATCGCAACGGTATTTGTATCTCGAAATGGTGACGACAAGCATTCGACTCCACTCAAGATGACGCCACACACGGGACAGGTCCGTGAACAGGCTAGTCGTCGATGATGACATCAGTGTGGCTTCCTGACATCTTGGCAACATCCATCATTGAAGGATTTTCATCTACAGCTGCTACAATTTTATAGACGGCAACATCTGTTAGTTTCCCTGACTTCGGCGGCTAGTGTAGTGGCCGGAATTTCTGTATGGCAAGGTGGGAATGACAGAGGCGCTTTGGAGAGCGACCTAGACTGAGATACGGCTATGGACTTCACCCCGGAGGTCAGCTATAGCCATCTGCAGTTGCCTGGTGTGCATAAAACTACCCTTTTGATTGACGTCTTGCCGCTTAATAGTGTTGAAAATTCTTATCTTTTCCCCACATTAGCCTACTACGTATCAAAGGAGCCCAAAATGGGAATATGCGAGGGCGGGCTGATGAGTAATGCTTCTGATTTTTTATGTGAAAATATTTAAGGTTGTTTAAATAAAATAAACATTATTAACAGTCTAGATCTTTATTCTTCGTGTATAGATATTTATCTCTCAACCTGATCATCCTGGTGAGCTACACATTTCTTCCAGCAAGAGACCAGTCTATTATTATCGTCACTGCAAAATGCTTGACTTTCTTGACTGAGCCACAACCTCACCTCTGCATGCACCATTTCTTCACTATCAGAGTGAAGTCATCCAAGATGGTCTTTGGGTTTTGGAAACAGATGAAAGTCGCATGGGGCCAAATCTGGACTGTATGGAGGATGATCGCTGACAGGAACCCAAGGAGTCGGAATGTTGCAGATGTCGTAGCACCCGAGTATGGACTGATATTTTCGTGCAGAAGGAGGGTGTGCTCCATGTGTGGACGAAATCTTGGATTTCGAAACTCGATTACTGCACGCTGTTTCTGACGCACAGTCAGACACTGCCATTTTGCACGCTACAGTTCGGATCCCACCAGCGGCAGTCGGCTGCAAATATATAAACGTGAAGAATAAAGATGTAGAATGTTAGTAACGTTTGTTTTATTTAGTTACCTGAAGAGTCTTCACACAAAAATTTCGGAGGCGTTACTTTTCATCATGCCCTCCTACCTCCGAGTTGTCCTCCGTTTCCCATGCGTCAGTTTTCTGTGCAGCGATTGAGTTAGCAAGCTAATCGGTTGCATCTGCGTAGTCGAGAACCTTGGACGTTGTCTGAAGTTTTGCGCCTACGGCTGTGGTTCCGAATCAATTTCCCAATGTTGGTCTGCCTTTTAGAGACCAGTACCAACGATCATCGAACTTATTTGTGAATTAGCGATGTTAACGCCTCCTAGTTTAAAAACGCTGCAACTTTCAGTCGTCTTGGTTCGAAATTAACGAACGGCATAAAGCTCCTCTCAGTATATGCCGTATTAGATCCTGATAGCCTTCCATGACTGCCATCGGTATAAAATTCGGAATTTCTTTGAACATCTCTCTGCGCGGTCTTTTCCGATGACATCCTACTAAAAGAGCGCTTCTTGGATGTCAACTGTCACGCCCTGTTAGCCTTACTAAATCAATAAAATGCCAAACTCCAGAGACAGAAGTCGGTGCAGCCAACGAGAAAACGTCGCGGCATTCTACTACAGAAGCCAGCATCGTGTGCCCAGGTATACGGCTTTGGTGGGCAGCAAGAATTTTCTCTAGCAGTATAGATAAACGGCTATAAACCGCCCGGACGACAGTTTTATAATTGAAATTAAGTTTGTGATCGAGCGGAATTTATTAACGTCTAGACGTCCAATTGTCTTCGGAATTAGAAAATTCCTTAGGAATACCTTCGAGTCTCGGTGAATTTGCGATGGTGAATCAACAAGAAGGCGACATTTATCATCACAAGTAAAGTCACTTAGAAAGTCATCATTTGAAGCGGGAGTAACCATGCAGTCGAAGAGAGGAGTAACCCCATCAGGGAAAATGATATCAGTAGCAGGGTCATCATGAAGGTCGGTAAAGCAATTATAGATCGCTGTGGAAATGTCGCGAGGGATGTCAACACGTGACCATCAATGTGAGTAAGGGACGTGATACACGCTCATTTACGACGCGTCCGTAACCAGATAAGGTGATATAAGGAGGTCAGTTCATCCTATAGGAAGGAGAGGGATTTCTATCGCACCCTGAGTCCTTCCAGTTGTTGCATGTTTAACTGAAGAATTTTCGCCTTAACGTGGCCAACATCCATAATCCGTAAGGGAACTTCTCTGGTATTGTCATAAAGTTGACGCATGGCGGAATAATAAAATTCCTGGGTCCGACGGAGATCCCTCATCGTATCAGCAGCGTAACGCATTAACGCTTTCCGGAGCAAGCGTTTGGCATACCCTGACCAGCATTCCGTAAGAGAAAAATAACGGTCCACCGAACGCAAACTACGGGCCCAAATGTCTCGAACGGTAATCTCAAGGGTAGGATCCTCTAAGACAGATGTGTTCAACATCCAGAGAATGCGATACAGTTTTACAGGATGCGGCACATGATTTAAGGTTACAGCTACGGCACAGTGATACGTGAAACAAACTGGTATCAGTTCTATCGCTAACAGTTGTCCACATAGAGAGAGAGAGAGAGACAGAAAGATAAAAGCGATGAAGTCGGCTGCTAGAAGCAGCTGTAAAATGCGTGTAATTGACGAGAGTGGGCTATTTACAGATCCACGCAACTCCTATTTTCGAAGAACGCCCCAAATCATCTACAACATTACTGAAATTGAAATTAGGGGTCTCATCCACAGTACGCAAAACACAATTAAAATCTCCTCCTAACAGACGTTTCTGCAGTGTTTTAGGAAATAAATAAACTATATCCTGTTTATAAAAACGCGCACGATGTGTGGGTCGACCAGATCCTGAAGGGCATTGATAAGACTCAAATTAAGGTCACAAAAAGTGCAGCCTATTCCTTGGCCGTTGTCGAGAACATCGAAATCAGTCAGTGGTATTCCCTCTCTGTACAATAACGCAGTACCAGTGGATAGTTCAGGAGCCCCACTAAGGAAAATTTTCAATTAGCACTTCTTGCAAAAATGTCACGTCAGCACCTAAATCGTAAATAAATTGGCGCAGCGGTGCAAATCCCAGCTTGGAACTAATTCTGTTCATATTCAAGGTAACAAACGTATAGGCCTGCATCTATTGATTACGAAAAGTATGCAGTTGATTATTTGCAAATGACCTTTAAAATTACACGGCAGAGTCAACGGATGAATCTGAATGTAAAGAGGTAGATCCCTCTCTTCCATTACCTTTCTGGTTTTTCTTTTTTTGCGATGCTGCGCGCTCAGGTTGAAAACTTTATTTGTTGCCGCTGTGCGGAAGGCGATTTCCGCCTGTGGTAACAGTACGGGGGAGGGGAGTTCTGCGGAAATTCGGTGTCAGCTACAGGTGGGCGGAGCGGCTCCTGGAAATCAACGGAATCGGAAATTGACGGTACGTCTTTTACCGTCACCATATGTGCCGCTGGAACACTTGAGACGATCAAGATTCGATCAGCAGCGGCTTGTGGCACGCTTTCCGCATCCGGGGACGCAGAAGAAGGATGAGAATACGTTACAGACTCAGGGATGACTGGTAAGTTCGTAGATACACTGCGGAGCTCCGAAATAGGTCTGTCCTCATGTGATTCCGAAGAGGCGGTCTCGGTCTCGGGAGTCAGGTCGAAGGGAGTGCTGGAAGCTTTCAAATCTTGAAAAGTAACCGACATGTTATCATTCAGCGAAAACTCAGGGAGGCGAGAGGCGAGAGGCCTCCTCCACCGGAATCATTTTAGTAGAGCGGAGAAGCGAAGAGGAATCGTCTGACTCCTGGCCATCTTGCGTCCGGCTACGTTTGTTTTTAACTGAAGTTGGTGGCGGCGCGGAAGTTGCAGTGGTGAAGTCCCGACGCAAAGCTACAGGCGGAAATACGCTAGGACCATCACGCAAGGACTCGCCTTGCTCAAAAATGGTTAAAATGGCTCTGAGCACTATGGGACTTAACATCTGAAGTCATCAGTCCCTTAGAACTTAGAATTACTTATACCTAACTAACCTACATATCTATGCCGGTTCGGGAAACAGGCGACACCAGCGTGTGACTGTGGGGCCACAACAGGCACCCCGGAACACGTGGTGTATGAGTGCCACCTCTTCGACGATGTAGCCGCGCAACTTCGTCAGCAATTACCAAACCATGACACGTATCACCTGCTCAGGCATGAGGACCACTTTACAATCTTGAATAAATTATCCAACGAAATATCACTCAAAGTGATAAGGGACTATTTAAGGAACAACAATTAAGATCTAACTATTCCCAAATTAGACTCCGCGCACCTGACCTGTTCCGCCGAGGCGAGGACTTGGCCAGCCGCTTTACGGCTGGAATCCGCCATGCCTAGGATTAGGAGGTGGGGTGCGCCCAACTACCGATTTGAGACACTCACTAACTTTGACATTAGGTTAAGATAGAGTAGACGTAGGATAAGCTAGGATAGAAACCATTAGTATAGTACTGCAGCGTATCGTAACTCCGGCCAGCCCGGTGCCAGGGGCACGTTCACCGGGATTAGCTCGGTGAACAGGGCCAACAATGTAGGTTTATACTATTCTGGCACAAATGTAAACGCTGCAGGTAGAAGTAGCTTAGCATAAGTAGAATAAAACAATATAGGAAGATAGACAGAAGTGCCCATAGTGTGAGCAACAGAAAAGTAACAAATTGTGTTAGCTGTAGTACTAATATAAAATACAAATGTATCAAATAGGACCCACTAATTGTATAAGGTGGTGGGTTGTTTGTATGATATAAGAATATTGAGAATAAAGAATTTAAAAAAAAAAAAATACCTAACTAACCTAAGGGCATCACACACGCCCATGCCCTAGGCAGGATTAGAACCTGCGACCGTAGCGGTAGCGCGCTTGCCTTGCCCTTCAGAAACGTGGTTAGACACAGTGGCTGACACCTGGGGAACCAGATCTGCTAAGGTTAGCCTTTTACGTTGTTCATAATTGGATTTTCAGATCGTGACGCGACGCAGGTAATTTGTACGGAGGTGTCCACTCTCATTACATATGAAATAGGTCCGTTCTTGTCCTGTATAAATTATACGTACCCGGTATTCACACACCTGCCAATGAGAGGGAAAATTCCGTTTGACCACAATGACCACGGATCAAACTCCGCTAAAAAAAAAAAAATGGCTCTGAGTACTATGGGACTTAACATCTGAGGTCATCAGTCCCCTAGAACTTAGAACTACTTAAACCTAACTAACCTAAGGACATCACACACATCCAGGCCCGAGGCAGGATTCGAACCTGCGACGTAGCGGTCGCGCGGTTCCAGACTGAAGCGCCTAGAACCGCTCGGCTACCTAACCGGGAAACTCCGCTATAAACTTGTAAACTATGTTGAGTGGACCAGCGTTCTAACCGTATAACCCGTATATCTCCAAACGGAAGCAGAACAGTTTGTCAAAACTGTCATAAACTTCAGGCGGAAGGTAGAATACCCTAACATTCGTATATTCTATCTCCGCGTTCGCCAGAAAAAATGTTCAAATGTGTGTGAAATCCTAAGGGACCAAACTGCTTAGGTCATCGGTACCTTGACTTACACCCTACTGAAACTAACTTATGCTAAGAGCAACACACAGCTATGCCCGAGGGAGGACTCGAACCTCCGGCGGGAGGCGCCGCGCCACCTGTCACGTGACGCCTCAAACCGCGTGGCCACTGCGCGCGGCCGTTCGCCAGAATAACCGTGCTATTAGAGCCATCGCGATGAGTGAAAGGGACTTGTTGTCCTAGTCGCAAAGGAGCTTGTCATCCTGCAGCGGGTCTATGAACTTGGCATAAAACACATACGATTCACAATCGAAGAAAGCCCTGTGAACCTGTTCTCAAGTGACTGGCGTTGATCGTATCTACAAGCCAATCATGAATTTCGAAGGCACTCGGCTGCACAGGACGCGTGGACTTGTCAAAACTAAAACTGACGGTACGGGGGGGTGGAATGTTCCTGGGAGCCATGGAAGGCATCTCGGCGTAAGACAGCGCCGCCTCAAGAGGGAATCACAGCACGAGACGCAGAGAGACAAACAACGTACCGAGGGATACAACGATTCACACGACATTGAGTACAATCAAGGAAACTCTCGCAGTGCAATGATAGAGACGGAACAGGCGGAACCTTCTCGCCGGAGGTGCGAACGGGAATGACCACTGAGCCATACGGACAAAGTGGTCATAGCAATTGCATCGCCTTTTCTACCACCCCTTCTGTCACACGCAAATTCTCAACTTAAGCACTAGGAACGTAGTGCCCCTTGCCCATTACCCTCATTACTCAAATGGCTCTGAGAACTATGAGGCTTAACATCTGAGGTCATCAGTCCCCTAGAACTTAGAACTACTTAAACCTAACTAACCTAGGGACATCACACATATCCATGCCCGAGGCAGGATTCGAACCTGCGGCCGTAGCAGTCGCGCGGTTCCGAACTGAAGCGCCTAGAACCTCTAGGCCACAGCGGCCGGCCAACCCCGTAAGAGTTCGAGGCTGGTGTGCATCTGCACTAAACATATCATTGGCCGTCCTCGCCTTCATTACATATATGTGGTGTCTGTTCTTTCGGGCATGTGTAGATAAGTTGAGAATTTTGGTCCGATAGGAGGCGTTGTAGGGTAGTCTGTGCAGTTGTGACGACCATTGTGTCCGAATGACTCAGTGGTGAGAGCATCTGCCTAGTATGCAGGAGACTTCCCTCACTGACTTAAATCAATGCCCACACGCGGCCAATGTCGGTAATGCCATTGTGTCTTAATTCCTAGTGGCTGCTGGATCAAAATGATGTCTGTTCTTTCAGATATTTCCTAAAGAACAGACAGCATATAGATGACATGTCCTAAAGATTAGACAGCATATAGATATAATGTTAGAGCCTTAAATGTGCACCCGGACGTTTAGGAAATAGTTTTGCGTTTACATTCTTTCACTATTTTTATAAACAGGAGTGACCTGTCTTGTCTTTTAGCTATGGTAGACTATCCGCTCAGTGAAACATCTCCAATGAATATGAGCCAATATGTGAATAAAATTCTGGATATATCCAACTTAAAATCTAATAGGAATACTACCAAGAGAAGGGGCAAATTTCGTAATATACGAAGGGCGTTCCATAAGTGATGCAGTGCATTTTTTCTTCTGACAGCAGGTTGGTTTTATTCAGGATTCCAATATACCGAAATATTCCCCACTATTTCGGCTATGAAACTCCATTTTACAACATAATCTCCGTCGAATGCGGCGCCCTTGCGTCACCTTACTGAGAGGGCCTGTATGCTCACATTTACCACTCTACTGACGGACGTCGTAGCCAATTCTTCCAACATCCAGGTACTGCATCCCTCGGAATGCATGCCCGCATCTCGTGGTCGTGCGGTAGCGTTCTCGCTTCCCACGCCCGGGTTCCCGGGTTCGATTCCCGGCGGGGTCAGGGATTTTCTCTGCCTCGTGATGGCTGGGTGTTGTGTGCTGTCCTTAGGTTAGTTAGGTTTAAGTAGTTCTAAGTTCTAGGAGACTTATGACCACAGCAGTTGAGTCCCATAGTGCTCAGAGCCATTTCGGAATGCATCCTCAATTTGCCCAAAGAGATGGATGAGGGAGAACAGTCCAGTGAATTTTTGTGAGTTCCTCTCTGGTGCGCACACTTGTGTCGGGCCTTGCATTATCATGGAGAAAGACAAATTCGTTTGCATTTTGGTGGCGACGAACACATTGAAGTCGTTTCTTCACTTTACAGTGGTTACCACAATACACTTCATAGTTTATCATTGCACCAGGAGGCAGGACACCAAACATAATATCCCGTTCACCCTTCAGAGTCTCAGAACACCGTCGCCATGACTTTACCAGCTGAGGGTGCGGCTTTGAACTTTTTCGTTGGAGGAGAGTTGGTGTGGCGCCACCCCATGGATTGCCGTTTTGTTAGCGATTCGAAGTCACGAACTCATGTTTCATCGCCTGTGACGACGTTCGACAAACAATTGTCACGATCAACCTCGTAACGCCCAATCAAGTCTGCACCGATGGTCCTCCGTTGCTCTTTATGGTCTCCTATTAGGCGGCGAGGATCCCGCGAGTATACACCTCTCAGTACCCAGCTGGTGGACGAATGTGTCAGCACTACCAACACAGAAGTCCAGTTGGGCAGCTTGGTGTTTGATTCTGATCCGTCGATCACCTCGAATAATAGTACCCAGACTTTCCAGCATTACGGGAGCGACAGCTGTGTTCGGCCGTCCTGCACGCGGGAAATCAGAGAGTTAGTGCCGCCTTGTTGCAACCATGACAGAAACTCCGCCCAACGACTCAGCGTGCTTTTGTTAGCTGCTCTGTCTCCATTGATATTCTGAAAGTGCCTATGAATATCAGCGATGTTCTGGTTTTCCGCAAAAAGAAGCATAATGACAGCTGTCCAAGGGAACGCACCTCCGTCATAGACCCCATTTTGAGGACTACGTATAGTGTCTATCAGAACTTCATGAAACTGTAGGGGCTCAAGCGGGAGTATTCCACGATATCGCAAAACAAATGCTGCATTTTAACAGAAATTGGCCAAGAAAAGTGTTGCATTAGTTACTGAACGCCGTTTTTATTAACTTTTAAAGCAAGTAAGAACTATTTCAGAGTCTGTCACAATTTTGGTTTTGAGGATTCTCATTTTTTTATATATACACTCCTGGAAATTGAAATAAGAACACCGTGAATTCATTGTCCCAGGAAGGGGAAACTTTATGGACACATTCCTGGGGTCAGATACATCACATGATCACACTGACAGAACCACAGGCACATAGACACAGGCAACAGAGCATGCACAATGTCGGCACTAGTACAGTGTATATCCACCTTTCGCAGCAATGCAGGCTGCTATTCTCCCATGGAGACGATCGTAGAGATGCTGGATGTAGTCCTGTGGAACGGCTTGCCATGCCATTTCCAGCTGGCGCCTCAGTTGGACCAGCGTTCGTGCTGGACGTGCAGACCGCGTGAGACGACGCTTCATCCAGTCCCAAACATGCTCAATGGGGGACAGATCCGGAGATCTTGCTGGCCGGGGTAGTTGACTTACACCTTCTAGAGCACGTTGGGTGGCACGGGATACATGCGGACGTGCATTGTCCTGTTGGAACAGCAAGTTCCCTTGCCGGTCTAGGAATGGTAGAACGATGGGTTCGATGACGGTTTGGATGTACCGTGCACTATTCAGTGTCCCCTCGACGATCACCAGTGGTGTACGGCCAGTGTAGGAGATCGCTCCCCACACCATGATGCCGGGTGTTGGCCCTGTGTGCCTCGGTCGTATGCAGTCCTGATTGTGGCGCTCACCTGCACGGCGCCAAACACGCATACGACCATCATTGGCACCAAGGCAGAAGCGACTCTCATCGCTGAAGACGACACGTCTCCATTCGTCCCTCCATTCACGCCTGTCGCGACACCACTGGAGGCGGGCTGCACGATGTTGGGGCGTGAGCGGAAGACGGCCTAACGGTGTGCGGGACCGTAGCCCAGCTTCATGGAGACGGTTGCGAATGGTCCTCGCCGATACCCCAGGAGCAACAGTGTCCCTAATTTGCTGGGAAGTGGCGGTGCGGTCCCCTACGGCACTGCGTAGGATCCTACGGTCTTGGCGTGCATCCGTGCGTCGCTGCGGTCCGGTCCCAGGTCGACGGGCACGCGCACCTTCCGCCGACCACTGGCGACAACATCGATGTACTGTGGAGACCTCACGTCCCACGTGTTGAGCAATTCGGCGGTACGTCCACCCGGCCTCCCGCATGCCCACTATACGCCCTCGCTCAAAGTCCGTCAACTGCACATACGGTTCACGTCCACGCTGTCGCGGCATGCTACCAGTGTTAAAGACTGCGATGGAGCTCCGTATGCCACGGCAAACTGGCTGACACTGACGGCGGCGGTGCACAAATGCTGCGCAGCTAGCGCCATTCGACGGCCAACACCGCGGTTCCTGGTGTGTCCGCTGTGCCGTGCGTGTGATCATTGCTTGTACAGCCCTCTCGCAGTGTCCGGAGCAAGTATGGTGGGTCTGACACACCGGTATCAATGTGTTCTTTTTTCCATTTCCAGGAGTATATAGAATGCATATTGCACTTTCTCTCGTTTCTCACTGATTGCGGCGGTGGAGCTTTACCACTGTAGTAAGAACTTCATGTGTGAATGGACTTGAAAATGCGGAATTATCGGCCGCATGACCATCGAATCCAACGAGTAAACACAGTCGGGGAATCTGTGTCACGATGATTATAGTGGTAGCCGAGACACTGCTCGCGCTCGCGCTGTTCCACGATTTTCGGCAGCGCTTTTACCTCGTCACTTATGCCAAAACAGTGGCTCGTTTCTCCGGCAGGGGGATCTGAACGTCGACGTACTCCCAGGGCCCATCAGAAGACAAGCCGTGGCGCGTGCGTCACGAAGGTAGGCCTGTACTCGCTCGCTCGCTCAGCTCAGCAAACAAAATGCGGTTCTAAATCTGTTAACTCGCAGCTGGGGGTGTAAGTACTAACAAGAATTGTATCTTCTACTGGAATCCTCTATTATGAAGTCTTGATATTGATTTGATTTGATTTTATCAGGGAAGCAAAAACAACATTGGTCAAACTCGCTGCTGCCCGCGCCGAAACATAGCTTATTGTGCGGTGTCGTTCCCTTTGTCTCTAGTAAAGCCAACCAATGCTCATGAACAGCGCAAGGAGAACCTTTACCAGTGCTTTGCTAGACATAATTTCTTCAGGTCTCTTTGATCCGTATATTTTGCGTCTTTTAATCTCCAATGCTTCGCATTCGAAGATCACATGTGATGCGGTTTCCTCGCCCACACCACACATCCTGCTTTTGGGATCTTCTTCTATTATCCCCATTGTATGTAGATGTTTCTTCAAATTTCTATGGCCTATCAATAGTCCAACCATGAGTTTCATTTCTCTCCTGTTCAAACCCAGGATTGAGAGACTTCTCTTAGAACATGGCTTCAGCATCAATACCTTGTCATGTTTTTGCTTTTGGATCTTAGCCCATGCTGTCTCCTTGTCCAGTCTCATAGTTTTATTTTGATCATCGCCTTGGTGATTGTCAGGACGGGTTCCGGTCCAATAAATGGTGCCATCGACCCTATCCTGTCAACCTATCGGCTTTCTCATTACCACTATTCCTTGAGTGACCATGGACCCACAATAGCTTTACCCTACTGCTTTCACAAGGACTCTGTGGCATTCTGCCACGATATTTGATCTCATTGCAGAGGCTGCCAGTGCATTCAGGGCTGCTTGGCTGTCTGAATAAATGAAAATGCTGCGGCCTCTGTAGCACCTCCCCAAATTCTCCTCCACGCACACCCTGATAACAGATATTTCTGCTTGAAACACAGTGGCCATCTTCCCTAAAGAGACTGCACTCTTCAGCCCTGGCTGCAGTCCGTATACCCCCATCCCCAACACCTTGGTCTGTTTTCGAACCGTCAGTGAACCAGACTATGTCCCCAGTACAGTGTAGAAATTCGTTCTCCCAGAGCTCTCTTCTTCCAATTACTACACTGAAAGGCTTGTTGAACCATCTGGGCGTTATTATATAGTCGGCCTCCATTTCCCCAACAATACCTATGTCTACCTCACTCAGTATTTTAGTGTGAAATCCCGGATACCCCAGTGAGTTCCAGTTTTTGCCAGTATTTAACCTGTATGCTCCAGCTGCTGCCTCCATCTTTACCCACAAGTGTAAAGGGGGCTTGTCTAGCATGGTTTCCATCCCAGCAGTGGCTGTGCTGCTATTTCCACCTGTAATGCCTAAGCAGGTCAATCTCCGCACCTTAGCAAGCTCATTAGCAGTTACCTGCTGTTCTACCTTTTTCCAACACACTGTAGCCTCATAAGTGATCATAGGTCTTACTACCGTGGCGTATATCCAGCACATACCATTGAGGCTTAAGCCCCAGTTTTTACCACAAGCTCTCCTGGTACTCATTAGAGTATATTTCGCCTTGGAGCAGGTGCTCCTTGTGTAAGGGGTCCACGATAGTTTCTCATCCAGGGTTACCCCTAGAAATTTCGCTATACCCTTCACTGGTAGAGTTTCATCAAGTAGTTTGAGATTCCAATATGTGTGCTGGATCTGCTTCCTCGCGAATGGTATTACAGCAGTCATCTTCGGGCTGACCCTTAGATCCTGTTTCCTGCACCAATTTTGCACAATGTTCAATGCTTCTTGTGCCATAGCTTGGCTGTACTCGAAAACTTGCCAAGTATTGCTATGGCAAGATAGTCTGCGTATTCCTTGCAAAAGTACTGTCTTGAGTTTAATTCTGCAGTAAGTTCATTCACCATAAGGTTCCACAGTAGAGGGACAGGACCCTTCCTTGTGGACAGCCTCTGGTAGTGTTGATTACCATTTTTTCTTGCATCATGGTGGCTTCTACCTTTCTAATACTAAGCATTGCTCTAATCCACCTGCAAATCGTGGTCTCCAAACCATGCACCTCTGCTGCCTTAACAATGGATTCGAAGGCCGTTCTGCCAAAAGCCCCATCGATCTCCAAGAAGATGCAGAGGGCTATTTCTTGAAAGTGTAGCGCTTTCTTCACCTTCCCAACAAGTTGGTACAGCGCAGTTTCACACGATTTTCCTGGTTGGTATGCATGTCGGTTTAGAGACCCTAGTTAACCTCCTCTTCCTAACATGCACGTTGACTAGTTATTCTAATGTTTTGAGAATAACGGAGGACAAACTGATTGGTCTCATTTCCTTGGCCTTGGTATGATCAATTCTCCCTGGCTTTAGAATGAAGACAACCTCACTGACCTCTAGGCATTAGGAATGATTTCTGCTGCTAGGCTAAACCTAAATGACCTGCATAGGAATCTTATTAAGCTCACTGCTGCTTGTTGCAGGAGCGCTGAAAAAATTCTGTCTGGGCCAGGTGACTTGAACAGTTGGATTGTTTCCACCACCCATTCGATTTTACTATGGTCAGCACATTCTCGGTAGATTCCCGGTTCTCCCTTCGAATACCTGAAACCGATGTCTCACAGGGATCTCGTCCTGGTCTATGTTGTCTGTCAGAGTACATTGAGGAAAAAAATGAGTCTTGAGGAGTAGATCCAGCGTTTCATGTGCTGACTTTGTATACTCCCTATCCTCTTTCCTTAAAGTTCCTCCTGGATTAGTTGGCACCCTAGTGAGAATTTTGTGAAGTTCAAATGGCTCTTAGCACTATGGAACTTAATTGCTGTGGTCATCAGTCCCCTAGAACTTAGAACTACTTAAACCTAACTAACCTAAGGGCATCACACACATCCATGCCCGAAGCAGGATTCGAGCCTGCGACCGTAGCGGTCGCGCGGTTCCAGACTGTAGCGCCTAGAACCGCTCGGCCACTCGGGTCGGCATTTTGTGAAGTCTGGCCCGAACAGCCATACCCTCTACCTCCTCACAGAATAACTTCCAGCACTCCTGCTTTGTTTGCTTGATTGCAAGATTGTATTTGACAACGGCCTCCCGATATTCTGCCCATTGTCCTTTCCTTCTCACAAGGTTGAAAAGTCTTCGTACCTGTTTTCTCTGTGATTCCAGGTTATTGTTCCACCAAGATACATTCCTATTCCTGCACTTCTTGGTGATTGAGCAGTTGTCATGGTATGATGTAATGATGGCAGAGGTCACTGCCTCTGCTACCTCCTCAAGCTCTACTGGATTCCTTATCGAAGTAGTGACTTCCAATAGGCTTGAGTCGAAGTCCCTCCTATACGCCTACACTGCCTCTGCTACCTCCTCAAGCTCTACTGGATTCCTTATCGAAGTAGTGACTTCCAATAGGCTTGAGTCGAAGTCCCTCCTATACGCCTCCCAACCCATTTTCCTGGGATTCTTATAGGGCATGGTCTGTCCAATGCTCATTTCAACCTCGAAATTAATATACATGTGGTCTGATGAGGATGGCTCTAAAGCCACATGCCATTGTTTGACATAACTACCCATCAAAGTGGAACCGAAGATTATGTCAATTGTCTCTTCCCTTTTTATATTCCTAAATGTAAGTCCCTTGCTCCTACTGAGGATCTCTAAGTTATCAGCTAGAAGTAATTGTAGAAGATTCTCACCTCTACTGTTGGTGTCGGTACGGCTCCGCCTGAACTCGCTCGCTCGCTCAGCTCAGAGGCTAAATGCGTTTTTAAATCTGTTAACTCGTAGCTGGTCGAGTACGTACTAACGAGAATTGCATCTTCTACTAGAATCCGCTATTATGAAGGCTTACTAATTCACAGCACTACAACAAAATTCAATTTCAGATCAAAACTGGACATAAGTGGTATAACAGCGTGTTTATAGCATTTAGTCTCTACTGCTTAACAAGCCTCATTTCATACAAGAAGTGGTGCCTTATGCAACTGATAACCACTTTGGCATTAACTTAATTTTATTGTACACCAGCGAAGCCGTAAGAAATTATAAGTAGGCCTATGGAGTTCCTCGGATTCTTCCACGATGACGTTACAGCCGCACATCTAGGCGCCTGCACTTTACTAGCGAGCCAGTGCATGTATTCTCAAACCAATGCAGCTACACGTCAGTAAGCACCTGAAGATGACGAGCAGCCTGTTCGTTCAAATACTGTGCAGCTTTAATAACATTATCCACCCGACTCCGGTGAAACACTGAAGCAGTTATTATGTCGGAAATGTCTCAAACAGCACATGTTCCGAGATATTTATTTAGCGAGGACGCAAATTATGAAGCGTTTGAATATTAGCCACAGCTCTTTACACTTTGTTGGAGATGAAACAAATTTTCTCGTTTTGTCTTTAAAGTAGGATACAGTAACCATCAAATTTACTGAACATGCACACTGTAGTAGCTTTTCGGTGAACTACATGCCTTTGGTGACTTTTATTTCTATAACGTCACTATAGTTGCTAATGTCTAAGTCTCCAAAAGCCCGAGTCTGTTTATAGCCCTTGAACAGCTAATTAAAGACCGTTAAAATGGTGGCAGGAGGCCAAGAATTTACTTTCTGAAACCACTTTGAATATCTAAAGTGCAGAGGAACCCCGGACAGTCTTTCTGTTCTGTACTCAGAAATTCTTCAGGCATTCAATAACAGACATCTTGCAGCAGCATTTTTGGCATGAAGAGTGGACATGACAGAGCTCAAATTACGATTCTACTTCAAAAATTAGGCGGTATAAGCATTCCAAATAATTTTTACAGTCCCATAACAAAGACTCTGCCAACAAAAATTTTATATCAATCGCTGTTGTTCCGTCATGGACAGGGGACGTCGTCTAGTTAAGCAATTGTCAATGTCAATTAAATTTACCAACAGCCATGTAATATATTTTAACTAAAGTTCAGTCTTGATCACAACACTTATGTCTCAATAACATAGGTGACCGGTTTCGGTTGGCTGCCTTCACCCCGGCTCAAGAGCCCCATATTTTCAACATGTTTCATGTTTCAACATGAAAGACAGAATTACACAGCTATACCGGTGTAACGTTGTATGTGCAAAGTAGCTATGTCATGAAGAGAGAAATTTTTTGACACTTCATTTGCGTAGCTACCAGCAGCTGTTTGTGAAATATTTCAATTTTCACTCAAATCTCACATGAAGTTTTTATTAATTACCCTGATTATTGTCAAGCAATAAATTCTTTTTAAAATCTAAATATACCACTGGTCAATTTGACACACCCCCTCCGTGCACTTCCCACTTTTCGTTTGGCTGTTAAAATCCAGACAACATTTTTCCTCAAATGACTAATTCATTTTTTATTTATTTCCACGACTATTTTCAGGATGTTATTTATCGTTAAGAACTAGGCCTCATAATTGTCAATTTGATATCCCATCTGTCCATTCCCCAATCTTCGTATGGCTATAAAAATTCGGACAAAAATCCACTATACTATTTCTAGGGAGTCTTGTTTTCGCTCCGATCAATCGTTTGACCAATTTGTACACTAAAGGCACTCGACATCAAGAGACCTTCATCAGTGGGATGTGCATTTCGGGTTCCCAAGCTGAAATATTACAAGCAGTATTACAATCTACAGACAACCCGAAGTGGGGCAGGGAAATGGATATTCAAATCCTGGACATTATACGAGAATCACTGTTAAATAAACAAAGAGACATCGGAGTTTCATTTTTAACGGCCCCATTTCGTGTAGATTTTGTCTCAAATAACGAAGTCGACCAAAGAGCCCAGCTTTTCTGGCACTGTGATGAAGGTCGAACTACCATACCACGATTTCAATTTGTGGATACGGAAACTGGCCCATTACAATGGGTAGATAGTTGGTATCTTCCAGTGTGCGGTAAAGGTCAATACTAAGCTGAGATCCAACCATTAATTAGAAGCACCCCTCGGTTTCGAAAATTTCTGGCAAGCAGGAAGCTCATAACTACCTTGTTACGAAAGTGTACCAGCCATGATCCAACTCCTTCTCACTTACATAGGATAGGCTTCAAGGACAGCAACTTCTGCGACTGTTAGAAGAAAGAAGAAGCAGATGTAAACTATTTGTTTTTTTCCTGCAACGTTTTCGAAGCACAGCAAGACCATTTACTGCGAAACCTAGTGAAATTAACCTTGCCCTTTCCTACAAGTGCCCCTGTTTTACTATATCATGAAGATCCTGAAATAAAAAAAGCCCTTTTTGTTTTCTACAAGATAGTAAAGTGTTTATACTAAATTTAGTGTTGTAACTGTGATTTCATGAATATCTTAATCACGAGGCATATTTTTCTCACTATCAGCTGAGTTCTTTTTTTTATATGCAATTTTGTCTGTAGCTACTATGTCTAGTTTTCTGAGCTATATGTATTTTACTGTAACTATGAGGACATTCTAAAACAATTTTATACTATTGTTCAAAATTTTACATTGGGATTCCGAGTATATAAGATTTTATACATGTACCAATCTGTTGGCAGAATTGTTCAGTAAACCATAGCTAAATACAAATTACTGTAAATAAGTTTATAGTCCGGTTAAGAAAAATATTTGTCCCACGTTCAGGCTGTCAAATGAGGCAGTTTTCTGATAACAATTTCAGTAACATATCGGAACATTTTATGTCTTTGACACAAGTAATGTGCGAGTAGTTTCAGAGATGGTATAGAACAAATTATAGTCACCCCCTACTACTACTGTTCCATCTAATTCAGTTTGTCATTGCATTATTGTATGAGTGATATAGCACGGGGCGTGGCTATTGCGCTTGTCCAGTAGCTACCCGGCAAACGCCACTGCTGTACCGTAATTAACAAGCGCAGCGATGAGAAAACTAGTGTCTGGATGACCCCTTTAGCTAATTAAAAAGGCACCGTTCAAGTAATAATATTTTAATGTATGTTTATTACAATTTCTAACATAGCATCCAGTTATAATTGCAGTTTATTTACAGCACTATGACAAAAAGTTCCGACTGAAAGACGAGCAATGATGAGCGCCAGACCATCTCCGCTGGTGTCTTATTGCTATTATGTCGTGACGACAACTCTTCACCAGCTCCTTCCTAATTTACACTTGTTGTGTAATCAACTTTAGACCTTTGGCTGTTGTCGAGGACCTTCCCTTCTTTTCTCCTTGACACTGAAACTGAATATACAGTACAATAAACAGCTGAAAATTTTCATTTTAAAAAAAACTCTGTTTTTGCAATGTAACGAACATGTGTTTACTGAGAATCGCTACGCTAGAAGCTGAGTGAATCTTAATCGTCAGTTCTCACTGGGTGCACTCAAAGTGTCGTTAATCAGCACCAAATCCTTTCCAGGTATTTTTATTTCGGTTTTCATAACCACCTTACACAAGAAGGTGTCAATGAAGTGATGAATCGATAGTGTGTACAAGAAATAATTCATTAATTTCCTGTCATCAGATGTAGTCCATTCATAGTGCCATGCACTTGTCCCAATGTATCAGTACATCTTTACACACACAGCTAACAACTTTGCTTCATAAAGTGTCTCCGCCCTCTTCAGAACGACGTGTGGTAAGTAGTATGACTAAGTGCGTTCTGGCGCAAATAATTTATTCTAAATGGCGGCTGGGTTTTCCCCACCCTCTATGGCATCAAACGCCCTATGACATCAAACCCCCTCCTACCGCATGAAATCGTAAGAACTTCTTTTTATGGAAAATAGATCAATTGGGCTACCTCGACTAACCTAACACCTCCGCCACTTTCCCCACTCCTAGGAAGTCACCCACGCCCCTCCACTCTCTCATCCCACTTGTGAATTGACAGGAAAAGACTTAGTTTGTGTTGAACTGCAGGAGAGGAAGGATGTAAAGTATCTATTTATTTATTTTGATGGGACATATGACCTTGGCGGTATTATCCTGGTACTGGACAGTTCTAAGGTATTTATTTGTGTATTTTGGTGGTAAATATTACCTCAGCGGTGTTATCCTCCTGGTGGAAAATTCTCCACTTTCCGCTGCCCCCTGCTCCCATCTTCCACCACCCCCATCTGGCTTTTTCCAATAGCGTACGGGTGTGTTCGCCTTGAAATTTGAAGACCACCAAGGGTTGATCGAAACTACCCTACAGCCACCTCTCACTTTTTGCTGTCCCCCTCCTCACACTTTCCTTCCTGGAAATTGGTGGGAAAATCTCAGTGCATGCTGAGCTGTTGATGTTTAAGGATCTCTTGTGTGGTCTAATTCGTGATACTGTCAGCTGAAGGCACTGGAAATAGCTCAGTCTCAGTGGAGGCAATTGTGTGTGCAATCTGTTCAATAGATGAGATGTTGGTGCTGAGCAGGGAGGAGTTCAATAACCATATTACCTGTAAACATGCAGCTGACGACTGTGTCCATAGCTCTGTATGTAAGGACTGGAAAGCACAGATAATGTAGAAGTGTAAGAAGAAGGATACTTATCAGCAGATTATAATGATTCAGCATGATGGGTTGAAGTTGTATTTCACTGCTCAGTTTGGTCAGTCTTCCAAAGTGAAAGAGACGAGATGGTCATCCACTCTAGTTTGGTGTGTTTGCAATGTGTTCATTTGACCAGGTGATGGTGCTAAACAGGGAGGACGTTAATAACTGTATTACGTTAAACATACACCTGAAGACTTCGTCCATAGATCCCTACATTCGGATTAGAAAGGAAAGATAATGGAGGAGTGTAAGAAGAAGAATACTTTTTAGCAAATAATTGTCGCACAGTGGGATTTGTTGAAGATGCATTTCACAACTCACGCAGATAGCTGCTAGGGCTGAAACTGTCTACGTTTTTTTGAAATGGACAGTCAATATGTCTAAGAGGGAAAGGTGTATTCTTCAACAATCTCAGCCTGACAGTGTTAGCTCACAAAATCACTACGAGAGGGTGCCTGAAACAGGCTTTATCCCCCCACCACTTCCCTGAGGACCCGATAGCATTCCCCTCCTCTACACCTGAAAGACTATTATTTGGAGGTGGTAACCAGCGAGTGTCATTCACAGTTAGTCACTCAGCAGAATAAGAAGCACAGCAAGCAAGGTCATCATCATCATCACAGAGGAAGTGGAAAACTAAGTATTCCTTAATTGGCTCTGTGTGTGTCGCTTCCCTGTTCAGTAATAGTTCTTAACATGATTATTCTTTGTCCGCAGCAGTAACCTTCAACCTGTTGGAATCTGCTCAAACAGTGATGAGCTCGAACCTGTCAGACCTGCAGCACCATCAACAGAAGCAGTCATCAGCAGCTTGTCAGGACTTGTAGCGCCAGCAGCAGCACTGACAGACCCTGTAACAGAATGGGACAATGAGCTGTTATTATCTAACCCGCTCATCTGTTTGTATAACAAAGGCACCCAGACGGTCCCCAACTCCCAGAAGAAGTGTGCTGGGGGTCCTAGTCCACGGTGTATGTCAGTACTGGTCTTCGACGTACTAACCAACTCAGAACATTCCAGCGTTACAGCAAGGACAGAGTGTAGATGTGGTGGATGAGAGGCCACTGATTCCTCCCACTGCTCTAATTCTATTCACCTGAAGTTATAATTTAACATCTAGCGCTTCACAGTACTTAAATAATGGTATAGAAGTATTGGTGGACAGTGATTGGCGTGTTGTGCTAGATATCGAAAATGCATCGAGAAATCTTAAAGTGCAGATTACAGAGTTGGAATGGGATGAACTGTGTAATGTAAAACCCTACATTTATCAACAGATAACTACCGAGTATTATCCTTCACACTCTTTCGCAGATATTTGCTGTGCTGGTCTGACGCTATCACATCACTATACAACGGTGCTGCAATCACGCTGAGATCAGGTGGTTGGTCGATTTATTTACAGCACTCCACTGTTACAAACTTGTTCGGCCTGTGGATAATGCTGTCCATTTTGTTGGAAATTTTGAAAATGCCATTGCCTTGTGTTCAAACTATATATAAAGACATTGTGAACTATCTTCATGGACTGGCAATAAGTTTGAGAGAAATAAGTGCTGAATACTGTGCTTACAAGAAAGCTTGACTTTCTAAATTCTGTTAATGTGTGAAGACAGATCGAACTGAATTTTTCGATGTGCTGTATGACTACTGAATGAAAGTGTGTGTCAAACTGTATATGTCTCTTTTTTTTTTATTTATTTCATTTCTCTCATAACACAGAAAGTACTAAAGCTAGTATTTTCACTGCAGCGCCTATAATCCTGCAATGGCAGAAAATTGTTTCAATCATCACTGGTTATTGTCAAACTGAATGGTGAACTATCCTTTCAGGGGTATATATATCTAAATTCCTTGTCTACCCATTGTAGCTCCGTTTGTTAAGTCACTGAACTATACTGGTTACATAATTTTTCTATAAAAACCCACTGCACACCAAAGCTCGATTTAGTTGGTACTATGGCAGGGTTCGTGAACCATCCTTGATACAAAGATTTTGTAATAAATGATTAGTCCTGTGATGGTGTGGAAGAAGGCCAGAAAAAGAAAAATGGTATACTCCTTCCTGATACTATACAAGCTATAATTGTAAGTTCATCCAGCTGTGGCAAGACAAATGTACTCATAAACACTGCTAAAACACCGGGATGGTGTCCACTTTGAGCATGTCTGTTTTTTTCCAAAAACGCTGTTTCAATTTACATATCAGCTCCTGCAGAAGATACTCCGGGGCCTAGATGGTATAACATACAGGAAACTCAGTCACAGCAGTCAAATACCTCCACCAGCTAAAGTAATGTCAAACACAGTGCTCAATTGACGATGTTGCTGTAGAAAACCAGTATCAAGTACTACCATATGTATGTTACGGTCGACATATGGGTGTTGACGTATTTTATCTGAACCAGAAATATTCCAGAGCCCCAAAACAGTTAGTGTGGGATGCAAGCCTCGTTGTAGCTTTCAAACCAGACAATTTGAATTTAAATCTTATTTACCAGGTGCACATAGGAACAGACATGTCATTCAATGAATTTCTGAAGATATATGTAGATTGTGGGAGTCACTCACACAGTATGGGTTTCTCATTATTGATAAAACAAGAAAACTCAGTGACTGTAGGCACAGATGAAATTTCCAGGAGTTTCGTTACACAAAATCAGGAAAAAATGTACAGATACGTTGGTATACAGCACGCTGTCGACGAGTTCGTATGTATGAGCACTCGGCCTCATAGAGTAGGTATACATACACAGAGAATGTGTGTGTACATAGATGGAAAATTTCAACCTCTAAAACGTAAAGTT
This sequence comes from Schistocerca serialis cubense, assembly GCF_023864345.2. Classification (NCBI taxonomy): domain Eukaryota; kingdom Metazoa; phylum Arthropoda; class Insecta; order Orthoptera; family Acrididae; genus Schistocerca; species Schistocerca serialis. The sequence continues at coordinate 173,744,819 of NC_064640.1, forward strand.
AAGGACCTGGGAATGTATATCCAAACCCTTCTGAGTATGAGCTACGACTTAGATGCTAGGGTTAAGAAGCTAGATACGAAGACCCAGATCATTCTGTGAAAAAAAAGGTGACTTAGCTGCACGTAGCACAAATAAGACACAGTCTGTGAACGAGTCCGCGTACATCTACATCTACATCTACATTTATACTCCGCAAGCCACCCAACGGTGTGTGGCGGAGGGCACTTTACGTGCCACTATCATTACCTCCCTTTCCTGTTCCAGTCGCGTATGGTTCGCGGGAAGAACGACTGTCTGAAAGTCTCCGTGCGCGCTCTAATCTCTCTAATTTTACATTCGTGATCTCCTCGGGAGGTATAAGTAGGGGGAAGCAATATATTCGATACCTCATCCAGAAACGCACCCTCTCGAAACCTGGCGAGCAAGCTACACCGCGATGCAGAGCGCCTCTCTTGCAGAGTCTGCCACTTGAGTTTGTTAAACATCTCCGTAACGCTATCACGGTTACCAAATAACCCTGTTACGAAACGGGCCGCTCTTCTTTGGATCTTCTCTATCTCCTCCGTCAACCCAATCTGGTACGGATCCCACACTGATGAGCAATACTCAAGTATAGGTCGAACGAGTGTTTTGTAAGCCACCTCCTTTATTGATGGACTACATTTTCTAAGGACTCTCCCAATGAATCTCAACCTGGTACCCGCCTTACCAACAATTAATTTTATATGATCATTCCACTTCAAATCGTTCCGCACGCATACTCCCAGATATTTTACAGAAGTAACTGCTACCAGTGTTTGTTCCGCTATCATATAATCATACAATAAAGGATCCTTCTTTCTATGTATTCGCAATACATTACATTTGTCTATGATAAGGGTCAGTTGCCACTCCCTGCACCAAGTGTCTATCCGCTGCAGATCTTCCTGCATTTCGCTACAATTTTCTAAGGCTGCAACTTCTCTGTATACTACAGCATCATCCGCGAAAAGCCGCATGGGACTTCCGACACTATCTACTAGGTCATTTATATATATTGTGAAAAGCAATGGTCCCATAACACTCCCCTGTGGCACGCCAGAGGTTACTTTAACGTCTGTAGACGTCTCTCCATTGATAACAACATGCTGTGTTCTGTTTACTAAAAACTCTTCAATCCAGCCACACAGCTGGTCTGATATTCCGTAGGCTCTTACTTTGTTTATCAGGCGACAGTGCGGAACTTTATCGAATGCCTTCCGGAAGTCAAGAAAAATAGCATCTACCTGGGAGGCTGTATCTAATATTTTCTGGGTCTCATGAACAAATAAAGCGAGTTGGGTCTCACACGATCGCTGTTTCCGGAATCCATGTTGATTCCTACATAGTAGATTCTGGGTTTCCAAAAACGACATGATACTCGAGCAAAAAACATGTTCTAAAATTCTACAACAGATCGACGTCAGAGATATAGGTCTATAGTTTTGCGCATTTGCTCGACGACCCTTCTTGAAGACTGGGACTACCTGTGCTCTTTTCCAATCATTTGGAACCTTCCGTTCCTCTACAGACTTGCGGTACACGGCTGTTAGAAGGGGGGCAAGTTCTTTCGCGTACTCTGTGTCGAATCGAATTGGTATCCCGTCAGGTCCAGTGGACTTTCCTCTGTTGAGTGATTCCAGTTGCTTTTCTATTCCTTGGGCACTTATTTCGATGTCAGCCATTTTTTCGTTTGTGCGAGGATTTAGAGGAGGAACTGCAGTGCGGTCTTCCTCTGTGAAACAGCTTTGGAAAAAGGTGTTTAGTATTTCAGCTTTACGCGTGTCATCCTCTGTTTCAATGCCATCATCATCCCGGAGTGTCTGGATATGCTGTTTCGAACCACTTACTGATTTAACGTAAGATCAGAACTTCCTAAGATTTTCTGTCAAGTCGGTACATAGAATTTTACTTTCGAATTCACTGAACGCTTCACGCATAGCCTTCCTTACTGCTAACTTTGACATCGTTTAGCTTCTGTTTGTCTGAGAAGTTTTGGCTGCGTTTAAAATTAGAGTGAAGCTCCCTTTGCTTTCGCAGCAGTTTCCTAACTTTGTTGTACCACGGTGTGTTTTTCCCGTCCCTCACAGTTTTACTCGGCACGTACCTGTCTAAAACGCATTTTACGATTGCCTTGAACTCTTTCCATAAACACTCAACATTGTCAGTGTCGGAACAGAAATTTTCGTTTTGATCTGTTAGGTAGTCTGATTGGTTGGTTGGTTGGTTTGGGGAAGGAGACCAGACAGCGTGGTCATCGGTCTCATCGGATTAGGGAAGGATTGGGAAGGAAGTCGGCCGTGCCCTTTCAGAGGAACCATCCCGGCATTTGCCTGGAGTGATTTAGGGAAATCACGGAAAACCTAAATCAGGATGGCCGAGGTAGTCTGAAATCTGCCTTTTATTACTCTTGCTAAACAGATAAACCTTCCTCCCTTTTTTTATATTCCTACTAACTTCCATATTCAGGGATGCTGCAACGGCCTTATGATCACTGATTCCCTGTTCTGTACATACAGAGTCGAAAAGTTCGGGTCTGTTTGTTATCAGTAGGTCCAAGATGTTATCTCCATGAGTCGGTTCTCTGTTTAATTGCTCGAGGTAATTTTCGGATAGTGCACTCAGTATAATGTCACTGGATGCTCTGTCCCTACCACCCGTCCTAAACATCTGAGCGTCCCAGTCTATATCTGGTAAATTGAAATCTCCACCTAAGACTATAACATGCTGAGAAAATTTATATGAAATGTATTCCTAATTTTCTCTCAGTTGTTCTGCCACTAATGCTGCTGAGTCGGGAGGTCGGTAAAAGGAGCCAATTATTAACCTAGCTCGGTTGTTGAGTGTATCCTCCACCCATAATAATTCACAGTAACTATCCACTTCTATTTCACTACATGATAAACTACTACTAACAGCGACGAACACTCCACCACCGGTTGCATGCAATCTATCCTTTCTAAACACCGTCTGTACCTTTGTAAAAATTTCGGCAGAATTTGTCTCTGGCTTCAACCAGCTTTCTGTACCTATAACGATTTCGGCTTCGGTGCTTTCTATCAGCGCTTGAAGTTCCGGTACTTTACCAACGCAGCTTCGACAGTTTACAATTACAATACCGATTGCTGCTTGGTCCCCGCATGTCCTGACTTTGCCCTGCACCCGTTGAGGCTGTTGCCCTTTCTGTACTTGCCCAAGGCCATCTAACCTAAAAAACCGCCCAGCCCACGCCACACAACCCCTGCTACCCGTGTAGCCGCTTGTTGCGTGTAGTGGACTCCTGACCTATCCAGCAGAACCCGAAACCCCACCACCCTATGGCGCAAGTCGAGGAATCTGCAGCCCACACGGTCGCAGAACCGTCTCAGCCTCTGATTCAGACCCTCCACTCGGCTCTGTACCAAAGGTCCGCAGTCAGTCTTGTCGACGATGCTGCAGATGGTGAGCTCTGCTTTCATCCCGCTAGCGAGACTGGCAGTCTTCACCAAATCAGATAGCCGCCGGAAGCCAGAGAGGATTTCCTCGGACCCATAGCGACACACATCATTGGTGCCGACATGAGCGACCACCTGCAGATGGGTGCACCCTGTACCCTTCATGGCATCCGGAAGGACCTTTTCCACATCTTGTATGACTCCCCCCGGTATGCACACGGAGAGCACATTGGTTTTCTTCCCCTCTCTTGCTGCCATATCCCTAAGGGGCCCCATTACGCGCCTGACGTTGGAGCTCCCAACTACCAGTAAGCCCACCCTCTGCGACCACCTGGATCTTGCAGACTGAGGGGCAACCTCTGGAACAGGACAAGCAGCCATGTCAGGCCGAAGATCAGTATCAGCCTGAGACAGAGCCTGAAACCGGTTCGTCAGACAAACTGGAGAGGCCTTCCGTTCAGCCCTCCGGAATGTCTTTCGCCCCCTGCCACACCTTGAGACGTCCTCCCACTCTACCACAGGTGAGGGATCAGCCTCAATGCGGGCAGTATCCCGGGCAACCACAGTCGTAGTCCGATCGGGGGATGCGTGGGACGAGCTGGCCGTCCCCGACAAACCCCTATCCGGAACCCCACAGTGATGCCCATTGGCAACAGCCTCAAGCTGTGTGACCGAAGCCAACACTGCCTGAAGCTGGGAGCGAAGGGATGCCAACTCAGCCTGCATCCGAACACAGCAGTTGCAGTCCCTATCCATGCTAAAAACAGTTGTGCAAAGAACGTCTGAACTAATCTACAGAGAGCGCAAACAAATCGACACAAAATTTAAACGGTTATTAAAATACAAGATTGCCTAGTAAATGCAGTAATGCTGCTACTTGCGCACTGCTGACACACTGCTCGGCGGCGGAAGGAGATTACGCGATTTTACACTATTCAGGTACTAAAACGCGATGCTGCAACTCTCAAATACTGTAATACGCCCGAAATTTATGAATTAAACAATGCAAGTAGCAAAAACACGCAAAGAAATTAAGGATTAAACTATGTAGCAAATGAGTGAGCTAGGAGTATACGACTTGCTGCTGCAGCTGCTTATCCAACGACGGCAGGGAGCGTAGTGTATAACAAGATGTCGACTAAGAATGAAGTCATAGAGCCACAAAATACCACTTGGGAAAAATTGCAGTTTCTAAGGTTAGGACATTTGGATCAGTAGTAGACACTGAAACGTTTAAACCAGTTACTGAATCTCTCAGGGAACTCTCGGTGAAGCCACATAACGATGACGATGATAGTATTGCCGGTTTCATTAACCCTCACGCCCAAAGAGAAAAAAATGTTCAGTGCCAGTGGCGTAAGACCATACATGTTGGGCATGCATCCTATAAGTTTACAGGACACAACAACACAGATAAGCAACAGGGACTTTCATAGAACACTGGGTTTACTGAATGTTAGTTATCTAAAACCCTTAAAAACAATAAAATTTTCACGCAAAGATCTGGAGATGTATGGTGAAATACTACAACTGAGTGGTATATGCAGGAAAGCAGGAAATCAACACAGTGCGGAATAAAGAGACATTATGAAACCATTATTATTAGATGGTCGATATAGCAGTGGTGAAGGTATTGACATTCAGCATAAAAGAGTCAGCAGTCAGCCACCACAGTAAACTGTGTATACTACGATGATCCTGATGAACTAATAGATCGACTACGACTTCTCATGGCATCAGCTGCTGTGGAGAATACCACTCATTCGAATCAAGTTGTCTCAACAATATCAAAGCTTAGAGAGAGAGGTATAATCGGATAAGTATGGAGACAGTAGTTCGAGAACTGCGCAAACTGACATGTAAAACTTACCCATGTAGGCATGTCATGATTAAAGGTTTGGATGACTTATAGCAGGCTTATTTTGTATATATGAGGAAATATTAACATGAAAATATTGGTTTCAAGTATATTTTAATAGTCATTGATACATTCCCCAAATTTGCTTGGGGATTGCCTCCTAAGACAAAAACAGAGAGGGATGTTGCAGATGTGTTTGTGCGGTTGCTGCAGACAATAATAAATTGATGATACCTGGACAACATTCAAACCGATCATGGCGGTGACTTTTACAACAGACATTTTAAGGCAGTGATAGAGCAGTATGGGATACACCACCGCTTGACACTCACCTACATAATGGCGAGAATCATGGAATGGCTGAATATCCAAACTGTGGACATAATTTAATCTCTATGGTTCATACAAATGGACAGATGTCCTCCCACAGATAATCGTGCAGAATAATGGAACCAAACATCATAGCATAAAAATTAGACTATCGATGTTCATGATAATGGACTCATTAACACTGTATGCTACCTTACTAAAATGCTAGATTCCCGTTGACAGAACTTGAACGTGGGTAATTTGGTACACATCTCATACCACAAGTCAGCATTTGAGAAGATATTCCTCCCAAATTGGTCGACTGAGATAGTTACAGTGTCCAAAGTGTAAAGAACTAATTCCTAAACTTATATCTTATGGGATAGCACTGGTACTGAAATTTCAGAGTGCATTTACACAGAAGACTGCAGAAGAGCTCATAATCACACGTGTTTCTCATAGAAGAGATCATAATATGTCGAGGGAATGGGGCACCGGTTAAGTGGCTTGTTTTCCCTGCAACAGGAAACAATTATATCGACGCTGGAGATTTTCTCTATAATGGAGTGTGCAGAGAACAACCAGCGCAATCGCGTAGCATGCACCATGGAAGACACATTCTAGTAGTCAGAATTCCAGCTGAACTGCATATTCATGGGTATAACTATTGAGGACCTGGTACAAGTCTTCTAAAAGGGTTGGCTCATTGTGATGAATGAATTAACCTGTTTAGTGAGGCGTGTTAAGAACACGATATCTCATATGAAAAACATAAAGAACCCCACAGACCTCACGTTACAGATGGAATTTTAGCTGATAAAGTTGTGTGTGGAAAGGGTATTGGTATTGGACAGCGCATTGCAGCATTTGTAGTTGAGAAAACTATTCGTGGTAAAATTAAGTTGGAAATGGATTTCAACTGAGCTATGAATAGCACTCGCTGTGCACTGAAGAAGAAGAAGAAGAAGAAGATGAAGATGATGATGATGATGAGTAAGAAAGGGTATCTCTAAACCTGTATCCTGACAGCTATGTATGCAGCTAAAAGCGCTACGAAGCATAAAGGACCTGTCAAAGCACCCAGGGCTCTACCGATAACCAAGACAGGTGTAGTCATCCCCTTCCTCATTCGAGTCCTCACAGTTCTCTCGGTGATGGGTTCATTGGCTGACAGTGCCGTGGCTGTTATTTCGACTCATTTTATGACCAGCAACCAGCAGAAGAGATACGACACTCCACCAGCAGAAGACATATGTTCTACAATTTTCATCACTACCAAGACCTTAATACCTACCTGTGTCTACGTCTATGCATCGTGTTACTCCTAACGTTTACGAGGGATATATAAGGAAGTGCATTAAGTATCCACTCATCAGTTGGACTGCAGATGTAATGTCGTATACTCTGACACTGAAAGAATGATCATCTGCATTACAAGCAAATTACTTCTCACGGATTGATTTTAGCAAAGTGGAGTGAGTATTGCATTGACTCGACTGGAGACACACAGCAGCATTCCGAATATGACAGAGGCTAACGATAAAGACCACCTCGAAATTAACAGTGGAAAAGAAAATTTATAAATAGAACCTTGGGTACAACATGTTGACGATTTAAATGCTATGTGCTAACATTAATACTTCTAAATCTGAAATAAAGACAACGATTGCAACGATTGACTTTAAACAGAAAGGTTCAATATGATCCCTCCTGGGTTTCACAAAAGGACAAGTTTTAAAGAAGCCAAACAGTCAGATGGATATACTTCCTGTCAGCCTAATCAGTGTAGAGCGTAGCATCGCAATAAACTCATACCCCAAAAATAGTTTGGTTCATGGACTTTATGGATTCGTCTCAACAGTTGGAACAGGCTAAAGATCGTAGAAACCCCTAGAAATGCTGTTTACCTTCCAGTCGGAATTCAGATAGTGGACTATCGGGAGCTGCATATTGTCGACCAGGATAACAAGGTCATCGACTTTCGTGATGAGCAAATCATTTTAATACTACATCTAAAGCAGTAGCAGTGACCTCGAACCTGCCCAGGCCGGAAGCGAGGGCTGGGAACTCCAACAGCCTCTGATCTGCAGGGGTGACCCTCTCAGCAAGAACAAAGGACCGTGGAAACAGAGCTGACCTTGAACTCGTGGCAGCCAGCAGTGCTACAGCAGCAGCATTCAATATGATAGCGGTCATGCATTAAGAAGAATCAACAATGGGAGTTACACAGAAAAACAAAGTGCATAATGCACACTGTGGCACTTTACAACAGAACAGCAAGGTGATTAACACATGTGAACCACTAGTTTCTTTAATCAGTAGGTCTGAAACCTCAGAATGACGCTATTCGATTTAGCTAGCCCTGCAGAATATGACGAGCGTATTATATGCCAGGAATACATCACGCATAAACCTCGTGCTTCAACCACATTTAACAAGGACGACGAAATTACTATTGTTATCCAGCACCAGGACGCTTCAACTCTCCCATGCAAGTTTCATATTTCTGGAAGGATTATTTACGAAAAGGGATGGTACTGCTACAGTGGCATCAAAGTTTACACGTAATGTTTTAGCGCTCCTGTTTCACACGATATCGTATGAACTTAATGGAGTTATGTCCCAGCATGCCCTTTGGATTTGAGCAATTTAGAAAATGCCAGATGGTCCGTACACGAAGCCGGAGTGGAACTGTTGAAGAGTATAGGAGCTTTATTGCGTGTACACCTCTAAAAATGCTCATGGGCTACTTTAAAGATACACAACGAATTATTATGGATGCTAAACAAGACCTTATCCTGGTACAGAGTGCAATGGATAACAACTTGTTCATTCAAGAAGCTGATGAACAGAACGAGATCTGAATCAGTAAAATAATATGGAAAATCCCACACCACTCTGTCTGATGAGCAGCGTTTTAAGGTTTTAAAAGTTCTGAATACTGGTGTATTTGTACCATTAACTTTCCACTCATGGGGGCTTATCGAATACCCCGGCTTCTGACTGCAAGCAGATATACATGGGCTATTAAAACGGTTGTTCAAGTAATGACACCAAGATTCGTCATGCTTTTGTTTCAGAACAGAAGATGGAATATAACAAATGATTTCACCGTATCTGACAACCGTAGGTTAACTAATACCAGACTCTACCTGAACTTGGACTTCTAACCATATGATAATTTACACCTATAGTGAGATAAAAATGTGTACAGTCTAGCATTTGACAGGTATGCAACGTTCCTTAAAACATAGGTGATATAATTTTACGCGTGTTTGCTATACGTCTTTGGAAGTGTGCACTGTGACTTGCCGCCTGCTCCCATAACGAAATACGTCGAGCACGACAGGCATATTTTCATACAACCATTAATGTATCTTCTTACTCTCCATATTAAACCAGACAGCAGTACTCATCTTCAGGGAGACTAATGTCATTTGGGTATCTTACACATCCTTTATACACTCCTGGAAATGGAAAAAAGAACACATTGACACCGGTGTGTCAGACCCACCATACTTGCTCCGGACACTGCGAGAGGGCTGTACAAGCGATGATCACACGCACGGCACAGCGGACACACCAGGAACCGCGGTGTTGGCCGTCGAATGGCGCTAGCTGCGCAGCATTTGTGCACCGCCGCCGTCAGTGTCAGCCAGTTTGCCGTGGCATACGGAGCTCCATCGCAGTCTTTAACACTGGTAGCATGCCGCGACAGCGTGGACGTGAACCGTATGTGCAGTTGACGGACTTTGAGCGAGGGCGTATAGTGGGCATGCGGGAGGCCGGGTGGACGTACCGCCGAATTGCTCAACACGTGGGGCGTGAGGTCTCCACAGTACATCGATGTTGTCGCCAGTGGTCGGCGGAAGGTGCACGTGCCCGTCGACCTGGGACCAGACCGCAGCGACGCACGGATGCACGCCAAGACCGTAGGATCCTACGCAGTGCCGTAGGGGACCGCACCGTCACTTCCCAGCAAATTAGGGACACTGTTGCTCCTGGGGTATCGGCGAGGACCATTCGCAACCGTCTCCATGAAGCTGGGCTACGGACCCGCACACCGTTAGGCCGTATTCCGCTCAAGCCCCAACATCGTGCAGCCCGCCTCCAGTGGTGTCGCGACAGGCGTGAATGGAGGGACGAATGGGACGTGTCGTCTTCAGCGATGAGAGTCACTTCTGCCTTGGTGCCAATGATGGTCGTATGCGTGTTTGGCGCCGTGCAGGTGAGCGCCACAATCAGGACTGCATACGACCGAGGCACACAGGGCCAACACCCGGCATCATGGTGTGGGGAGCGATCTCCTACACTGGCCGTACACCACTGGTGATCGTCGAGGGGACACTGAATAGTGCACGGTACATCCAAACCGTCATCGAACCCATCGTTCTACCATTCCTAGACCGGCAAGGGAACTTGCTGTTCCAACAGGAGAATGCACGTCCGCATGTATCCCGTGCCACCCAACGTGCTCTAGAAGGTGTAAGTCAACTACCCTGGCCAGCAAGATCTCCGGATCTGTCCCCCATTGAGCATGTTTAGGACTGGATGAAGCGTCGTCTCACGCGGTCTGCACGTCCAGCACGAACGCTGGTCCAACTGAGGCGCCAGGTAGAAATGGCATGGCAAGCCGTTCCACAGGACTACATCCAGCATCTCTACGATCGTCTCCATGGGAGAATAGCAGCCTGCATTGCTGCGAAATTTGGATATACACTGTACTAGTGCCAACATTGTGCATGCTCTGTTGCCTGTGTCTATGTGTCTGTGGTTCTGTCAGCGTGATCATGTGATGTATCTGACCCCAGGAATGTGTCAATAAAGTTTCCCCTTCCTGGGACAATGAATTCACGGTGTTCTTATTTCAATTTCCAGGAGTGTATACACATTGCAATGGGGGCAGGTTTTCTGTAAGTATCAACTTTAAAGACATATTGTAACGAGTCTTTTCTTTTATTCAATTAGCGCAGATACAGTTTGATTCATGAGATATAAATTTATTCTTTCAGACACACACAGAGACAGATGCATGTCAGTTTTGAGTGATACAATTTGGTTCTTTTTACACAGTGGTCCGTGAGGTACAATTCACACATAGAAATTGATTCTTTGTGATACAGATGTATATAAAAGTTCTGTGATACAATTTGGTTCTGAATGTAATTTGGTTCTTTTAGGAAAACAGACACTTTTTTTGTTTTTTGTGAAACACTTACAATTTGATTATCTGTGATTTTATTAGAAACAGATACTTTCATGTTTTGCAATGATACTGAACCGTCAAGGAGAGGTAACTGTAACCCACAGTCCAACAAATTTAGTGTTTCACATTGGACTGGGATTGAGATCGAACAGTCAACACAGAGGTACTTTGCCCATACACTAGAGCTTTTACTAATAATAACTACAGCCTACAGTCCATGTGATGTTGAGCTACATGTCAACTGGACTATGCATCCAAGGACGGTATTCAGATGGCAGTACTGCGTATATCCAGGAGGATAATATTACAATAGTAGCACTGGATGTATCCGAAATACTTACAAGCTTCATTGGACTGTAAAAAGAATACTAAAAACTAATCAGAATGGGATGGCTAGTAGTAGATGAAACTTAAAAACTAGACTGTTTACACGTGTACCTGGAACACAATTTTTTATATGACATAAGGTCAGATAGTTCACGAAATAAAAAAAATCTCAGCAGTTAGATTTTCATACAGATATCTTCTACAGAATTTCGTTATTTATTCCTGCTGATTTTTTTTACCAATATTTATTTTTTCCGTATAGACACAAACACCAAAGCTACACTCAAGGCGCAGATGGTGTGCATGCAAAGTATGGCAGACACGATGTGCATGAAGAAGAAATATTTACACGGTGTGGTGTGCATGAAAAAAACTATTTGCACATAGTGTGCAATTTACTACTATTTACAATATGAGAAATGGGTGATACTATTCCACAAACATTGACGCAGTATGACACACCTTTATCCGCCTCTGGATGGCAGCTACCAATAAGCGATATACACACATCTTGGATTATAAACCTGCAAACTCCACAATCGGCAAACAATTCGACTCGTCAGTCATTAGGCCGAAAACCTTCTTGTTCTGTGGAACAATACAGTATTATCGCTTATGTATGAAAATGTGTCGAATTCAGTCCCGTGGTACCTATTTACTTCATGTGGGTCACAGTTCTTCACCCAGTAGATGAAGCTATTTGTACCCATTTAAAGCAACTTACAAGTAGTGAAATGAGTTTTCGCGAACTATTAATGAAAGTGGTACATGTGGAGTTTGGATAGGTCTAGTATGCACATCCCCATATATATGTAGGTTTCGAGTACTCTACTGCGACCTTTGTCATCTCCACAGTGACAAATTTGTTACTGAATATGGTGCCTCGTTTGGAATTTGATCTGGTAATGCATTTCCTTGCGCCATAATGTCCATCCCATTCGGTTCTAATACTAATATGGCAATGGTTTCTTAAATTCTCCATAGTTTTGCCGAAAATTGCATTATTCATTAACATAAAACAGCTGTTTGAAAGTCACACGTCGCGAGCCACCCATCGCGGAAGCTCTCTTTGCTATATTTAAATCAGTATACTCCTTCAACCTTGAACCCTGGTTGAAGAAGATAGTGCTCCTAATTGCAATCAGAGCCATCCCTAATTAAAGACACTGCTGGAGGTTATGGTAATGAATAACGTGCCTCTGCTTATCGGAAAATATTTTCATCAGCCACGGGATGAAACTAGTCCCTCTGGACATAGCTGCATCATGAAAACTAATAGGATATTCACGTTCTGCCTCCAAAACACACCCTATATTGGAATAATGCACCATGCTACATTTGTTGAACATCTCACCTAATCCTTTGAGATCTTCTTCAGGTGCCCACTGAAACCCCCAAACTGGCACCGATTGCCCGTATAAGTTATTCAGGTCTAAATCATGATATAACTAGAAAAAGAAGCATGCCCACATCTGCCAATAGCTCTATGATTTTCTTCGTTTCCTTGAGCAATGCATTCCAAGACCACCCTGGCGTGTGTAATGAAAGGCACAGTTGATTTTGTACGTCGTCATGCTTACAATCCGGAATTTCTCGAAAACATAAGTCTGGGTCCATGTTCATTTTTGTGTAATCGCCCGAAGTTGGGATATCGCATTCCTGCCAGACATTCACAACATGCAAGGCATCGCCAATGAGATTACTCGAGAATGCAGTTGCGCTGGGTTGTCTTATTTCGTCGAGTTTTGCCATACTATCCAAAAACTAATATGGTAAAACTCCCTTCGCGCTCGCAAGTTGAAACTTTGCGTCTGATGATGTGCATGTGCTCCTGATGCATTGTTTCAACATGTTTCCGTAGTGGTGCCTGTATAAAACATAGAGAGTCAAGAAGAAGGAGCGTTATTATTATATATTTCTTGACGTTCTCAGGCAGGACACTAACACGATTTTTCTCGCACCTGAAATCAGCCAAGTGCTCAACAAGAAAGTGAGCGTCATTCCCGCACAAATTATGAAAAAAGACGGCTATATCTCGTAGTAATTGATACTTCAAGTTGCATGCTTTGTGAGCTGCAGCTCGAAACTTCTCCGTCAGATGACAATTGTCCCTACAAGGAGTTTCCGCTTGTCTCTCTAAAGGCAGTCCACAGATATAGTAGTCAAACGCGTTGTTGTACAGATCAATATTCTCCTCCAGTTCGGGCATGGGGACGATGTGACTGTAGTACTAAGATATATTTCGTTTGTGTGTAGCAGTATAGTAAAGATGATGTCACGATGTCTCTGTAAAGCTTATCAACCTCCCATGACAGTTTTTTGAAGTCAGTAAACAGCCAAACTGCAGGATTATCCCCAACATAACATATGACCTGTGACGGTTAAAATTGGAATCAAAGTTACTTACTATACGGTATGCTGCCACATACGATACGTGTTCTTCAGTGAAGGTTGTATGTGAGGCTATGGGATACCCTTCATATATTGTCACAGGAGCGAGGAGGCACTCAAAGTCAGCATACACTACAAAGGGACATCGGTGATGGTGGTGGTTTATCTTTAAGCATTTGTTTTCCTCTGGTAGTATTTCAACACATACCACACCCTTCGAATAGCAGTCTGTAGTATGCGCTCCTAATAACTCGCTTGAGGAAAAGTAGTTGAAGCACCTGTAGTAAAAATGCTATTAACCTTAGTGTTTATTCTGTTGCCTGGATGGGAGTCAGGACGTATCCTTGGCTCACACACAGTGTAGATTTTCGATCTCATCCGAGACTAACAGCATGTTTACAGGCAGCTTGCGCTGACCAAATTTTGATAAATGGAGGGGTTCCTACGCGTTTCTGAGTAATTTTACTATTATCGTTGTCATCATTATCTGGCTTGTACTTCTTCAGGTCAAAAAAGTTAGCTGAAATAGCCTCATTCTGCCTCTAGAATTTGGGTATGTCCTAAAGTTTGATGGGAAATCAACAAGATCAAAGTTGTTACATGCATTAATATCAGGAACATGTTATTTTTCTGGAGGCTGTGGATCTTTCCTGTAATTTCTTTCACAAGCCGGGATTGACCAATCGAAATTGGCGTTGTCTGTATAAAAAGAAATGGTTCAAATGGCTCTGAGCACTATGGGACTTAACATCTGAGGTCATCAGTCCCCTATAACTTAGAACTACTTAAACCTAACTAACCTAAAGAACATCACACACATCCATGCTCGAGGCAGGATACGAACCTCCGACCGTAGCGGTCACGCGGTTCCAGACAGAAGCGCCTAAAACCGCTCGGCCACACCAGCCGGCCGTCTGTTTCATTGTGGACATTAAGACACAGTTGGATGCTTTATCGGATCCTTTATCGGCCATCGATGAAAGCTTGGTCCGCTTAGCACTCACAATAAGGTCAGAGAACCATTTAGTCATCGAAGTGCTCCGCGCTATCACTCTGATAATCTCCCAATACTAATCTCCTCGCGAGCACCTTCCTCTTTGGGTGGTTACGACAGTTCACAGCATAGTACTGCACCGCATTTCACAGAGGGATATCGCGTATCGTCTGCAAGTTTGATGAGCCCTCTCTCCATGACAGGGTGGCACGCCAACAGGAAACTTATACCATGGATTTACCCCCCCCCCCTTTCTGGATTCACAGTCCTTGCAAACGAGACGTGCTGATCAAATGCGTCCTCAATCACTACGTAGACCAAAACTGGCATTACGTTTGTTGTCTGAAGGCCTATTATACACTGAAGTGTCAAAGAAACTGATGTAGGCATGCAAATTCAAATACAAAGATATATAAACAGGAGAATACGCCGCTGCGGCTGTCAACGCCAATATAAGACAACAAGAGTCTGTCGCAGTTGTTAGATCGGTTACTGCTGCTACAATGGCACATTATCCAGATTTAAGTGAGTTTGAACATTATGTTATAATCGGCGCACAAGCGATGGGACACAGCATCTCCGAGGGGTCGGTGAAGTGGGGATTTTCCCGTACGATCATTTCACGAGTATTCCGTGAATATAAGAAATCCGGTAAAATATCAAATCTCTGACATCGCTGCGGCCGGAAAAGTATCCTGCAAGAACGAGACCAACGACGACAGAAGAGAATTGTTCAACGTGACAGAAGTGCAACCGTTTCGCAAATTCATGCAGATTACAGTGCTGGGCCATCCACAAGTGTCAGCGTACGAACCATTCAACGAAACATCATCGATATGGGCTTTCGGAGCCGAAGGCCCACTCGTGTACACTTGATGACTGCACGACGGAAAGCTCTACGCCCTGCCTGGGCCCGTCAACACCGACATCCCACTGTTGATGACTGGAAATGTGTTGCCTGGGCGGACGAGTCTCGTTCCAAAATGTATCGAGCAGTTGGACATGTACGGGTATGGTGACAACCTCATGAACCCACGGACCCTGCACGTCAGGAGGAGTCTGTTCAAGCTGATGGAGGCTCTGTAATGGTGTGGGAGAGTGAAGTTGGTGTGATGTGGGACCCCTGATACGTGTAGGTACGTTTCTGACAGGTGAAACACACGTAAGCATCCTGCTTGATCACCTGCATCCATTTGGGTCCAATGTGCATTCCGACGGACTTAGGCAGAACAATGCGACACCCAATACGTCCAGAACTGCTAGATAGTTTCTCCAGGAACACTCTTTTGAGTTTAAACACTTCCGCTGGCCACCAAACTCCCCAGACATGAGCATTATTCAGCATATCTCGGATGCTTTGCAACGTGCTGTTCATAAGATATCTCCACCCCGTAGCACTCATACGGATTTATGGACAGCCTTGCAAGAGTCATGGTGTCAGCTGCCTCCAGCAGTACTTCAGACATTAGTCGAGTCCTTGCC